>NW_025062475.1:10755352-11374519 GCF_000002995.4 Brugia malayi
TTACTTCATTTGGAGCAACTTCAACAAATATTTTACTTTCTAGCAAATGAGGAAATATCCACTCCGGAAAATTTAAGATATCGATTATCTCAATGTGCTTAAGCGAAAAAAAAAAAAATTATGACTGATGAAAGTTATAACATTACATTTACTATTTGTCTTTTGTCTACCTTACATACAAAACTAACAGTTATCATGCCATCGGTAGCAGATAACTTAAATAAACTAAGATAAAGAAAGGATAAACTTCAGAATCATACTTTAAAAATATGTAAATAATGATAATGTGAACTCAGGCATTGAACTGAATTCCAGAAAACCACCTGATACATTCTCAAAATAAGCAGCACTAAATAATATACCCAATACCTCCTGTTCAAAGCGATGATTCGCACTGACCAGAATTTTCTAAGAATGAAACTAACTGAGACTATTATGTAAAGTCTTCTCCCCAGATGTGCACACATGTAAAAAAAACAAAAAAAAAATTGTAATCAAACTACCAATGACAAAGACAAATTTTATTTTTTTAATGCGTATTTGTATAGTACTAAATTTACTAACAAATCTTAATTGTAAAATCGCAACAAAAACTATGCAAGCTTAACTAAATTCACACGATTGACGGTAGCATTATTCAGTTATCAGCGCAACAATTTTCTGCAGATAGCAGCTGCGCGTCAAGCATTCAACGCTGCCGTAAAAATGTGATCTTTTATTTAAACATCAAGTTTACGGTCCAAATAAATGTTCTGTACTAGAGACATCAAATTAGCCCAAAGCAAAAAAAGAAGAAATTTGCATTCTGAAAGACATCAATGATAATATCCTTCGCCTGAAGAATATTGAACGAAAACCACACGGCAGTCGTCTTAAGTCTTCTATCACATGAAACCTCGTTTTGGCAAAAAAAGTAAAACCAAGCCAATATAAATGTATTACAAACATCTGTCAATCATTATTAACTTAATCAATTATTCATTAAATATTATCCAAAATGCTCAAGATTTTGATACCAACTACAAAATATTAAAGTACACAAACATAAATGGAGTTATAACGTTGATACGACACACAATATCATAGGATACGAAATTTCAAATTCATTGTAAAAAAAGTTTTCGTTTTGATTGATTATCATATTACAGTGCTAAAACACAATTATTATCACGTTTTCTTTTAAATTTGTATAAAATCCGTTTTTCATTATTTTTTCACCGACAAAAACGCACGATGTAATCGCGTACTTTCGCAATGTATGCTTCCTGAAATAGAATAATTTAGGCAAAAAAAGCCGACGTAATTTTACGGTGCAAATAATGATGAACATTGGATGATGTACAGAAAGAAAATTGCTTCATGTGATTGGAACTTCGTATCAAATGAAGTGAAATATGACGCCATTATTCAGATCAATAACTTACAAAATATAATGTTTGGCATAAAAATTTTTATGCTAGGAAAAGAAAGTTTCTTCAGGTTCTTACCTCATTATTAGGAGCAGAATTTATAGCATAGGATATAAAAATAGTTCAAAATAAAGAGTAACAGACAATCACTATACACAAAGTATATTTGAAAAAAAGATATGAATTCTGCAAAGTAAGTTTCGACTCTATCGACCGCAGCATTATGCTTAAGATAAAATTAATTACTATAGGCTTTAAAAACATGCAAATCATACTAATGATTCAGAATTCCCTTTAGCAATTTAAAGTTCATTTTCGACTCATATCAATATCACATCATTATAAATAGTCTTTTTTAATGAAACAAGAATATTGTATTTAGATTTAACTAAATTTTTGAGATGGAATTCTGGAAAAATGTTACAGAAATGAAGTCACCTTATTGGTGGACCACTGCTGAGCGGCTGTTGCATTGAGGGCATCATCAAAGTCGATCAGATCAGTGAAAAGACTATCCAGACCAAGTACAACATCAATTAATCTACGAGTTGGCATCCATCCTAAAATCAAGAAAAAAAAATCTCTTAAGAGAAATGCACTACCATATTCAGCAGCTCTCCATTCTGAGGACAATATTCACTCAAACACAAAAGTAAAAAATTGGCACAAATTGTCATGTTTAATTTCTATCGATTGAACGATAGTATATCATTGAATAACAATCTTTTATTCATCAATTACATGTTATCAAGTTTTACACTATGTTTACGTCAGAATTTTGATACATACCATAACCATCAAGACTATTTTGTCGCAATAATGACAAGCATATAGAGCCTTCCTCAGTTATGTTTGGATGCCACACGCGTGTTAAACATTTTACCACAGGTGGTACATTGTTGTATTCAGGTGGTACTGCTATAGTAAATTTGAATATTCCACCCTGAAATTGTGCTTAATTATTAAGTACATTTAACTGCATATACAATTGCAAACTTTATCAATTAAAAAAAAAATGAATTAAAAATCCAACAATTCTGTCAAACAGTTCAGCAAAATGTCTAATAATCAGCAGTAAAGTCACTTTTTTGCTTATAGACAAATAGTTTTCCTTTATAATCCGAATCACGCCTCGTAAAAAATCCATCTCGTCCCCACAGCTCACAACTGAAACTACGGAAGACACAATGAATTTTCAGACATTACTTAAGTACCATATCATTCAAAGCTAGAAACGACATACTTTATAAATTCCTTCAACTGGTGAAACGGTGAGTTCCATATTATGTAATGCAGATGTTGATGGAAAATGCAACTTACAAGAAGGCACTTTTTTTAGACTTGATTCAAGCTCTTTGATTTCTGGAAAGAAGTTTCTACAAAAACATCAAAAAAAGTCAAAGTGATGCATTCATCTATTAGTTTAATATTAAGGCAATCGTCAATAAGACTTCCACGTGATAAGAACAAACATAGTTTAATCATACACATCAAACCAACAGAAAAATATATTTAAAAAGATGCAACGACTAGTATCTCATAACACTAAGAAATTGTAAACTTTTTCAAGATATTCATTTGCTCGGTAGGTTCGCATAGATCAACTAAACATGAAAGTGTGGGTTTTTTTTAAATATAAGACAAAATATGTTTACAGTGCAAGTATATAAATACAAATACAAATAAAAAAATAAACAAATAAATAAATATATATCTTACACGGTAATGATAAAGAAACACAGACCTTGCGACAATAATTTGTCGCGAATTGATATGCGCGTACCCAAATATGTTTTTTCCTCATCTACACCATTGATCCGTTTTTGAAGGTTCAACATTGTATGATTACCTACAAAAGAAGAACATAAAGATGATAAGCAGTTCATCATCTGTTTTCTACTACAAAATTGGGTAATATCAAAATCCAAAATTTACTAGATCAAAAAGAAAAAATCCACCGTGTACTCATCTCATCTTTATTAATAAGCATATCAATAAGACATATCCTTATTATAATCTCAGTATGAAACCTGCACATACGATAATAATAGCAAGTAAAATAAAAGAAAAAGTAGGATGATTTAAATTAATAGGAAAAGTTACATCATAATCCGCTATTTCATCACATTATATAAACTTCATAAAGAGTAAATTTATTATGTCCAAAAAAGTAACATCCTCTTCACGTGTAATACGTGAAACATATGCATGTCTAACGTATATTATATAATGTGTATCATATTAAATGACATTAAATATCACTTAGCAGCCAACTTCCATTCTGTCATTTGTCACCAAGCAATCCATATAAATGATTAAGGTGGAAACATCTCCCTCATCCTAACTCCATTGTCAAACTATCCATTATTTCTCATCACCCTCATTCTCTAATGTCTCTTCTAAAATTTTACTTCTACTATTCTGAATTTTTAATTTTTTCAATAAGAAATTAGAAATAATCACAAATTTACTCCATCTTTTCAAATATTTTCACCTTAGCATCCCATAAATTATATACTATTTTCGTATGGTTAATTCCTGATTATCCTGTTTTCTATGTCTTCTCTGTCGTTAACACTTGCTCATGCTATCTTTCAATTCTACATATTATCGCATTTGATAGCAAAATTGAAATAAGCGACCAAAAGGTCTCACAGCTCGTGCCAGTTCGCTTTTTTCTTTGCTGACTGGTCCGGTTGACCTTTTAAAGATTTCCGGCAATGTCATATATGGTGAATATGGTTCATGCTTTTCTAATTTCAGTTTTTTTCCTTCTCCAATTTCATCTTCCTATTTATTTGTTGGAGTACTGAATTCAGTAATTTCACCCACTTTTTTAGGGGATGGATACGAATGCTAATTTCAAAATTGAATTTTTTATCGATGAAACAGATAATAGAGTTGCAAAATTAGCCAAAAGTTTTCGCAGAACTCGAACAATGGAAGAAATACAACCAAAATGGAGCAAAATACGCTTAGGAATTAAAAGGGTTAGTTCACTGATATTACCACTAGAGTAGAGATAGGTTATGGTGTAATTTCTTGGGAAGATGGAAATGCAGTTTGTCAGAGTGATACTAGAAAGTTGGGTGCTCGAAAATATTTGACATGACATTCAAGTCGACTTCACACACAGATAGGAAGCGTTAGATGCAGATCCTTTATAGAATATTATATGCAAAATCGATGTTTAAAATGAGTATTCAAGAAGTG
The DNA here is from genome assembly GCF_000002995.4 of Brugia malayi. Taxonomy (NCBI): domain Eukaryota; kingdom Metazoa; phylum Nematoda; class Chromadorea; order Rhabditida; family Onchocercidae; genus Brugia; species Brugia malayi. The sequence continues at coordinate 10,759,975 of NW_025062475.1, forward strand.
ATATTCAAAAAGTCATAATTATAAACTTCAGAAATTTGTCAGGAATGTTAGGTAATTATCTCTTAACATTTTTGATCGCCTTCATTTTCTTTTCAGTTCGTACGAGATCAACGTCGAAAAGCACAAAAAAAAAGTAAAAATACGTGGAGTGATCGAACAAATGCCTCAGTAAATCATAGTGTGAACAAACAATCGAAGTAGGTGAAAAGAGAAATATTATAAACAATTGCATTGTACGTTATGGGAACTTCTTTTTTTTTTTTTTTTTTTCATTTCCGATTCAGTAATTATCATTGGTAAAAGAAAAGAATTCACAGGAAGTTACGTGGTTAAATTAATCACTTTCATAATTATTTTTGTCTCAAAATAATCTTGGTTTTCTCTGGAAAAAGGAACTGCATGTTTAAGCATTTTTGAACCATATTTTGTAAATTTCTTTATGATTACATATTTATACTTGTTAATAGTAGTGCAAGAAACTTCAGATATAGTCTCAATATCTTTCTATGACATATGGAATAAAAGTAGCATAAAGAGCGGTATTAGTACGAAAAATTGTGTTGAAAATTCTCCAACATCAAAAGTATTCAAGAAATAAAATAATTCAGCTGGGCATGTTATTTCGGATGGACATCGGAAACGACCTTCACTATTCTCATATCTGCAAAAATGCTGATTATCGGGGCTGAAACACTAGAGTGAATTTTGCATGTGCTAAAAATCAAGCTGCAGTGTATTTACTAAGTTGTCTATATTATCATTTTTATTCTAAGATCGTTACTTGATATTTTCTCTACATTAATCTTGCCATTTTCATACTGGGTATATTAATTACCTCGACATTTTCATTTTGTCCAAGAATCGTTGCGTAACCTCTTCGAATGATATTTTTGTTGTCAGAATGCAGTAGTTCTCACGACACTTGTTCGAAGATGGTAGGAATCTAAAAACTACATAAAAATAATAACTTTAAGTAGAAAAGTACTAAAAAGTGAGGTTTCAAAAGAACAGACTGCAGCCATTAAACAGCTTGGTAAAATAGAGAGTCAACTAGACAACGGAAAACAATATTAAGTAGCTTCGACAAAAGAAAATAGAAGTCAAAGGTTACAACGATTAAAAACAACTGGACCAAAAAAGGGAAAAATAGTATAAGAAGGAGCTTTTTTATGCTTTCTCTTTTTTATTTATTCTGAATCGATTAATTTGGTGATGTAGATGAGTAATAGAATTACAAACTTATAGTGTCGACGTCGAGAAGCATTCAGATTGTAGGATCAACGGCGAAATAGATTCAATGACTCGAATGAGTCAAGTTATTCAATGAGTTAAAAGCATTAATGTGTTAGCAAAAAGACAGACAAGACAAGAGCCGTAATTCAGTGCAAAAAAATTTGAGAAAGCTAACAATGACACCTACCAATCTACAACTGTTATAGGTAATATTTTTTCCTTTAAATAAAGATTTCATATTCTCCCAAATGTTCATCAAAATTTCTGTCAGAAGTAATGCTGAAATAAATTCCTTAAGAACTCGTAGTAGCTTAAAAGGTTAATTATGACGGTAAATCGATCAGTCAGTAACATTCCTAGAAGAACTGATCTACATTCGGTATGATATGTAAATAAAAACAACCCACTCGACTAGTGCTCCCAGAATCGATCCTTTCTGAGTAGCTAAACGAACACTCATTAGAGAGTAATTATCACATTTTTGATCACTTGATGCAGTAACCATATCTCTGAAAGCTCAATAAAAATTCTCAAATACGAGATGCGAACACGCAAAAGGATCATCCAAATTCACTTGAAATTTCTAGTACAATTAATTTAACAACTTCTACATCCTATAAGGTGCTTCCGTTGAATATTTGTGAGCGGATAAGTATGAACGAAGTAGTTAGACATTTAATTACTGCCATTACGATTAGTGAATAATTAATTATTCCTCACATTAAGATTGGCACGACGCACTGATCACCGGTTTGATCACATACTTCGGTACCATTCATTTGATTCGAAAGAAATTCTACGAGATTATTGACATCACAACCCTGAACTTGTATTTTTCATAGCCATCGGAAGCAATAATGTAAAATGTTATCCTGAGAATAATGAAAATGCAACCTTTTCTGTATGGAAATGCCATCGGCAACTAGCTGTATAATTTACTTTATACTTCATTGGTTGTTCATATATGTGCGTGCAAAGCCCATTGGTATCTAAAGTTGTTAAGGTTTCCTTATCAAATAACTGCTGAAAAATTACCACAAAACTGCTTGTGAAACACTCAAAAAGGATTTCAAAAGAACCGTAAAGAGTATCAAATAATAAACATCATCCACATTCACATTTAAAAATACCTGGCCTTAAGAGTGATAGTTGGCCACTGATACGTACTTCATCGCCGAAAACATAACTACCGATAGTTTCTTTCTCGAACGTTGCCTTTAATAAGTTTCCCTTTTAGTCCCAGTAATTAAACAAGAAAATTTGGATTGCTAAATTAGCTGCCTCCGCTTTTAATTACAAAAACAGTAAAATGACAAGTAAAACTTGATGATTAATTGATTGGTGATACTTATAATGTTAAGCATCTATTAATTAATTAATCGTCAAGTCTTGTTAAATGCTTCAATGAGCGTACGCAACTACTTCTAAAAACTGATGCTTTAGAATGCAGTAGGTGGCTGCACTATTGATAAAGTTTTAGTGTAAAAAAAGAAAAGGAGCATAGTAATGACTTACAGTTTGCTCTATCGTACAGTTTGGATCGTTCCTGAAATTTATTATATTCATGATAAGAATCCATTTCTATACAATTAATCATACAATACACAGTTGTATAAGTTGGCCTGCAGTTCCAAAGTTTTAAAAAGAAGTACTAGATATTTGCATATACCAATGACATCACCTGAAGAGTTCACAATAGCAAACACATAAATCTCTGCTAATAAATATAAATGTGACTGGAATTAGATGATGAAAATTAAGACATAATTTGATGGAAATAGTTCAAAAAAACGGATTTCACAGCGAAATTTCAATGCTTAGAGACAAAATAAGCAGATACTCCAGCTTTCACAGTTAACTCATAAAAAAAAAAAAAAACCATACTTTGAGCATATCACTTCACATCCCGAACTCACAGAAGCTGAATTCAAACAGCCAACATTTCTGAAGAAAAGAAATATGCATTCTTTTTCATTTCATTTTATCAACAAATCTTTCCTTTTCTATTTCACCTATTTGCTAGCTAATTCTAGAGTTAGAATTATGAGATCAAAAGACGATTAAACGTTTTCCAGAAATAACATCTTTTGATCCGATAAAACAAACAAACGTCAAAAAAAAAAGTCAAAAACAAAAAAACGTAGAAATAATTTTATGAGAAGTTAAAAAGTAGTTTACTATCTTTCAAATTAAATACTTTGTTCAACATTTAGGCTTTGAAAGTTTACTTAATAGTAAAATGTAAAACTGTTGAAAGTGGCATAAATCGACTTGATTTTATCTCAGTACGACTCAGAACGTCATAGCTAGGATCATTATGAACGTAAATTGCACCAAAAAAACTTGGATAACCACCGATAACATCCAATATTCGTAACCTATAAATAAGAGAAAGAAAAAAAGAATTAGCTTTAAGTATATTTAACATTTCTTTAGATATTCTAATATATTTTCATAGAGAACTGACAATTAAAGACCATATTTCTTACGATGGAAATGCATTTGAAAAAATCGTTTTCTAAAACTCATTCCTAAGTAAAACTAATACTTTTTAAGGGTAAATGTTTTCCTTTAGCACTTACCTACGGATATTATCGCTCGGAAAATTCAGGAAACTTGTACACAGCTTAAGGATGAGTGTTAACAGAACACTATAATAAAACAGATTCATCAAATTGGTTCAAAATGATGATAACACATAAACACCAGTAACGTTGTCATGGTGAAGATTTCAACAGTCGGTTATAGATTGAGAGTAATGACAAATAGATGCGAATATTTTATTCTACAGAATAATAAATGAAAATTTGGAATGTGTGATGAAATCCTGAGAAAAAAAAATAAATAAAAACAAGGATAAAAAAAAAAAAATAAGCAGAAAAAAATGTAATGTTATCTGATTTTAGCCGATAACCAAAAGACAAAAGTAATATTGAGATAAAAAATTAAGAGGAAAAAGAAAGGAAACAAATGTAGAAAGCTATATGTAATCTGAAATCAACAAACTCAGAAATGAAATTTACAAATAGCTCAAAGCAATTAAATACTGCAGCTCATATAATATTAATAAGCCTTTTCAAAAGAAAGTTCAATTTCCTTTTTAACTTAGCAAATATTAAATTAATAATATCATCACTAGATTACTCCTGAGATCAGGTGACTCCTAAGATCAGGTAATAAAATGGCCATTAGCTAATTAATATCTCACTGTTCAAAAACCAAGCAATTCTCAGGATAATAATTTTCAAAGCGTCCCAGCTAAAGTGTCTATTATTGTCACTTAAAGAGACTTCAATTGCGGCGAGTTATTGTAGAATGAAAGTGGCGGGTTCGGGTTGAGCGATTTATCGTTTGATAATTAAGTTTCTCGTACGATAAGTTTATTTATATGTAGCAAATGAGTTCTACGTAAGCAACACGTGGATAAACGTAAGGAAAAGTACATATAAATGGTAGATTAAGAAAAGTCAGATGATTTTATTATTATTGAAATGTTACATGCATCTTTCCTATTTCGTCATCTTCTCATTTCTTTAATTTCTCATTTATTACTCACAAATAATTTGCGAAATGAAGCTGAAATTGTTTTGAAAAAAATGGATAGAGAAAGAGAATAATATTGGATTAGATAGTGGCGAATAAAACATGTTAGAATGTGAAACTATTATGGATTGATAATGTTTTGCATGCACAGCCATTTATGTAATGGTATATAAAAGACATTTAAATTGAAGAGATGAAAAGGATTTGCTAGACATTGTAAATATAATAATGATGACAACTAATAATTGAGAGGGAATGTCTTTTTTTTAAATTAAAAATATTCAGAATAAAATTTACGGCACATTGTATAATGCAAGTTTCTCTCTCCATGCTTTAGTTTTCCCTTCCTTACATTGCATGTTTAAGTGTGGTATTTTCTCAACAGTCTTATGTTACATGTTTTGTGGTTAAAGTGGTAAATTCCTGGCAAGTCTTTTGATCTGCCCTTTGTGTAACTCTTCATTAACTAACGAAAGTTTCTATTTAGCATGAAGATATTTGAAGGAACAACAAATGGAAATTGGCAGAATTATTGATCATGCAATCTTTTATTGACAAAAGTAAACCAATCTTACAAAAAGCAGTTGCCCTTGATCGAGACAACAAAAAAGATGAAGCGGTCGAAAATTATACAGAGGGTATCACTTTATTGCTTGGGGCTTTGTCATGTAAGTTAATTTTTCCTCTCACTGATGAACTGATTAAATTCAAGGGTTTTTTTGATTTCTGAAAAAAAAAAATATATTGGCAGCTTAAATGAAAATTGATCGAGGTCGGAATTTCGGAAGCATTGTTTCTCAAAAAACTTCATTAACATTTACGGGTTATTAATTTTATATTTCTGAAGCGAAACTTTTATTTCAATTTTAATGTTAATGTAATTGATAGGAAGATTAGATGATACCGTTCATTTTAGGTGATGATACAGTGGAAAGTGCCAGAGAGGTTCTACGGGAAAGAATATCAAAATATTTGACTAGAGCAGAGATACTAAAAGGACAAATGAAGCCAGAAATACTCTTAGTGCAGCAGATACATATCATGCATAACGATGTATGGCTTAACTTTCTGAAGTGTATTAGTTAAGCATAAAATTTTATCGTTCGAAATTTACGTAGCTATTTTTCGAGTTATCAGAAAAAATACTAGATTTCTAGTTTACAAACTTTCGTGAACAGATTTGTAGTTTGCACATTCATAGTTAATAATACATAATTACCAGATTTGATTATCCGTATTTTGCTTAAAATATGTATTTTGTTATCAAGTTTTGCTCGCTACTTGGACCTGAGGATTGCTTTTGCTCGGGTGCCGGGAAGAAAGTTGTATTTGTTGGATCGTAAATTTTTTATTTGATTTTGTGAAGAACGGGTTGCTGATCTGCAGACTGGCTTCGGGTATGAAAGAATTTTCAAACGATGCGCGGACAATGATCTCACAGAAATCAATGTTCGAGATGCCTATATTATACTGCCATATCAAGTATGTTTAATGAGACTTAGACGAAGTGGCAATAGATGGAGGGTAGAGTTAAAAAATCAAATTTGGATAAACTTAGTTTGAGAAATAGAGTTAAAGTTTAACCAGTTAAAGATTATCCTAATTTGAAAAAGTTGAAAATTTATTTCCGGTCTTGAATTTCGTGCGATTCTGTGAATTGTTTGTTCTTCATGCACCAAATCTAAAAACAATACGTCTTTGGACACATTACGATGTCAGAGCAGAAGGTTTACTGCAACAGCTGAAGGGTAGTTTAGCGTGCCGTGATATCGAGTTGGATGTTTGTTACGATGAGAATTTTCATGACCGAGAAGTCAGGCAGGTTTCATTTGAAGGCATATTCTCATACTCCAGATTTTTAGGATAATACAAAATGCGAATCTGATTTATATCATTAAGCTGAAGGTTTTTTTTTTTTTCTCATCTGCATATTCATTTTTTGTATATTGTTTTGTTCGCTGAGGATTAACAGTTTGTTTTTAGATTCAGCAATGGCTGGGTGGTAAAAATTGGACGTGGATTAAATTATTTCCAAAGTGTAGGACATTGTGAAATTGGTTCGTGTGATTTAAACCTAAGGAAATGTCACGAGACCAGCATCGATATTTTCAAATTCAAACAGCCTTAGTAGTTTTCCTCATGATAATATTTCTGCTGTTTCTATTTAATTATATTTGTCTTTTTGATGACTTAAACAGTAAGGTTAAAGGGAATTACAGTTATATTGTTTATATGTTGATGAAGCTGTCTTGATGATTTGATCTTCAAATGTATATTTCCTCTTCCTGTAACTTTCTTTTTCGTTTTAATCACTGAGAATTCATCTCCGTATACACTGCTGTACATTTTTTGGATTCAGGCGTATGATTTTACATTGTTATTTTCTTAAGTGACAGAGTTGATCTTTATCAGGATGATTTTTTATTTCACTTAATATTAAAAATTTAAATGGGGTACACTGGAAATTTGACATATATTATGAGTTAAAAAATTAATAAATATCTGAAATCCTTTGATCTGTTTATCCGTTTGCGCCTGGTTAGTAGACCAAATATTCCAGTTTGTTTTGCTTTGTTTTCTTGCGTAGTTGTGAGAGGACTTTTTTTTTTTTTTTTTTGTAATTTGGGAGAATCTTTTCATAAACAGTTTTGTAGAAAATATATTAAGGAAGAGTTTCAATATTTCCTCATTCTTTGGCCTCGTGTTGTGTGATAGTTTTATTTGTCCTTTTGGATTTAAGAACTTCATTTGTTCAATTTTTAGGCTTTGCTGCATGATGTTGTCTGAAAAAAAGCAGAAAAGTGCAGCTGCTCGTGGTGTAAGTTTAAATTGAATTGGTAAATAATAAATCATTTCGATATCATGAAGATGAAAATGAGATTCAAATAAAAGCATCGAATTGAAAATTGTCATCCCAGTGCAATTTGTTTTACTAACAATATGAGCTGCTGAGCGCAATTGGAACGCAAAGTAAACAATTACCATATAAATTTAACTTGGAGTAGGAGTAAGTGGTGAGTAATAAAGAGGGATTCAGTTCTCCATGATCTTCTCTTTCGAAAGCTTATTCTCAATTTAGTTTCAGCTTGATGCTTATAAAACAAATTTAATGAAACAAGCGGAAAAAATTGTACTAGAAGAATTCCCGAAGAAGGTACTGGAGTTTAATAACCTACTTGAGGTTGGTTTCTCTCCAAGTATACTTGTTATTTATCTTTGAACTTGAATTAAATTAGCATAAGAGACCTGTAAAATTTGCTGTTTCTGTTCACTAGTTGATTTTCACAGTTCTTTTTTTTTCTTAATCCTGGATGTTATACTACTTGGTTGGAATATCTTATTTTAACATATCTACTTATTTTGATTATTTCTGATTATCTTTTTCAGGACGAGCAGTTCTCGTATGAGCGACTTCCAGAAGTTTTGCCGAATATTGATTTAGGAATTCCATACTCAGAACAACTAACTGAATTTCAGGTAGTTCTTGGATTTGAAATTATTGTTGTTATTATTATATTTTTGAAAATTCTCTCTTTTTTTTAATTGGATTTGTTAAAAATAATATTTTGCAGAATGACTCAACTGAACATGAAAATGATGATAGGATTCTGAAAAAAAAGAGGAAAATTGATGCCAATATTCAATCTTTTCATGGTTATCATTAATTTGTATTTTGTATATTTATTGGTGCACTTATACCTCTTAGCACTTTGATGACAGCTACTGGTCATAGGAGATTGAGTGTTTCGGAATCTTCATTATTTATTAGTGCTTTTATTGACCAGGCTGATAAAGCAATATTTTTCTTTCACTCATTAGGCCTAGTACTTCATGATTTTAGCAATCACTAAGAAGTGCTGGTCAAAGCATTTGTTTGACCAAATTCAGTAATTTTCAAAATTAATAATAAAAAAGATTATTTAACTGAAAGGACACTTTGTGCCGTATAATTAATACATAATAAAAGGATACACGTTTTCAGGCACTTCAGTCTATGGTTTTATAAGCGGGACTGTTAAATGTAACGAAAAGCTTGCTGGTCTCACCGATATCACACGGCCTTTACTTCGTGATTCAGTTGAAGCGGTCAACAAGGTTCACTTTAGATTTGTTATTTTTCTTTTTTTTGCCATATAATGATAAAGTTTTAGATTTTCAGCAGTTTGGCTTTTACTTTTTTATAGTCAAGCAGCATTATAATCTGAAAATTTTTGTTAAATAAATGTGACATTTTTCAGGTAAAAATGTGGATCTTGTTTTTGATTCCACGTATTGAAGATGGCAACAATTTTGGGGTATCTATACAGGAAGAAACTCTGAGTGAGGTCCTCTTTCTTAGAATTTCAATTTTTGAAATCCAAGCATTTTTTTTTCCTGTTCCATCATCGTTCATTGCATGTATGGTAAATTTTGAGCCATTTCATTAAATTCTAAGGTTTATGGTCAGTCGAAATATACATGAAACTTGAATACAATTGAAATTTGAATTTCTCAGGTGCGTACTGTAGAAGCTGAAGCAGCATCATTTCTTGACCAGATGTCTCGGTATTTCGTTAGCCGTGCTCGTCTGGTAACTAAAGTAGCCAAGTATCCACATGTTGTAAGTTATGCTTGAGTTATACTTAAAATATACGTAAAATTTGAAATTTGCAATGGTTATGTATGCGCTGTGTACAAGCTATCAAGGATGATATTTGAAGCTTATCTTTGTTCGTTCTTATGTTTTCCAAGAGGAAAAATCCATAAAATTCTATTCAGGAAGATTATCGTCGAGCCATTTTGGATATGGATGAAAAGCAGTTCATCAATATTCGTCTTGTACTAACCGAAATGCGCAATCACTTTGCTACATTGCATGATATGATTACAAAAAATTTCGAGAAAATCAAAATGCCAAGAAATAACAATGCGGAGCATATGTATTAATTAGAAAACTTTTGAATTATTCCTGTTTGCATTATATTCATATGCTATTCTGTTGACATTTGCATGAAATGAGGTCGCTACTACTATTGATTTTGAAGACTTCTATAGGATTAATTAACATCGATTTTTATTTGGCATTTTTTCTGGTTCTTTGTTAAGGTAAATAACTTGAGAAATGAATTTCTTTTTAGCTCATAACTTCGATTTCTTCAAATTCAAGCTTGTCATTTAAAGACATTTATGACTTCGTGCCTACTTCGGATGCAGCTTAAAAACTTATTTGATAATTCAGAATTGTCAGTAGAAACAAGCTGAAGTCTTTAAACTCTTGTTAAATAAGGTATTTCTCATATAACTTTAGTGTTTTGACGGCTTGTGATTTTGTTCTGATAGCCAAGGAGAACTATTATAGTTCCTTAAAAGATGGTTCAAATATTTTGAATTTTCTGGCTGTTTTCTTCAACTGGTAAACAATTCTTCTTTGTTTCAATTCAGGTTCTTTGTAAAATGCAAAGGAAACGAAAACAAAAAGACTACTTTTGTCATTCAATTTTGAATAAATAAAAGTTTTCTTATTGAAGTTAACATTGTATTATAATGAAGTGAACATTACATTATTTCTGTTTAGAATTGGATATCTTTTTTATTACTGCGAAATAACTAAAGTGTGCTTATGGTAATAAGTGACATATCTTTATTTTCATTTTATCTCCTATCACTGCTGTTATCACACAATGAACAAATTTTTCTTAACAGTTTAATAGTTTGATGTGATTTAATAGTTCGATGAGTCATAATAAGCAGACAGTAACGAACAAGCCAAACGATGGCATATGAGCTCCACATGCATTTGGAGTTATAATACTTTGTGAAACTTACTTTTTACTTGAACCATAAATACTCCTGGAAGGCTTTATTACATAATGCTTAGAGATAAATGTGCTAAATTAGATAATGAATAGCAAAATTATTTATTCCACAATTTTGAATGCTCATTTTCCTTCCTTCATCGTTTACGCCAAAATCTCTTCTGGTCACAACCTCATATCATTGTTTCGAGAAATACCTCTAATCCTTCATTATGATAAGAAAGATTTAAGAAATTAAAGGCTTTTCGCATATAAATTCAATTACCTTCGGTTTTACTATTACCTATTGGTCATTTATCAATTTGATTATCATTATTACCAATGGTCATTAATGAGAAATGGGTGAAATGCATCTCGAGGAGCAAATATTAACCAAGTAATAAAAACAAAGAAATGAAAATGAATTTTAATGGGAAAAAGGAAAGATATGTAGAAAGAGAATTACTACCACTACTATTCGCTAATCGATCTGCTAAAAATTCAAACTTGTAAAATTTAAATCTGAATGTAAACAGAACTTAGTAAGACATTATTGCTATTTATCATTAGATTGATAATTAAATGAAGATTTTGTTGTGAAAATGCTTCAAATATTCAAAATTTCTAGATGAACGAACAAAATTTGTTAAAATTTAAGAAAAAAAAGTAGAATTTTGAGAATTATTGAGTGCCTTGAATTCTATTCAAATTTTGTTGAAATTTAATTTTCAAAAACTCAAGAAATTATTATGCATCAATAAATTTATCAAAAAGAAAAAGAAAATTCATTCACTTCATCAATTACTACTTTTGTCAATAAAAGTTCACATCACTAATTCATTCAAAATACTGTGAGTAGAAGTTGAAGAATAGAAACAAAAGAGAGAGAGAGAGAGAGAAAAAAAAAATGAAAAAGAAATCGGAAAATAAATAAGTAAGTAAAAATGAATATGAAAAATATTGAAATGTGTTGAAATTAACAGTAGCAGAATAACTATGTTAGATTTTATCCTTTTATTTAATATATTCAAGAAAAGATTATTTTTTTCCAAAGAGTTAAAAAAGAAAAAAAAAAAAAAAAATTGACGAAAATAAAAGAAATGTGAGAATTCCGCTATATAATATAAATTTGAAATATAATTCAAATGCATCGAAAAGAATTTTCTAATTTATTGAAAATGAATGAAAAATCATTAAATTATAATAAGATCAATGAAATAAATGCATGAAATGATTAATGAATTCAAAATCGATTTACTTTTCTTTCTCTCAATTTATCTGTGTTTTTTTTTTCTCCCTCTCTTCCTGTCTCTCTCTCTCTCTCTTCCTTTTTTCTCCTCTCTCATTAGCAATATTATAAAGCGTAGAAAAATATAATTTTTTTTTTTTATTTTGCTAGAATTATCATACGACAATTAATATTTAAAATTCTCTCTCTCTCTCTTTTAAATAAATGATGGAAGATTGATATTGTATTGTTATGTGATTTCTTACTTTTCTCTCGCGCATTGGGATTTCTCATAAATTTATTGAGAAATATAAAGAGTAAATATGGATGGAATATCTCGATCTCGATTAATTACTGCGAAATTTTTTTATTTTAGATACAATTTCAGTTTAAACATTTCAAAGTTTTTTTTTTTTTTTTTTAAAAACAAGTTACACATAGTATTAAATTCTGTACAATAGCTTCATTTTATAATAATTCATTTTACATTTTGGCTCATTTTGTTAAATGATTTATTCTTTTCAGATTTGCTATTATCAAAATCTTTGTTGTTTAAATGTCACCAGTAATTATTATTATTATAATTATTATTAGCATAATTAATATGCTAGCATACTTAACAAAGCTAATAGATCAATCTTAGTATTATTCATTTTCTTTACCATTTTATATTATTATTTCGTATTTTCGTCACTTTTTTCCATTTTCTTTCTTTTTTCATATTTACATTTGTTAATAATGAGAAAATTATTTTACTTAATGTTACCTTAACAGAATTCAACATAAATGCTTATTACGTAAGGATTGAATAAAAGCTTAGAGGTTAATTAATTGAGTAATTAGTTGACTAATTGCGATTGTTAAGCTCATCATCTTTAAATGTTTATTTCAACAATTTCGTAGTAAATTATAGAGTAGTTTGTTTATTTAGCTTTAAATGATAAGTAAAAGATAATTAACGGGAAAGAAAATGAGTTGAATAGAAGGATTGTTATAAAAGTTTTTTAATATTATCTCAATAACATCATCCAATAACAATTTAAAAAATTTTTTATTCTTTATTATCATTTTAATCATTTAATTGTTCGGATTTCATAAATAACGCAATAATTCCATTGTTTTTTTTTTTTAATATTAGCATTAATTTTTTTTTATTGGTAATTAGCTGTTTAAAAAAAAAAAATAGCTGTGACAGAATTAAATTGAATTATGTACGCATTAATGAATTATAACTTTAATGAATTTTTACTTATCATACAACACTTTTTCTTATCACCGAATGCTTCCTACCAAAATTTTATTTATAAGATTGCACTTCTTGATTGAATTATTATTGTGTTTTAATTAGATAACCATTTGAATATGATAATAGATATTTCGTCTTATCAATGATATCAGAATAAAAATCTATAAATAAGGAATGCGTCACTTTTTGACTGCTCTATTACAGTAGGGTTATAGGGGCTAATTGTCTCCTTCAGATAAAATAATTCTCCAAAAATTTTTCAAAAAAAGAAAAAAAATTTTTGAGATTTCCTATAAATCTCGATTAACGTCATATTTACGACTTTCATTGAGTCAAAAAAAGAAATTATATTAAATGAATGGTATTTCTTCAACAAATAAATTCATTTGATTTATTTTTTATAAAACCATTACATTGTTATATTATTGAAAAAAGAAAAGAAAACTATTGAATGGCTTAAACGAACTCATTTTACAATAATTCATTTTGCAAAAAGTTTTGCACTTTTTAATATCACTAAAATTTATTTAACTTCAAAAAAAAAAAAAAAAAGCTGAGCCAGCTATGACATTTTATAAAACTTACTTAAATTGTTTGCTTCAATTCTCTGACAATTAAGCATTAAAGAAACAAATCTAATAAGACTTTTTAACTTCAATAACTCCTTACTTTAACAAGTCCCTATGATTTTATTAAATTTTTATTGACTTTAAATAAATTCCTACTTTATCGTCAAGCATTTTGATAGAACCACAATTTTAAAATTAATAAATCTTAAGTGGAGTTCATCTCTATCAAAATTAGATTCAATAATATTAATTCTACTCATATACGCTGACTATCAAATATTCTTAAATAAAATCGATGAAAAACCGCAATTGAACCAAGTTTATGAATTAATAATTTAAAAAAAAAAAAGTAGTTTATGTATACGTCACATAGGAAAGAATCATTTAAATGATAATTCGAACTTGAGCAAAACTAGATGTGCATCTATTATTAATGAATAGCATTAATGAGATCATACTAAAGTATGAAAAAAATCTCATTAAATTTAATTACTTATTTTTAATTCATAACTTAAATTTGCTAATAAAAAATTTGGTGCAATTTTCTTAACACAAAAATTTTTTACTTTAAAATCTGAAAATAAAAAGAATCAATGCTTTTCATGAAGGCATACCGCTAGTAATAACAGGAAAGTGATATATCAATAAATAAAATGATAATGATAGCTTATTCAATGATAAATCAACAGGAAAATATTCATCACATACGCACTCTAACAGTTCTTTCTTATTTTAACAATCTGCGCTAATCAATCTTTTCTGTTATATTTCAATCTTTGCAAAAATTTTAAGATTTCTCATCAAAAATTTTTCTTTCTTTCTTTTTTTTGCTTTCTCTCAAATACTGCTTGTGACACTTTAAAATGAAGAAAAAAAAAATTTTTTTTTTTGTTGAAATATAAAAAAAAGCATACATGTATATGTATATGAGTGAAAAGGGAAAAGAAAAAAAAGTTTAATTAAATCTAAACATTAATCATTCTGAATGATTGATTGAAATTTCACTGTTCATTTTATTCTAACCAAAATTTTAATTTAAATAAGCATAAATTAAATGGAAATTGCAATTATATAAGCTGAAAATAGATATAAAATTTGATCATTTATCAATGGATCATTTATAAATGCAATAAGATTTGATGAAAGCTAAAGCTTTCATTCATATTGTATTTTAGTTATTCTATGATAATACTTGCTTTCATTAAAATAAGAAATTGGTGTAAGTTATTAAGAAAGGAAACTGTTGATTTAACAAAGTTATAAAATAACTTCAAAAAAAAGAAAAAAAAATGCAAAAGGATATTTGGCTTTTTTATTTATTTATTTATTTTTTCACTTGTCATATTGTAATAAAGTTGAAATATATTTAGGCAAAAGATATTCCATCAAATTTATTGCTTCATTTGTTGCATATAATTAATAAACTTCAAAATCTATTATTACCTCTTTTTACTAATGTAAATAGTATTTAGAGTAATAATAATTATTACAAGTAATTATTACTTCTATGTTTTTAAGTCATATTAATTAATTTCATGACTGTTAGCTATTAGCTAAAAGGAAAACACTTTATGATTATTTTCACATTTTGCAGTTTGTTATTTTATCTGCAACCATTTTTTATTTTCTTTCATGATTATCGTTCATTTTTTTTTTTTTGCAAAATGAAAAATCATTAATTTAGCAATTTTGAATTAATCGTTGAATTATTTATTTCATAGGATATCAAAATGAATGTGCTTGTTTATGCTTAATATCTATCTACATGGCTCTTTGTTATTGTTGTTATTTGTTTTGGTCATTGACCATAATTTAAAAATTCAAAAAGTTACGTTTTTTAGCAGAAAGAATTTCATTGAGTTCATCACCTCTAATTAAAGAAGCTTCAATTCATAATTAATATATTATCATATTTCTCGTCTCCAACCCTTTTTTTTCCTCTCTCTCTCCCTCTCTCTCTCTCTCTCTCTCTCCATTCTTATCATTTCATTAATTTTATTTAATTTTTGCTCTTAATATCATACGACATCATCGATGTAATCTTTTTTACTTTCCTTTTTAAATACTTTCTTTCAGTACCTTATTGAAACCAGTATCCAAAGATATTTTTTATCATCAACTTTTTAAATTGAATTTTCAAAAAATTATAAAAAGTTTGAAGATAAAGAAACGATCTGTTCGATTGTGCTAAATATACTTTCTTAAAATTGAAATAATATTTGAAACATTGAATTGAACAGGTGCTCGAAATGAATGTTTTAAAATTTCAGGAAGTAACTAACAATTTTGCTATTGAAAAAAAGATTAAAAATTAATGTTGAAAATTAAAATTTAGACCGAAGTAAAATCAAGCAATATCCTAATCACTTTATTTTTATCTTATTTTGCTTTACTTTACTTTACTTTGCTAATTTCTTTTCTACTCTTTAAATTGCAGTGCTTGATTTATTTAAATTTATATGATTTATTAAAAAAAATTTATTTTAAAATGCATGAAATGCTCCTCCATCTACACATCTGCCTAATAATTCATTAATAATCAGAAATGATGATAAGTTAAAAAAAACTTATCTTGGCTATATCACAGAGTAATATAATGAGAAGAGAGAGTCTAAACTATAAACAGATTTTCTTAAATTAAAAAAAAAACAAAAACTATTAAAACAAAATATACTAAATATATCATCATTCTTCCTTTTCTCTCTCTTAACAAAAAAAAAAAATCAACAAGAAAAAAAGAACATAAAGAATATGTGAAGTAGAATGATAAAAAAATTATATAAATTTACTAAAAGTAATATTTCATTTTTCATATTTGCTTTTTCAATCTTCATCTTTTGATATTTTGATAACATTTTTAATAAAACTTATAATTAGATAAATTATCACTTTATTTTATTCTCAATGACGATGAGATAATAATGATAATGTTTTCTTTGTCCCACTTTTCATTATCATTATCAATATTTTATGGATATTTTCAATCTGTTAAAAATGTCAAATTACAATATTGCAACAGAATTAAAGTGGTGTAAATGCAGTTATGCAAGTATGCATGCATGCGTGCATGCATGGCTGTAAATTATCAGTTCATTAAGTGAAGCATTTTTTTATATCAAATAAATTTCGGAGTACTTCTGCATTTCATGCTGCCTTCATTGCTAATACCAAATTAAATTTGGCGAATTAAGATTTCTTTTATTAAACAGAATATAATAAATATATCATTATTCTTTCCTTTCTCTTCCTTAACAAAAATAATAATAATAATAATCACCAAAAATAAATAAAAGTATTTTGAAAATTAAGCATTCATTTTTTTCTAAGACTTATATAGCAGTGGTCAAAGGTCAAAGCTTTCATTAGCCAATATAATAAATTCGTTTTCCTTCCAATCAATATCAAAGATACTACTGGAAGAAAAAAAATTCCCAAAGTCAAAGTTAAATTTTGATTATTCAATCGCCTAAGTATCTCTATCAGATCACTGACGTCTGTTCAACCAATACTTTCAATAAAATTTCAAAAATTATTCTCTCTAAGATTATTTCTCATGATTTTTCACCCCAAAATCACCAAATTATTCATTTTATTTTATCATAAACAAAATTAGATAATTAGAAATTTTCGATTTTTTGCTTTAATTAAAATAATTACATATTATGACTTTCATTTTCAGGTATAATTATACAAAGTAAAATTATCGCTACTGTTGTTATCCGGAAAAAAAGCAAACACTAAATAGAATTTCAATATGTAAATTTTTCATAATATTACAAAATATTTTAAAAGATTTGTCTGAAATATAACTCTTTTTTTTTGCTACTAAAAAATTATATTTTTGTTGTTTACTTCAATTAATAATTTCAAGTTATTTCAAGTTTTCTCTTTCTTTTTTTGCTAACATTTCTTAAAATATAAAATTACGTAAAATCAATTTTTTGTTACATTAAAAATAATAATAAATAATACGATTTAAATGTGCTTCGTCTTATTAAATTAAACTTTTATAAAATTAGAAATTTTTTTAAAGCTTATAAAAGCTTTAAATATTGTTGTATGAATTAGTTGAAAATTTTGCAACAAACACAATTTGTACTAAGTATCAATTTTATAGATTCATATTCATTAATTAAAATTATTTGATATTATTGGTGTAATTATTATATTTATAAAATTGTAATAATTAGAATTTTTTTATTACATTAAAAAAAAATAAGTAAAAATGAAATTTAGATATTGGTGCGATCAGTTTTATTAAACTAACATATTGTTGGAATATGAAAATTTGATGAGAATGGTTTGGCGAAATGATAATTACCGCATTCGTCGTCGTCTTCCATCAGTTCCATCAGAACCTAAAAATTGTCCAACTTTGACAAATTTGCATCTGAGAGGTATGCTATCACCAATTTCATCAGACGATGATATTGAACAGTCGACACTGTTAATGATGAATGATAATGTCGAGCAGCAATTACCGCTTTCGGAATGTTTGCGACAGTCGTGGAAGCCAGCTGTTAAATTAGCATTCCCGGTGTATTCCAATCAACGACGAGAACTTCCCATTGAAGAAAGTATGGAAAGTTATGGTAAGTTTAAAAAAAAAAAAATTTCAAACAAGTATTTGAAAAAAAAAGTTGAAGAATATTTTTTTTTTTTTAAATAAAATTAACTTTTAGTTTCTATTTTATTTTTGATAACGATTTATTATGATCCAGAAAAAAAAGAAAAAAAATGGTTAAAAGAGATTTTTTTAAAAAAGACATTTTTTTTTTTTAATTAGTAAAAATTAAGTTTTATTGAAAAATGAAAAGTTTTAGGCTGATAAAAACAACATCCTTTTTTCAAAATATTTAAATTAATTAAACATAACGAGAGAACAAAGATAAAAATAAATTTTCTGAAAAAATTCAAAAGCAATAATTTTAAACATCATTTTCTACAATATTGAATGTTCTAAAATTGAAAGACTGAACTTTATAAAGTATTTTGAATATAGAATGCTTTAAGTTGAAGAATTGAACTTAATGAAGAATTAAAAGTAAAAAATACTTTAAATTGAACATAAACAAGAATAAATGACATTTTTTATAGCTAGAAATGGAAGATTTTAGCTTTAAACTTATTTAGCCTGTCTATTTTTCATAGCTTAGCTAAAATCATTTAAATAATTTTCTTTCTCAGATTATTAACAGGCTAATATTGAAATATATCTTTCAATCTATCAACTGAGCTATATCAAAATTTTCAAGTGATTTCAGCTAAGCTATAAAATAGACACACTAAATAAGTTTAAAGCTAAAACCTTTCTGAATTTTTTGCAATATCAACAAATATTATTAGCAAGGTTTAAGAATAAGACAAATTAAATAAACTTAAATGAAAGACAGTGCCATAATTGGAGAGCAATAGAAGTTCGTTTGATAGATTTGACAGTCACAAAACTGCATGACAGGCCACCTGGCAGAATGTGAACTTATGAATCACTGATATTAGCACTTTTAAATTTTTTCTCGGCAATACTCTCCAAAGTTGGTCTATGATAAAGTTGCAAAATCGTTTGGCTATCAAATGCACTGCAAAAAATCATTTTCTATTATTATTGTTATTATTATTATTACTATTATTATTATTATTATTACTAATTATTATTACTGATGAATTATTACTTATTTGAAACGAATCACATAGCTACTGAAGCTATGTATATAGGAATGAACAGACTTTTGAATTCAATTACTTTTTTATTTCTTACAACATAAAGAGATCATTAAATTCATCACGGTTCTACATTTTTTTTTCCAGCAAGAAACAATTGTTTTGAAAGGTAAACAATATCTTTCATAAACAAATCATAATTTTTTGTAACTCAAAATGATGAAATGATTATCGCACAAATAGATTAAGCAAAATGATTAAATAATCACTGTCGTATGATTATCATTGATATGTTATCATTTGAGTAACTCTTAAACAAATTTAATTTAAACACTTCATCAATACATTATTTGATTTTGATCATAAATATTCATTTATTTGTTTATGAAACTGATAATTCTATCAATTTATTTTTATTGAAATTCCAATTTACAAAGTCTTTTTAAAATCTTAAATTTGATTCTATTTTTTGCATAACTAATTGAAGATTTAATGACAATTATCAATCATTTACTCTTCTGAAATTGAAAGTGATTTGAATGCTATCCATTAGTGGTATTGGCTTGTTAGATCAGTCCTTATCACAGTTTATCATTTAATCTAAGTGACAGAAGGGATTGATTATTGATTATATCATAGATTAGAACATATTAATGATCAAGGATTAAAAAACAAACAGGGAGAAAGAGAGAGAGAGAGAGTGAAGGGATTATGATAATTAGAGCAATTATGAATAATTATTTGAAGAGATTTTAAAAAGCTAATTATCAGGTTGCTGATTATATATCATTTGCCAACAATTTCATATTTGTCATAAAATAGCGTAAAAAAGTTGAAATACTACTTTCAACTTATCATCTTTGCATTTTCTTGAAGAATTTTCAAAATTAAATATATTAGAAGTGATATGAATTGATTTTTAACAAGAACTTTCAATTCTTCATCTAACGTTTGTTGAATATCCATCAAAGAATTTTGTCTTTCACTTAAAGTACTGTCAAATTTTCTCTATTCTAATCGCCAACAAAAAAAAAGAAATTGAAAATTTAATCAATAAGCTATGATCAAAAATTTTATAAGATATTATTTTCTGCTTATTTAAAAAAAAAAAAAAAAAAACTGCTTAAAAACAAAAAGAGCTTAAAATGTATTTTTTTTAATTTGCAAAAGAATATGGAATAATGAGTCTAAGCTAAGTAGAGCAGTTTTTATAAGTGAAAATAAAATGATAAGATGATATTATCTGTTTATCTTATTTACAAACAGATATGATCAGTATTTGTTCACCGATCAGAGCATCTTCTCGAAGACGAATGGATTATTTCCAACAAGTAAGTTCCTTTTTCTTCTTTTTTTTTTAAGTAAATAAATATTGGAATAATAATGCTTATAGAGATTTTTTTCAGATTTTTTTAAAACTGCAATTTTAAATAATTTTGTTAGATTTAATTTCTTTCATTGTAGTATGTCTTCGAGAATTCTATTAACATATTGAAGTGATTTTATAATATACAAGACGAATAATTCCAATTAATTAGAAAAACTTAATTGAATTAATTGCTTGTTTATAAAATTCGAAATTTAGGAAATGACATCATTAAATGGGAGTTTTTTTTTTGAGTACTAAAATAAAAAAAATAATTTAAATTTAAAAAATATGCTAAATGAAAAAAAATTGACAATTTAAACTTAATTAATAAGAATTTAAATTAGAAAATAAATAGTTTATACTTTTTTAATTTTTTTGCTACTATATAACTCGTTTATCTAATATTTTATTTCTGATCGCTTTTTTCATTATGTTTTTGTTACATCAAAGACAGATTGCTCTAACCGTTTCTACCGGTTTTCTTTTACCGGATTCTTTAACCGAAAGTACGATATTATGAATTTTTGATATCATAACTATTATCATACGTTATTTCCAAAATGCATTATACTTCACGTCATCCACGTCATTCATTTAATCTTTTTCAAGTTTGTATTTATGATAAGAAATACTGGTAAAATTAATTGCAGCATTGTTAGCAATTAAATATGAACGTCAATTACTTAACAAACTTTTTTTTTTTTGTTTACTTTTATGATATATAGGTAACATTCAGTTTCATACCTTGAAAAATATATGTTTGTCAGTGTAGTTTAAAATTTACATCTTAATAAATAAATAGTAAGATATTGTAAGTGTAAAAAAACACGTCCCACTATCTACGTCTTCTTAGTTACGTGATACGTGCGTAAGCATTCTATTCCATCTATACATTAATTTGTTCTTTTAATATCGTTTATATTTATAAATTTTTCTTAATTTTTTTTACGCATAAGTTAATCTTTTTTTTTTTTTAATTTGGTACTTTTTAATTTAACAAGAATAAGGTATTAATTTGTATTTGTATTAATCAAATTTTTTTTTTTTTTTTTTTTTCAATAATTACAAAATTAACTTCATTGTTTTAAATTATCAATGCTTCACTTTTTTTTTTTTTTTTTTTTTTTTTTTGTGAAATTATAATACTTACATTTAAATGAAATAGAGAATTATATAAATATTAACTAACAAATCATATAAATCATTTTAGGTTTTTTTTTTAACTTTTTTTTTAGCTTTTTTTTTTGAAATGATTTCAAAAAAGTAAATATTTACATTTAAATGAAATAGGCGATTTTTTTTTTAAAATACTTCGATTTATTCTAAATGAAAAAAATTTTTTTTTTCTCATTAAAATTAAAAAATTATGTTTAGCTATAAGTATAGCAATATATTTGATATGTAATTTATAGGACTTTCAATGTTGACAATTCATAATACAAGCTAACATCATTTATTAATTTCATTTAAGTGCACAATATTTCATCGAATGAAAATAATTGTCTTAGTAAGAAGTTTTATTGATTACTACATGCCTCAACGAATTGATTTCTTTCATTGTTTATTTCAAAAAAAAAAAAAACATTTAGCTTAAACAATATTTTCACATTTTTTTCTTTTCATCATTTTAATCAAAAAGCATAATATGCTATCAATCATTAAAAAATTTGAAAAATTTTTTTTCAACTTATTATGATTACTTCTTTGCTTCTTTTTTTTTTTTTTTTTCAATAATTACAAATAAAAAAAAAAAAATTAATAAGTGACAAGTGACAAGTGACAAGTGCAAATAATTACGAACTGATTTTTAGAAAATCTGAAAAATAGTTTTGCGCAAATGTCATTTTAATAGATAATTTTAAACAAATTTTTTTTTCTACTGATTCTATTTAGCTTTTTATTTATAATTACATTCAAACAAGTGAACATAAGCTATGAAAAAGAAATATTATTCTTTTTGAGCTAATTTAATCAGTCTTTTAGCTGATTGTTCGGCTATTATTTTTCTTCCAAATGCCATAGATATTATGTTTTCTGATAAGAAAAACTGATAAGATTGATGTGAAATATTATGAATACTCTCGAATTATCTTTTTTGCATAATGATACGCATGCATCGAGGAATTTATAAAAGTTATAAAAGGTAATTAGTGAGTAATTGGAATTAAAAGTTAGTGATTAAATTTAAAAATATACTTCCACAGATTGTTCATGAAAGTTCAATTTTTGCATATGTTCATTTCAGTTGGAAAAAAAACTTTGTTTTCTTTATTAAGAAAAAAAAAATTTCATTAAGAAATTTTTAATTGAAATTTAAGTACTTTGAAATTTAAAATGTTAATGTTTAATGCAAGCATGAATTTACTTGAAATTAATTCAAGATATTCTACTTGTCTATTGCAGAACAGGTGCATTAATTTATTTTCTCTCATTTGATAATATTGCTTCAATCAAATAACTTAATGAAATTTCTAAAAATTTTCACTTACATTCATTTTTAAAATTTTATTTCCTTCTCAAATATTATGCTAAAACATTGTTATTTTTTTTATTGAAGTAATATTATCAAGTAGGTAAATATATTGAATTAATTACTCTCTCAATTATAAACTCTCTCGATTAATCTTATCATTACTGATAAGACTACGATATACCGGTGTTAAAATATGCAAAAATATCATTTTTCACTTTCTTTCTCACCATTTTGCACTTCGAAATTCAATCTTTAATCAATTTTGATGAATTTTTTTTGTCCTCAGAAATACTCAGTTGGGTTTTTCTTCTTGTTTCTTTCTATTCCATCTCTCTCTCCCTCTCTCTCTCTCTCTCTCCCTTTCTCTTTGTAAATATATATATATATATAAGCTTCATTTCATTTTATAAGTTTTTCAAATAGCGTTTAATAAATCAAACTTTTTTAAATACATTTTTCAGAATTTATATTGCAATTATCAAATTTAAGCATCAATTCAGCATTTGTTCATCATCTTTTTGTCATTTTTTAAAATTTAAAAGTAATGAAATTGAATTTAAAAAAATTGGCTTAAAAATATGAATTCAAGTATAGGAATACTTGAAATGCCTTGAAGATTTCTAAAAGATTCATTTACAAAAGAATTTTTTGGACGTTATCAATTATTCTAGAAATCATCGTTTCATTCAAATCCGATAAACACAGGGAAATGATTCTATTGAAGAGAGTAAAAAAGAAGTAAAGTAAATGAAGATATGCTTTAGTGATTAATGATAAGTTTTTAATCATTTTTAAAGTAAAGATAAGTGTGGTATGGTGATAACAACGTAATCAATGATAGCATAAATGATAGTGTCAACATAAATTGTAGTAAGCTGATAATGTGTTAGTGATGAGATATGATAATAATTATAGTTTTAGCATTATTATCAAAAATGCTTTGTTGATATTAATACAAATAACTGGTGGATAATTTTTTTTTATCAATTGGTTAAGTAGCATAATTGTTTTCAAAAAAACATTTTCAAAGAAATTAATTGTTAACCGAATGTTTATTCACAAGTAATTAATAAGCTAAAATTAATTACTTAATTAGTTAATTAATTAATACTGTTAATTTATGCAAAGAAATTGCAAGAGAAGCAATAATTCTTATATCATTCCAAAACAAATAAATAAATAAATTCATCCTTAAAAATTATGAAATGAGAAATTTTCTCATAAAAAAATTATACTTTTTGAGATGAATGAAATGAATTTTCACATGAAAATCTCTTTTCACCAACTTTTTAGCTATTATTTTATTCCTAAATCATTTCATTTGAACAATTTCGACATAAAAATAAAAAAGGAGAGAATGCTATTATATTCAATGAATGTATTATGCATTTGCACTTTTCAGTCTATCTTACACAATAAAAAATATTTTGGAAATTTTTGTTTAAATAAATAAAATCTTTTGAAATATAAACTTATTTACTTCAATACTTATAATTATCATTTAAATTAATTAGTAATTAAAAATTACTTACTTATTATGCTGAATATAATTTCTCTTATAGAGGAATAAAATGAAAAAGTTGATTTTCTTTCAAATTAATTAATTATTTAAAATTGTTTAAATTATTAAATTATTCAATTTGCTATACGATTTGTTTATGAAGAATGGAAAAAAAAAAAAAAAAAGGAAAGGGAAAAGGAAAAGGAGAGGATTACAGTCATTATTTGAAATTTTATTTATCAGTTTCACTTTCTCTCTCTCTTTTATTTATATTGTTTATATTCAAAACGAGAAAGAGGGAGAGAGAGAGAGAGAAAGAATATAAAAAGTGTTAAATTAAGAAAAATTGGATAGGATAGGATAAAATAGAATAAAGGGAAATTCTCTGAAAAAAGAAAAAGATATGAAAAGAGGGAATTAATGAAGGGAATACTAATTCCTTTATCAAACTTTCCTGTTATTCAACTCAATTGCACTTGTAGTAATACTCAAACAATAAAAGAAATTATTGAAAGAAATAGTACTTGAGCAATGGAAAAGAATTACTTTACTTAAAGAATAGTATTTAAATAATAATAATGGATTTATTGAAAGGTAATAATTAAAAATCTAAAATGCTTATTCACATTATAAGTTAATGAGAAGAAAATTTAGTAAGATTTAAGTATCTTTGAGAATGATATTTGAGGAAGTAATTTCATTAAAAGATTAATTTTGTAACAGGATATGTTTAATTTTATACTTTTTAGCTAATTATTTGCTAATTTCTCATTTATCATTTTCTTTTCAATATTTCTATTAGATTATTCTAATTTAAAACTTACGATATGTTTTTTTTTTTTTTTTTTTTCATCAAGTTTAATTATTTGGTAAAGGTTAAAATTGTAATGATAGTAATTAAGATAATAAACTGATAGTTAAATTTATAAACCATTTATTGATTCTAATATCATTTTTTTTTTTTTAAACTATAATTTTTGAGGTCTAAAATTTATAGTGACATTTTTTATGGGCAATAAAACTGACCAATTCATTTTTACTATTTGAGCACTCAACTTTTTCTGTTTTCTCATTAAAAATTGAATTCATATATTGTGCACAGAAATCAATAACAGTTTATATGCGCCAATTTTTAAGTATTCGTTGTGCAAAAATTTCTCTTTCATCAATAATATTTTTTTTTTAAAAAAATTTATTGGTTAATTATAATTAATTAATTATATTATACGCATTATTATTTTATTTTTTAAAATATATCTTTGTGCTTACGCAATGTAATTAACTTTAATGTAATTTAAGTATCATAGAATTTATTATTACTGTTATCTAATGTAATAATAGACTACGTAAGTTGATAAATTACATTGAATAATTTAAATGATTGCATTACTTTTACTTTCTATATTGAAAATTGAAAAAAAAAATGATAATAAATAAAATGAATGAAATGATGCGTAACATTTGAATTTATCAAACAATTTCATTCACTCAAAATTATTGTAAATATTTTAGTTTAAATGAAATGAATAAATTAAGTTTTAATAATAATTTAACAGAATAGCATTTGATCTATTAGCTAAATATATACATTTTTAATTTAAAATATTATCGTAAACAACAAATTTCGTAGGCAAATCATTTGTTCAAATGTTACAATATGCAAAATTATTAAACAAAAAGAAAGAAAAAAAAATTTTTTTTTTTTTTTTTTTTTAAACTTAACGCATTTATCGTTGATCTGAACACTACTTAGTCTATATGACATACGGCGTATTTTTTTAATAAAAACTTTCAAAAAAATATACTTCCCTCTGTCGTTTATTTTATTACTAGCATCAATAAATCAATTAGTTTTTTTAATGCATATATTGAAATTTGTTAAATTCTAATAATCATTTTGTTTTTTTCTTCTTTAAATTTTAACTAAATGAATGTTCATTTTATAACTTTGCTTTTTCCAATAAGCAATTGTTAATTGTATCGCTTCATCAACCATTGATAGCATGTAGTTTAAGTGCGCATTTCTTTAGCATATCCATGAGGAAACGCTAATGAGCTCTATATCTATCATACATTTATATATTATTTATATATGTATATATATATATATATATATATATGAAGTATTCAACATTTTTTTTCAAAATTTATGACACAAATATTTGCTTTATAAAGTAAAAGTGCGCACTTGTCCACTTCTACACATTTTTCTTTTTCATTTTTTGTTTCAATTTATCAGCCACAATAATACTTTCTATTGTTTTCGTATTTTTTACATCGAAAAATTGGACATTTGTCTAAAGCTATTTGCACATTATCACCATAAATAATTTTTCTTTTGAAAATATCTTATAAACCAAAAAGGAAAAAAAAAAAAAAAAAAAAAAAAAAAAAAAACAATAATTAAATTATCTCATTTTGGTCTATCTAACATCGTTTATTCGCTTAATCTTGTTGTAATTTTTTTTAGTCATCGTTCTAAAAGAAACAAATTTCTATCGCTTTTTGTTAATAATTTTTTATTTATCAATGCTATTAACATTATTATCATATTATCATCATTATCCATTGCTATTACTATTATCACTGATATTCATCACTAATATACTTATCATATCAATGATATTAAAACATAATATGAATAATTATGCTTCTTCAAATCCAACTAAAATTTATTTATATTCCAGACTTCTAATTGATTTCCAGATGAGCAAAAAGCAAAAGATTAGTAAAAAAGGCAAAAAAAGCAAAAAAAAAAAAAAAAATTCTAGCGGAATTTTATGAAAATTTTATATTAATTACTAAATTATCTTTTATTTTTAAACCGACAAAAAACAATGAGAATCTTTCATTTTAGTAAATATCAGCTAGCTAAAGAGCTAATCTATAATCTCTGAACACCTTGTTTTTTTTTTTTTGGTTTTAGTTTTACTATGAAATACTATTCGAGTAAGTATTAATTTTATATTTCAAATCAAAAAAAAAAAAGAAGAAATATTTTGACATACCATTTGTGAGTGTATATTATAAGTACTTATCATTGAGTATGCATAATTCAATCATTTAATAGTTCCAGAAATTTGAGTTATTTCTTTTAAAACTAAACGAAAAAAAAAAACTTTCATAAAAAATTTTTTCTTTGTTACTTTGATTTCATAAAAATTTGATGATTCCTTTTAAAGTTATGGAATTTTGGAAAAAAAAAAAATCAGTTCATATGTCTCTTTTATTCTTCTAAATAATGCAAAAAAAAAAGAGAGAAAAGAAATTTTTGTTCGATTCAATATAAGAAAAAGAAAAATAAAAAATTCAGTAACTTAAATATTTTATATTTTTTTTAACATTTCAGTTAAAAAAAAAATATAAATTCATGTGGAAAAATATATGTCAAAAGAATAGACGGAACAGAATGAAAAAAAAAAGTTAAAATCTTTGTAGTTTAATTTTCTTTTTTTCCTTTCTTTCTTCATTTTCACTTCTTTATTTACACACAGTTTTAATTTGATACAATCTTCAAACTTTTTTATCAAACGAGTAAAATTTTATTTTTCACTCACTCATAATTTATCAAAAATATTAAATTGAAATGTAATTTATTCTCACAACAAAATGAAATAAATTTATTTCTAATTTTATTCTTTTCATTTTTTTATTTTTTTAAATCTCAAATAAAGATGCAATAAATTGTTTGCTATTGAACCATAAAGAGAGAAAAAAAAAAGAAAAGAAAACCAATTATTTCATGCATCACTAACTTTCTACATATGAAGCGTTAAAAAGTATTTTTTATTTTTTGTTTTTTTTGTTTTTTAACTTTTTTTTTAAAAAAAAAGAAGAAAGAAATATACTGTATAATAGAGATAGACTATCATTTTAATTTATTTTTAAAATAAAAAAAATGAAAACAAAACAAAAGCTAAATTTATTTTATTATATTAAATAAAATAATAAAAAATAGGAATATTCGATTTATAATTTATAAATTCAGTAAGAATATATTTCTGTATGAATTATGCATATTAAAAAAAAGTAAATTTGATTTATTTTACACTTTTTTTTTGCTTCAAAATTAATTTAAATTTTATTATATAATAAAATGCGTCATTTTATTTAAGCAAAAATTTAATTTCTTATAAAATTTATTTTCTATAAAATATGCACATTATTTCTTTTTTTTTTCTTTTCTAATAAAAAGGAAATAAAAATAAATTTTTATTTTATTTTATGTAGTAATCATTGAGGTTATTGTTTCCTGATGGAGTATTATTATATTGGATATATCTGATTTAAATTATATTAAATGTTGAGATATACTAATTAAACTTTCTAATAGACTTTTCTAATTCCTTCTTTTATAATTTTCTTTCCATTTCTGTCATCGTGCGGAAGTAAAATATTTCATTTCTTTTTTAAAAAAGAAAATTCAATTATCTTTGCTAAAATTTTCTAGAATTAAATTTGAAAATATGTTTATGAATTATTTCTCAATTACTAGTTAAAGTTCGATTAATATGATTGAAATTTTGTTATTTAAAAATTTGTCACAAATAGTCAAAATCAATTCATGATATTTTTGTGCTGCACAAACTTTTACCCTTTTTTATTTTTTTGAAAACTTTTAAAATTTTGTAAAATAAAAATTTTAATTCGTGAGGAATAAAATTTAATTTAAATTTAATCACTTCCAGAATTCTACATTTACAACGATTAAATATGAAAAATTTGCAATACTTACAAGAAAAAAATCTTTCACATTCATTATAGTTTAAGAAAAAAATAAAATAAAATTTTTTTTGAAATTTCTTTAAAACATCAAATTTTATTATTCACATAAAATTATAACACTTTTCAGTTTTTAATTTTCATTATTTTTGTTACAACATTGAAAAATGGTAATTAAGAGAATTATTTGCATAATAAAGTCATATTTGCTTGCTAAATATAACTGAATTAGCACAAATTACTACTTAAAAATGGTTTTTTTTTTACAGAATTCAAGTCGAAGATCAGATGACGGATCACTAAGGTAAATTAAATTATTTCAATTAATGAAATAATATTCAATTTCTAAAATGAGAATGATTCATTAGCTATTAGCATATTTGAAAAGGATTAAAGTATATTTTTCGAGAAGTAAACAAACTAAAATGACTATTATTTACTAACAGATAATTTTAAATTCAATTCAGGTACAATATTTTACATAATAGCAATTAAAATTTTGAAATGATCCATTTATGCTTTTAGACGACACATCTCTATGTCGTTCGATTCAAGCTACCTGTCAACTAATTCCATCCAAACATTCTCGCATGCTTCATTGACAAAACCTCGATCGGTGACAGCATTGCAGAAGACTGTACAAAAAATGAATTCAATCAAATCAGATATATTTTATGATCAAAAAGTTTGTTTTATATTCTGTTCCATTCTATAATAATTAATGTAAATAATAAATGGCATTCAAATGATATAATAATTTATTCCCATATGGATGGTAAAATTTTTAATCTAATAATTATTTTTAATCTAATAATATTTTATTGCAGAAAAGTAAGGATCATTCGATAGCAACAGGAAATTCATCATTTCAATGTAAAACAAACATTCAGAATAACAAGAAAGTAAATTTTTTCTCGTTTTTTTTTTTTTTCATTCTAATATTAAAATATTCTTTTTGGTATAAATAATATGAAATAATGAAAATAAAGCAAAATCTAACTTTTAAAAATTTTGACTGAAATAGACATAACAAACTAAAGTAGTCACTGACAAAAAAAAAAAACAAACAAACAAACAAACAAAAAAATTCATTTGGAAATGAAACTTTTAATCCAAAAAAAAAAAAAAAAAAAAAACAAAGAAAGAGAAGATTTCAATTTTAAACAGAAGATTAAATAAAAATGTAAATTTTATTTAAAAATCTTGAAATTTGCTTACTAAATTCAAATATCACAACTAAAAGCTAGTTAAATACAATAACTATTAGTTAAATATGTCCTTGATTTTTTCATTAATTTTATATGTAATCAATGATAAACTTATAAAATGAAATCGAAATAAAATTTGTGAATTTAATGTTAATAATGATGCTAAATTTAACAATTTATCAGTATTTCAATTGATTTTTTTTCCTCAAAAAATACTAAATTTTTGTTTTGGCTATTGAATCCTCAGTTCTAACAATAATAAGTTTTACTGTTTTAAAATTTACATTTCTAAGCAGATCATTCGAAGGCCACATTCAACTGATATTTTTAAATCACCACAAGCAGCAGCCAGTAGTAGTAGTAGCAAAAAAAGTGACCGTTCCACACCAACAATGCGACGTCCTTCAATTGCTTCAACAACTAAGTCACCGTCATTATCATCAAATTCACAGGTAAATTTTAAAATTATAATTGATAACTTCTAAATTACTTTTACAGCGTATACTTCACAGTTAAAATATTTTTATAAAGCATTAAATATCTCAATTTATAAGTGTCAATTTAATTGTTCTGTTAAGAGTAAGTATTTAGTTCAGAAGTGAACTGTAGTATTCCAATTGTGGTGAACGATTTAAGTTTAAAATGAGACAAAAGGATTAACTAACTAAAAATGAATAGAGAGAGTGTTTAATTATTTTGATAGTATTTCCAAGAAATTTCCAATAGATTGAAATTAGCAATTCATAATATCCAATATTTGAAATTCTCAAACTTTTAAATTGCATTTCAAATTAAATTTCATATTTAATACAAATTAAAATTCAATTTTGATAATTAAATTTATTGTATATTTATAATTCAGTTTAATGAATATATTACTTTCGTTTTTTCTTTTTTATTTTTCTTCCAGTCAATCATATTATTTTGTATGGAAAATGCACGATCAGATATAGCATTAAGAATTGTTCAACGAATGGCGCACAAACGTGATGATTTTGCGCAATTTTATGGAAATTTAAGCAATGAGCAATCAACTGAATTAGTTATGGCATTAAAAAAATTTCTTACTGATGTGGTACAAAATATAACAAATTCAGAAAAGGTAACATCAATTTTTAGATAATATTGCATTAATTTCTAAATAATATTAAATCAATTTCTATTCCTAGTCAGACATAAAAATTTGAAAATTAGAAAAAAATAGATAAAATAAATATTTTTCATATGAAAAATTTTTGAAAAAGATTTTCCAGAATAGTTTTAATATATTAAGTAAATTCTTTATGCATTAATATCACATTTCAAACATTTCATTAATTTACATTTCAGATTAGACAAATATCGAGTAAATATGGTATTGAGCAAGCTCATAAACGTAGTTGGGGCTTTAAAGCAGATTTCTTTTCTGTTTTAGCTGATGCGCTTACAACCGAATGTGTTTTTCTGGATGGTGCTGCTCATCAGGTAGATTTTTCCGGATGTTGCTACTCATTCAGGTAGAAAAATATATTTACAAACAATCTTTAAATCAATCGTTATAATAATATTAGTGCGTTTATGATATAAGCTATAATTTTTAAAATTTTAAACGAAACAAATTTGTATTCTAATAATCATATTTTCTTAGCCTACCGAAACAATTGAAGCTTGGGCTACGTTAGTTGAATTAATGTTTACAAACGTACGTGACGGCTATTATATGGAGGTTTGTGTTAAATTTTTTTTAAAATTTCAATTGAAATATATTGATTAATTGATAATAAAAATTTTCTGCAATGTTTTTTGATGAGAAAAAAAAAAAAAAAAAGAACACTTAGCAGAATGACAGAATAACTTTTTTTTTTTTTGGTATCTATTGCATATTTGTGAAGTTATTTATCAAAATTTTATTTCATTACAAAAAATAACAATGAAAAAAACTTTTTAATTTATTATAAAAATAATTTATAGCAATGAAAAAAAAAGAATCAAATGTTATAGATTCAATGAGTGAAATATTGTTAAATGTGACATTTTAAATTATTCATTGTGTTATTCATTCCAATTCAATGCTATTTTATTCTATTAGAAATTGCTACATAAATTATTTAAAATATCAAATGCTTTTTTTTTTTTTCTTCAGACTCGACAACTACGGCGCAACTGGCACAATTTTCGTAGTCAATCAAATTTAAGCAGTCAATCAGATCAAAGTCTCGACAGCGACCCATCCCATTCCCTACCATCACTAAATCATATGTTCACCACAGTTTAAAAATTTTCAATTTTATTCATCAATCATATAATTCCTTTCTCATCTACCGAAAATAAAAGTATGAAGGGAAATAATGATTACAGCAATTACAATCAATTTTATCAATTCATTTATTTATCTGCTAGTTCTAATATACTTTCACCCATCCAATTTCTGTTTATTATTTTATTTGCAAAAACTAATAACGCTTAAGTTTTTATAGTGCAATAAGAAAATAATTTATGAAATTATCACAAAATAAAAAGCAAAATAAAATTTTTTTATTTTATAATAATACTTTAAATTTTATTATATTGAGTTTTATCTATTTACTCTAAGATTCAGTGTTGTACACTTAAGTGACAAAACAACCAATTATAGCTCATTGAATTTATTGATTTTACTATGGCAAAACATATCTTCTTCTTATAAAAATGAGTGTAGTGCAATAACATAATACTTCTTGAAATTGACTTTGTCACATTAGATTGCAATCGTTGCTATATACGGGTTCAAAGGTTGCAAGGTATGAAAAACTTTTTTTTTAAAAAAAAAATTTAGAAAAATCCGAGAAGTCATATCACATATTCCTTAGTTGAACTTATTTGTTTAAAAGCTGAAAGCATCAAATATGTCTTGATATCAGTGAAAAGATCTAAATCATTAAATTAAATTCAAATTAAATTTTTGGAAAGGAATTTTCGACTATCATGTTCATTTCACTATTCCTTGTCTCATTTGTGCATTGTCATTTTTGTATTGAATAAATTATAGCATTTTATCATTTAATTTAAAAATGTAATCTAATAAAACTTCAGAATCTGTGCCAGGAAAATAAAACTTTTTATTTAGTATTACGGATTCATGATGGAACATCACGATTAATTCTCACTTAAAATTTAATGCAGTGAAATAGTATATGATTTTCCTGAAGATTTCAGTGTTATTACTTTATTACGGAAGTGCGGATTCACAAGCTTTATTTGTGACATATAAATTTAGTTAAAAAAAAAAAAAAATGAAAACAACAACTTTACACACAAACATTATGGAGTATATAAAGGGTTGTTAAAACGAGCGAACAAACATATTTACTTTATAACTTGAAACTTTAACTTAAAGCATTTGGTATTTTTTTATAGCCTGAGTAATATTTTCTTCCACTTCAAATCAATACAAAAATCGTAGTTTCTGATTGTCTGTCAATTCTAGCTTCAGTACAACCAATAACAGACTGATGAATAACAGATAAAGTTACGACAATAACAGCCAAAGCTAGTATAAGCTATAACTGTATGAAGTATCATCAATCAAAACTTATATTCAAGAGAAAATTTTTCTGAAAAATTATATTTTTCTTATGTCAGAAAATATGCAAAACAAGTTCATCTGTTTTCTTTTATCCTACATCACTATAAATTTCAAACACAAAATGTTAAATAGAATTACTTCTTAATTTTCGAATCATATTCTTTGAGAAATGATTCCGCTGCACGACGCACATCATCAGATAGTGGTTCACCGGAGCTCAAAGCATATTCGGTTAGCACACGACTTAAATACAAATACTGAATTTCGGTTTGTATACATTGCGCCCGTTTCTTTCTGAGATCTTTTACAAGCTGAAAAAATTTTTCTTTGTTAACTTCACTCAAATTAAATAATTTCATAAATTCTTGAAATTTCTGTAATTTTAAACACATTTTATCTCAATAATTGACATTAATTTTTAAATCATAATAGAAAAACCAAAAACAGTTTACCATTGCCAGATCAACTTTGCGGCCATCGTGGAACCGTCTGATGCCAAGTTCAATAGCCACAACGGTACCAGTTCGTCCAATTCCGGCAGAACAATGCACAACACACGGTGCTCGAGTATTCCTTACTAATGATAACAATTTCAAAGGGATCATCGCATTCTCATGGCTTGGAATTCCACGATCAGGCCATCTGACATAACATTAAATAGATAAAAAGTGGAATAATTTCAAAAACAAAAGTGTAACATCAGCTATGTTGACAAGTTAGCACTCATACTTTTTTCTATTTTTCAATTAATACTGCACATTTAACATATAAAACTCGGTATTCGAAATGATGAGAGAAATTAATTACGTGCTCCATCGATACTGTTTTACTACCAGTGGATCCTTATTGCTTATAAACGGCGATTGTTTGAATTCATCTCTGAGCTGTACTTTAAAAAGTAGAGTCTCGAAATCTGAATTTTCTTCACCAACTTTCTCAACATCTACTGTGCTAAGTTCCAATTTATCATCGTTTTCTGGCCAATATACAGCACATTTAGGTTTGCCATCTTCGGACGGTCTAAAAGAAATAAAATTTGTTAAAAACTTATAAGAAATTATAAAAAATGATGAAATCCAAAAACTGTTATCGCATAACATTCAAACAAGATAAGTAGTAAATGAATATTAAAAAAGAAACAAGAACTACTTACAATTTAATAACAATTAATATGAATTTATTGAACTACACCGTGTCCATTATACATACATCCATGTCAATGTACAAGGAACAGTGTAGTAGTTTCCACTATTTCATCTACAGTTCTGCAGCTAACACACAATCACATATATCAATTTTATCACTATCATTAACACTGTAAATAGCAAATAATAAACCTGCAAAGCATCAGAATTGTTTCAGCGCGTTCTTGAAATACCATCCTCCAGAAATCATCTCTAGTTGTTTGTAAAGGACCCTAAAATATTTTCATTTTGGATGGTAATGATGAAAATAACGTAGTAAAACAATTAATCATCCGTTATTCTTAAGTGCTATAATATACTTTTAAGCAATAATGTAGAAGCTGAAAAAAAGACCTGAGTACAGATAAATTTGTTTTGGAATTCGGAAAACAGCACATAATTTGCATGAATATAATCGCCACTTGCGGCTGGTCCAATTTTCAAAACTACTCGCGTCTCATCAACACACAGAACATCTATAATTATCTATTTCACAGTACAAGTTTTAAAGATTAAACTTGCGACAAAAAATCTCCAACAAACATCTAACACTACTATTATTCTAGTTTCGACTGGAAAAACAAATGAAAAAAAAAAAAAAAAAAGAAAAAAAAAAAGAAAAAAAAACTATTCTTATAAGCTTTACTTGTAAAAAAAAAGAAAAAAAAAACAAAAGATGTTGGACAAGAAACCGAAAAAAATTCTTATAAATGTAAAAAACTTAATAAAACTTGGTGTTCATGGAAAAAAACTTAACAGAATAACGATTTTTAGCCATATTCATTAAAAACGATTTGTGAGAGCCGAATGGTGTATCTTCCACATCAATTTTACGATATTCCGAGGCCAAACCTGCCATACCCTTCTCATTCATATCCTTGATAAAACGAGACATAGATTCCACAGGTGTCTGAACAACATTGAACTTACTGTATTATACTAACATATTACTAAAAAGTAAGAATTTCTTATCTTGAGCTGGGAGGGATATAAGTAGTAAATAGGGGTCAGAAGGAGGAGGTATGAAGCGATATAAAAATTTCCTAAGAATTCTATATAATACACCAAAATGAATTTGTACTTGAAAATAGAAATAAAAAAAAAAAGAAAAAACAGTGAAGGGTCAAAAAGGATACATTTTAAACAAGAGTTTTGCAGTTTAAAATTTTTCTTTGATAATCTCTCAACCAAATTAGAATGGAAAAAATTTCTATTTTTTTCTAAAGTTCAATTTAAGTTTTCGGAACCTTATTTATTCACACATCAAAGCATGATAAAGGGATGATAAGTTAGAATGATAAAAGGATAATTAAATAACGCGATCAGATGCAGTTTTCTCGTGTAAAAAAAAAAAAAAAAAACAAAAAAATGAATAAAATGCAGACCGTGATAGGATCATTGTCGACAACGGCATTTGAAATAGCCTCGGAGGCCGTCGCCAAGGCTTCACGAACTCGGCTACCGAATCGTTGCACAATATTTGCCAGTGCTGATGTTCTCTGCAAAAAAAGCTAAATTCATTTTGGAATTTAAAACGCAGTTTTAAAATATAACGATACGACATGGAGATAATATTACAGAGGCATGCCAACATAATTTGGTAATATACATATTTCTCTAAATTTTACGCATGGGAAAGTCTCAAATCTTTACCTACTAGTAATGACTCATTCTTGCTTAACTGCTACATATTATAATTTTAATTTAGTGTTTTTTAGGAGATCAAGGGTGAATGAAGAATCAACAATTATCTAAATATTATGTTGTTTTAACCAATGTTTGTATCCAGTTACACAAATCTCGAAATCACGAATTACTCCTAGACAAGACGAACAAAGTAATTAATGCAGTAAATAAAATGAATCATTTTTTTCTTTTGCTGTTACTCTTTTATTTTCCTCCAAATGCATTTTTATAAGTCATGTTTGTCAGCACAAATATTCAGGATAGCCAAATTCTAAATTGTCTCGAACTAGAACCAAAAATATAATATGATTCGCTCATTTCTACAATGCTTTACCCTTTCTACAATCTTAAATGCAAACATTTCTTAGCACAAAATCATGAATTAATCATGGAAATCTCTGAAAACTAGTTATTAAAATTCGAATAAACAGAAAGATTACAGGACAACAAGATGGATCATCTTCGTAAATTCCTATATAAAAGATTTAAATAGAGCGACTTTTTACTTCATAGAGAATTACATCTTATAAATCAATAAATTATAATGACAGCCCATTCATATTAGCAAAACTGCCTATACATTCAATGCATAGCAAAATTATACGAAAGAAACAACTAGCAAGCATTAACCCATTCAATCCATCTGCCCATTTATCTTAATCGAGTCTTTAGTTAAAATGATGATAGCTATGATTTGATAGCTAAATTAAAAGCATTGATTAATCTAAATCGAGTCTAAACTTTCTATAATAAACTAAAATTGCATAATAGCATGCTATGCTTATAACCCTATAAAATTCTACAAGGAAAAAAAAAAGCAATTAAACTACGTGAACAACGAACAATTTGACTTTCTGATCAATTTGCAGGCGTTTCCTGAGATAAAATTAATCCACTTTTTTAGTTATCCTTTAACAGACCCTTATAAATATTAGTTAAACCCTCCACTCTTTTGTGAAAGATATCCAGTTAAGGTTAGCATCACCATATATGCATTTATCTATTAAGGTTTAGAAAAATGAAGAACAAAACGGATAAAATTTTAAAACTTAAAAAGTCTAAAATTTTAAATTCAAAAAATAGCAACTGATTATTCAGCTATATTCGCCGAATCCGGGACGAAACCAACTCATACAGTTTACAGTAAACGCAAAAATAAAATCAAAACCTTTTTATTTCTTCCCGTTGTTCGTTTGCAAGCTTTTTTGTATGGTATGTAAAAAAATGCCAAAATGACTACGCTGGCAGAAAAAACATATCTGTCCATACTTTAACTTCTAAAAATGAACACATATTCTTACCTTCTTTTTTAAAATAAAAGTAATGTCAGTAAAATCCTTTATAAATTATCTTTAATCTTCAACCTAGAAAATAAACTTACAATATATAAAAAGTCAACTAAACATTACCAACATTTAATTTCAACAAGAAAAAAAAATGCGGCAAGTCATCATCAAAATTAATAATGGAGAATTTTTAACTCAAAAATGCATATTCGTTATCGAAATATAAAGCAGCAAAACAGAAACATCCTTTTAAATAATCTAAAAGATAATGCACTATAACTATTACGTAAAACAGTGAATTTAGCTGCTTTAGTAAAAAGCATTAAAAGCACAAAAGTAATACAAATTAACACCAAATGCTAGCTCAACTCCTGGAATGCTACTATCTACAATTATTATTCAAATAATTCTAGAAATATTTGTGCATTTCAATCACCCAGCTCAATTCGTTATCAGGAACACGAAATTTATCACCAGAATATTATCAGTTTGACAGTTCTAGTAAAACATAACAAAATTTCATAGAACATTCCTATGATGAAAGTAAATCTCTCAAATTTATGTATGTCAATAGCTTTGCAATACAGAGAAAAAAGAAATTGCCTATTTCATATCCTTTTATTCTCGAAACATCTGTTTCCTAAAAATCAGATCTAACCCATTATATCCTCAGTTAATAGATTTGGCGACAAATAAATGAATTATGGCTAATTTGAAATAAAATTTTAGCAAATTTACATATCCTGTAATATGGGAAACTGCTTAAAAAATTAAGCACTAAAAAAAAATGTAAAAAATATCCATTCCAATCGTAAACCAACCAATTCCTTTCGAAAGCTTCCATGAATATATGTGTGGAAGGAGTTCTAATCCAGCTGAAGTACCAATCGAAGATTGATTATACCTATTATACATGTTGTACCAATTAAATGACAAAAATTTGAATAAGAAAATTTAAACATACTGCGATACTTCAGCTTTCAATCATGCATTTTCTTCTTTCTTAATTTATTTTAGCTAAAAATAAGATGAAAAATAAACGTTATGACATTTATTTTTTTCTTTGTCTTAAGAAATTTTAAAAATAGAACGAATAAAAGATAGAGAAGTAAAATTTAAAATGAGCTACTAAAAAATTTTTGGAAATCGAAGTGTATCAAAAATAATCATCATGATGAGAAGGACTCAAAGCTGGAAAAAATAAATCTCACGAAAGAATCAAGCATATCATGCAGCTTTTGACATCTTTTAATCAACTCATTATAACATTCTATAACAATAAAAATCCATGC
Organism: Brugia malayi; assembly: GCF_000002995.4. Taxonomy (NCBI): domain Eukaryota; kingdom Metazoa; phylum Nematoda; class Chromadorea; order Rhabditida; family Onchocercidae; genus Brugia; species Brugia malayi. The sequence continues at coordinate 10,799,494 of NW_025062475.1, forward strand.
GTCCACTTCCAGGGAGTTTCAAATGAAAAAAAAAAAGACAGAAAAAAAAAAAAAAAGGATTAGAGAATCAAAGAATGGAAGGAATGAAAAATTAGAAAATCCTTTGATAACAAGAATTTTCGGCAAATTTCAACGGGAATAAAATAAAGGAAAGAGTATCAGAATCAATGACAAATTCAAGGACATGAATTAGTGATATTTGAAAGCTCCATCTAATTCCATTTCTAAAAACGACTGTATGAAAAAAAAAAAATTAAAATTTTTTGAGATCTATTTATATTTCAGCAAATTTTACAACTATAATAGTGAATCAAAATAAATAAGAGAATAATGAATATTCATGGTAAAAATATATATATATAGCGATACTTGTGATTATTTGATCATATATATATATACTAATGATAATATATGACCGGAAGTACTATTAAAAGAATTCTCTGATAAAAAAGAAATTAAAAAAAGAAAAAAAAAAAAACAAATCTCAAATAAATTAATTTAAAATTTTTATATTAAAAATGATAAAAAGATTTAAAAAATCAATGCATTATCAATGCAATCAGGAACACCAATACATTAACAACAAACCATCACTATTGCCACTACCTGTAAAATATCGCGTGCTGTTTTAAAAATGACAACAAAGTTCATAACGTTTTCTCTATGTGTGTCTTATACATTTTAATTCTTCTACTCTCTGTCATCAATACGTCATTAATGAAAAAATATGATTTGATGTTGAGTTTGTCTTTTCTATATCTATATAATTATACAATATGCATGCAATGTTTATGATGATTTCTTTTTGAAGCAAACCTTCTGAGCTATTCCTGTTATGTATCATATTCATACTTCCTTTCTCTCTTTCAATCAGTCAACCAATTTCATCAAAACGAATTAACGTTCGCTTTCACATTTCAAAAAATTTCCAATCGATAGGACATAACAGTTGAGATGAATCAGTATTTCGTATCTTTGAGCGATACAGATGAACATGACTGATAAATCGATAATCAAACCATTACACATTTCTACAATTGAAAAATATCTAATGGATAAAAAAAAAAAAAAGAACAATTTCACGATATTACCTGTCATAGTGCGCTGCATTTCAACGACAAAGCATTGATCCAGTGAACTGGAAATAAAATACTTCAACGATTGCAGTATTAATAAAAAACCATCGAATCATCATTTAATCATCAAATAAAAACTCAGTTAGGTGTAATAGGCGTGGATTACTCATGAAAGCAAATTTGTTACTTCCAACTAGTTTCCATGCAGGGTAATTTCACTAAAGCTCTGCCATTTTTCCTCCATCCTCAATTATGTTTTGTCATAGATAGCGCTTTATAATTATATTAATTTAAATTTATATATCATTCCGGAAACTTTCTAAATGGACTTTTTGGATTCCCCTTACCCCATACTACTTTATCTCCGTTTATGACCCATCACACATTTCATCACTATAATTCTAATCTTTTCGCTACATAACAATTGCAGGATAAATACCACGATAATATAATGTTTCAAGAAAATTTACGCCTTCTATAAAGCATAACTTAACCTCATATATCTTGCAGAAGATCAAATTACAAACAAAAATTACCCCCTGATTCTTTCCAGTCTTAGGTTAGACTTCAATTAACTCGACAAGGTAATTTTTTTGCTCACATAGTGCTATTTTTTGGCTACAATGCCTCATTAATTTAATGAAAGCAAAACATTTTATATTTTTAGGAAGATAGAAATTTTAGACCAGTAATAACTACAGCTACCACTTGGCTCTTTATTAATTCTCTCTTCAATTAAACTACTAACCTCAGAAGAAGATTTTAAGATTTATGGTAGAAATTGCTTCTTTAAAAAATATAGCATCCTTTACAAATATACAACTTACAATATATACCCTGCAATTTACCAACTATATTTGCATATAATGAAACATGAAATTAATGGCAATTTGTACCAAAAAATATATCAAACAGCAAATTCTAGTCGCAGAAATTTCTTTACTTCGTGAATTACCGCAATAAATTCTCCAAACTTTAAAAAAAATTGACATATAGAAAAATGTAATTGTAATCTGAAAAAATCTAAAATTTCTTCCTACAAAATAAAATTTATAATTCATAGTGAAATAACATAAAATCAACATTAGAATACACGTAGTTCATTTTGTAAAAACGATAAAAAGATATTTTGTAATGAAAGAAAGAATAGGGCGTAAGAAAAGTGACTAAATTAGAGAAGGCATGCATATACTTCACATGAGATGTAATGTATATATGGTAACTCAAGTTATCATAAACAGAAGCCCACAAGAAATCATTTTTTGTAGTATTTATACTTACAGAGCCAATTAAATATGTGCAAATTAGCAGATGCTCAATTTGGTACGGCAGTTGTACATTCTAATATTGTGACATTAGAGGTATGCAAACATTTTAAATCATTAAATTTTCTCAAATGCAATAGAACGAAGAAAGTTTTTTGAAATGAAAAAAGGAATAAAGGTTATTTGAAAACGAATGTTTGATAATAAAGTGCTTGGACTTTTCAATCTCCTGTACCAATTCCTTAAAAAAAAAAAAACTACGTATATGAAATAAATATCAAATAAGAACATCTTACAATACCTGAACATTATTTAAAAATAGAAAATGATACATTAAGTTTAACAAAAATCAAACTCTAAACATCCCGCAAATATGAAGTGTGACGTGAAATAATGTTGATAATAGTTTCACCTCATCCAATCACCACCTTATATTTTTTATTGAGCCTACTTTGTTCTCTGCATATGTCTTAGAAAATATGTCACTGATTATAAGGTGTTGGTTAATTAAGACCAAAACTACAATCCACTCTTAGAAAGTCCGGAAACGACGTCCTACAGTTTAACATAACAGAATGGAATGAGGAAAAACTTGTTGGAAAACACATATTTTTTCATCTCCTAATTTCCAAAGATTGAGAAACGAATCTATAGATAAAACTGATATGAAAAACATTTGCATATAATAAGCACAATAATAACCAAGGAATAACAATAAGCCGTTATTGATTCCAGGCTGAATTTTAAGATCACAAAACGAATTAAATAGGATGTAAATAAAAATACTAATTATCCCTAAAAGAAAAATCACCTAAATAATTGACAGACACTCGCTTTACAACAATTAACTGTCGTCATAGTGATGAATACAACCCTAAACTGTATTCATCTTAGAAACATAGCTAATCATTATAAGACACATATATAGAAGTAATTGCAAGGAAGTGTCAAGTACCGTGAAAGAATAATTAGAGTGATCAATGTAGCTTGCAAAAGCTACTAATCTGTAATAGCATGATATCATCAATAAATATCAAAAAAGGTGATAGCATCAATTATGCTTCTAAAAATTAAGAAAGAATTTGAACAACACACTTAACATTCAAACCAACTATTTAAAAAATATTAAAAGAAAACATTTCCAATCTCTTCCATCTTAGAATTGCATGAAAAAACGAAATTATGTTGAAAGAAATCCCGTATTTCTATTCAGAGTTGTTCAAAATTTTTAAATATCCATACACAGGAAAGGTATCATTGAAATCTACATGAAAGGTATCATTGAAATCTAGATGTCTAATCATAAAAGAATTTTCAAGAAACACACTTGAAATTAACAGGAAAAATAATCCAAAAAGCTAGTTTAAAAGACTGATTCATCGACCTGCTTGAAAGCAAATTGTATATCATGGGTTGTCATTCCAAGACGGAAACGTCGAGACATACTACCAGTTCCGGATGCTGCTATTAATAATCGTTCACTGCAATAAAAAAAAAATTTATATTTTTGTACAAAGTTTTACATTTTTTACGAATCAGCATATTTTTTACATCATACAAGAACAAAAGGAACCATAGCAGAAAAGAAGAAACGAAGAGAAAAAATATTTTTGATTGTCCACTGACCTACACATTTCCATAGCATTTCGATAAGTAGAACTTGTCGACATAGGATTAATATTTGCAACATTGCATTGCAAGCGATACTGTTTGAAAAGAAGGTGAAACTGGAATTCATCCAAGCCTAAAATCCGAAACTGTTATATAAACATAATCAGCTTTGCTCGATTAATCTTTAGTCAATTAAACTTTGACATTTCCTTATTTTTCTTAATCCAAAACAACTAAAACTGCATTCCTGTGTTTCTTTGATTTATCAATGGATTTTGTAGAATAACTAATAACAAACCTGAACTCAACTGTTCAGCAAGAGCAGCACGAAGAAGCAGAATAGAATGACGTGGTAAAGCTCGTATCAACTCAACCCTAACACTTGTTGATGCTTGGCGAATAGCCTCTTGTACCTAAACAACAATATTTCAAGATTATTAATAACAAAAAAGCATTTTCCTATACAAAAAGCCTAATTCAATAATCACCCATGGAAATGTTTACGTTTTTCATCGTAAGTTGTTTCTGATTAGCACTGATCGCAAGCTCTGTAGCACTTCGAAGGATATCAAGGGCTTTTCGTAGATCACCAGAGATAGCTGCTACCTAAAAATTGCAGCTTGAAGTGAACAGCTGCAGAAGGTAAAACATAAATACCAACTGTCTTTTCACAAGTAGTCTAATATTAATTTATATGACTTAGACTTTTATAAAAACGCATTGAAAATAATCATTAGTAAGGAAAAATTATTAAAATGCAAAGTAATAGCTGGAAAATTAATTTACTTATTTCTGTGTATTTAATTAATCTTATTTTAGTCTCCCTTCACAGGTAACGAATTAACAAAAAACAATCATATACTTAACAAAAATTATCATCCTTTATTAATGGACTTCAAATTAACATAAAAAGTATTAGCTTACTTTTCGGCTTGCTAATTCAATAGCTTCAGCTTCAACAGCAGTTGAATTACGTAGGCGATCTCGGATGATGTATGCAACTTCATCATGATCGTACGGTTGGAAACAAAGCCTGTTAGCACCCTAGAACAAGAAATTTTGAGAAAAGTAATTTTGAAGTTGCTCAAACCTACGCTTGTTTTACTTACCAATCGACTTGAAACGCGTTGCGAAAAAAGTCTTTCCGGAAGATCGAGAGTGTTCGCAATAGCTATGACACTTACAAGCGATTCTTCATTTGCTGACCAATTGAATATATCGTAAATTATTTCTTGCCTTTTGGTATTTAACAGGTCCAGCTAAAAAAAGATATGTACGTCTTGCTGCCACATCCATGCATTTTCTTCGAAGAATTTCACTTCAATAAACAATTTAAATTTAGATGGTGGAAAGCCAACCATATATAATGTTTACTAGTCGATAAACTGAAAAGCCTTAAAAACTAGAGGTTTTTTTCTCTCTATCTTTTGCCTCATGGCAAACCTTTCCTTTAATTTCTGAAAAATATTGTAAGAAACCTTCTCAAATTCTGTATCATATATTAGCTAGAAGTTAGAGGAAGCAGAAATGCGACAAAGACAGGGTTCATAAAATTTCATTACTTCGAATGTAAATATCAGAAGCAAGAACTATTTACTTCATCAACTAAAACAATAATTGGTAATCGTTTCTTGTCATGATACTGAAAGATGTCGTTCAGTTTCTTTCGTGCTGTCCTAAAATTATTTTAAAAAATATTAATTTCTTCATGAAGAAGATGAAAAAGAATGGAAGTTTATTAATACTGCAGTAAATTCAGAATATGGACCCAAAAAATAAGATGGACCAAATTGATGACAATGAAATTAGCTGGTGATCAGACGGAGTACCTTAATTGGAATCATAGCTATTAAATTCTCGATATATTGCAGCGAACTTCAAAAAGTGAATGAAAAATGAACTTACTTTGGTGCGATTTTCTTCTTCAAACTGAATAAATCCTGGTAAATTTTGACAAATATTTGTTTCGGATCTGATAGTTCCATTGCATTAACCGCAACAAAATTAAATCCAGAAAAATTCTCTGAAGCTTTCAGATGACGCACAGCCTGCAAAATTACAATATCAAAATTTAATTTTAAAATATGAAAAAAAAAAAAAACTGTATTTTAATTCTAGACTTTAACTAAGCGACGATATTCATATAATAACATAAAGCACATATAGTATGAAAAATGAAAAGTAATCTTCAAACTGCCATTCAGAATCAAAAGTAAATCATCAGCATTACCATTATCATAATATTGACTATTAAACACCAGCGCGTCCAGATTCTTAAAATTAGTCTCAAAAATAATCCATCATTTACTAGACACAAATTGCCTCTTATTAGTATCAGTGATAAAATTAAAAAAAGAAAAGAAAAACTTACCTGCAGTACGGTTGCGGTTTTACCAGTACCTGGTACACCACTTATATACATTGCTTGCGAAATCGCATCATTTGTAACGCATCCTTTTATAAATGCACATATCCTATCGAATTCCGCTTCCCTACAAGGCAACCGTTCTGGAATCTCAGAAGTGTGTAAACGACGATAAACTGCCTCTAGAGTTTCGACTCTCTAAAAGCGTAATTTCATTAGATCAGAAATTCAGCTATATTTAAATGTAACTTTTCAATGTGGTAAAGGATGGCAATTGATTCGGAAAGTACAGACTGACAAATTAAATCTAAATTAAGTACAAACATTAAAAAAAATCTGTCATATTTTATATTTAGCAATCTAAATCACTTTTTACCCAACTGAAAAAATCAATATCTATGTTAAAAAGTTACTATTGCACACACGTTCGAAATGATACCACATGTGGCATATTGATCGTTCGATTTCTTTTCTGAAATATGAAAGGTCGATTAAATATCAGAATTCCATGACATCAGTACAACGTTAATCTGTTCTCATAATGGAATATTACTGCATGCAATTCAAGTTTGATATGAATAATAATATGCTGATGCATAAAATAAGTTTGGAATTAAAAATTTTGGTTTTTATGCAAAGCAATGATAAACATCGCTATGAATGTATTCCAGAATTGAATGACAAAAATGACATAAATTTACCTGCAATTAACCGCCTGCTTTTGCATACTGAGTTATATTGTCGTCTGAAACTTCTACTTTTCATGGATTGTAAGAGATATTTTATCACAATATCACTTTTGGAGTTTTTGGAATGCAACACACCTTATTTTTAAATTCTTTTCAGAATGAATATTCGAATTAGTTCCGGAATGAGAATCTAGTTCAGTGAGATTTTCCAATATTCCAGAAAACTCAAAATCTTTACCACCATCATTATCTTCAGATCCTTGTCCTAAGGAACTGTGCTGCAATTAATCCAATTCTTCAAAGATCAGCAGAAAATGGTTAAGGTTTTTCATAGTTTTTTAATATCATTCATGCTATTTTAAAACTCAAATTGTCCAGCGAATGAATTACCTTATCATTGATGAACTTAGCTCCAGCAAAAACTTTCGTTCGCTTTACTATAATGAACGGTTTCTTACAATGATTCGAATACAGGCCATCAATCCGTTTAAACGGCTTCCCTAGGTTCTCATCAACTTTTTCAGATTTACTTTTCTGAACTTCTCCGTCGACCAAATCAACTTTATCACTCAGCTTAAATGATTTGTGCAGTGAGAAACCATCATCAGACGTCCCAATCTTCTGTTTCCAAATTGATGATTTCTTGGATTTGCATATTTTCGAAGCAACCCTTAAGCACTTTCCTTTAGTCATCAAAATAATTAAATATAAATATCACACAAATCTCTAGAGCAGACGAAAGAATCTAGTGCTGATTTTTATTTGTACAAGTTAGGAACTTACGAGACTCTTCTTTTACAAGTTCTTGATACATCTATCAACGTTGATGGAAGCGTCGAAGGAAGTGATATTCGTGAGGCATCCAAATCTTTTGATTTGATATTTTCAGAATCTTCGTCGCTATCTTCTTTTTCAAATCCGAACTGAAATGACAAAATACGCTGAAACAATCAAACTACAAAATTTAGGATATCTGGAATTAAACTTCTACAAGTCAAACTCACTACCCTTGAATTTCTTCGAAACTCCTACTAATTTAAATGAATCATAGAAAAACCTACGAAAGACGAAATTTTCTATGAAATGAATAATTATGAAAAAGAAGAAGGATAATGTAGATACAAAATAAGATTTATTTACCCTATTTAAATTATCGTCATAGTTAAAAACAGGAACCAGCTTAGCTTGCTGTAGCACCAATGATGAACGACTGCGCTTGTTCGGTGGTGGATTCAAGACAAATAGGTCTTCGAAATACCGCCGTCCCATCAATTTCGCTTTTCGTTTCGGCAAAATTCTTTTATTTGAAATATTTTCATTTCCTAAAAAAAGCTACCTGAAAACAGATTTACAACAAAAAGACCAAATAAAACATGAAACTGCATGACATTAGAATGTCTCCATAACTTTATTTATTTCCCTCTTCGCCCTAAACTACTCAGAAATTTCCAGCCTCTGTTGAATACAGTAAATGATTGAAATCTTTGTCTTATTTGCCTGAAACACTCCCATTTAAATTGAAGAATCTATTTAGTTCCAAAACATCGAAATTTCACAACTCTGTGAAACTGCAAGATACAAAGATTCAAGTCAAAAGAAAAAAAGGAATGAGTTAATAACAAAAAATCCATTGAAGAAAATCATGACGTAATATTTATTGAAGCAAGAGAAGCACACAGTTAACCAAAAATTGGAATACCTTCGTCTTTCGCCATCAGGCTATCTGAAATTGCATTTTCAGATTTTTCATCCCATAACACATTTTTATTAATGAACATTCCTGCAAAAATATTTCTTCATAGCTTTTTTTAAATTAAAAAATTTCATATTTCTGCTTTAAGACTTTACAAATCTGAACATTAACAATGATGTTATTTGCGATAATTTCTCACTAACATTACTTTTCTTTAAATGCGCAAACCTAATCTGTGGATCAAACTTCTCGGAATAGAAGTATATTCAAATTGAACGAAATCACGGTACTACGCATAAGCTAAACTTTGCGTCTTTCCTGCTCTGAAAACAAAGCACTGACAATTGTTGCTCCAATACACAATAATCTTTGTCAACTTCTTATTAATATTTACATAATATACATTTCCTTTAAAATCTTTCTGAATCATTCCGCCATTTGTTAGCAATGGAATATCTTTACTATCTCTAAAAAACTATATCTCATACTTATTATTATCAATCTTTACCATTCCTTCCACTACCTAGCATCTTTTTTCTATTAAAATTAACGCATAAATTCAATATCCCTTTAAAGATTTTATAAAAAATTAGTTAACATTCGCACAAGCGACATCACAGTCAAAAGAAACATCACATCTATTCAAAATATTACTGAAAATCTGCAAACTCATTCTTAACATCTCTCAATGTGCTTTTGGTATATCGCGGAGCAGAAAAATCTATGGGATTTTCCCATTCCCCATATTAAGTAATATAAATGAGAAAAAAAAGAAGAGACATTCACATTTATTCGCCTCCAACAATCCCCATTTTAGGCAGTAAATAATCTCACGTGTTATCCCATCACGTAAAAACCTGCACTTATTAGCTTTTTACAAACAAATTCCATCAAGATCGAATCTTTTCGTATATTATGAACTTAAATAGTCTCACGTACTACTATCCCATCACGTAAAAACTTGCACTTATTAGCTTTTTACTAACAAATTCCATCAAGATTGAATCTTTTCGTATATTATGAACTTAGATAGTCTCACGTACTACTATCCCATCACGTAAAAACTTGCACTTATTAGCTTTTTACTAACAAATTCCATCAAGATCGAATCTTTTCGTATATTATGAACTTAGATAGTCTCACGTACTACTATCCTATCACGTAAAAACTTCCACCTCCCTCCCAAAAAAAAAAAAACAAATTCCCAAAATCAATCCGAATTTAGTGTTAAAAATAGCTCACGTCCGTAGAATATGGCTCGGCCTATTCTTACTCTGAAATTTCTCGGCCCTTTCTCTGGTATGTCGCGGAGAGGCGGTGACTGTCAACTATAACTGTCAATTATTTCACATAATTGTCAACTATTTCATATTACCCTGAATATAGTCAATTAATTCCTAAATATTTTACCTATACAATGTTTATAATTTAATAATTTGACTGTAAGCCTAAGGCCTCATTGGCTCAGGGGCAGAGCGTCTGTCTAGTAAACAGAAGGTCGCTGGTTCGATTCCAGCATGAGGCATGGCATCTCTATCGTAAGGTGCGGTGCGCACGTTTTTCACGCATTAAATTTGTAAATAATGTACACAGGTCGTTTTCTACATATCTTTGAGCAGGTAGCAAGTAGATTTCCACTCTGTCTTTGAATATCTGAATTTTCTACTGTTTTTAAAATATTTTCCACTTTTTTTTTTTTCAATGGAATAAAATAGGAATGAACAAAAATTAATTAATTGTCATAACTCTTTTGTTGATAGTATTATTAAAATAGTCTTAACTATAAGCCAGCAAATGTAAAATTTAATTTGATTAATACAAATTTACACTATTTATTTTAGTTTAAATTTATTATCATTCATTACTAATTTTCATTTATTTAATTCATCATTACTCTTCCTTTGTCCATGCATTGTACTTTTTACTTTTGTCGATATCTCTCTGTTTATTCCTTAAAGTGATATAACTTTTTCATTTCAGTATAATTTGAGAAATGTTTTTTTTTTCTTTTTTAAATTCAAGTTATTAAGTTAAAGTATAGGAATTTACATTGATATGTAATATTAGGAAACTTTCTCATCTACAATATATCTTTAAATAACGACTGATATTAAGTTTAATCAGTGTTTTTTATTGAATTGAAAAAATTTAATGTTTCCAAGTGTTATGATAAAGAAGGAAAGAAATCAAAAACCTACTCTGTAAATACTCTGTAAAATATACTATCAGTATAAAATGAAAGACTTTTAAAAAATGATTTTTTTTTTTTTTTGGAGAAATAAGGAAATTGTACCGTGGCTGCGATTACGTTGAAATAAACAACGACGTATATAGAAAAATATTTTTAGTAATAACTAAATCTGAAAAAGAAATTTTGTACAAATATTGATCATCTAGTCATTGCTGAAATTCTTACGGTATTTTGTTAGCACTGAATACGTTACTGTGGAAAAATGCAAAATAATAAAAGCAACAAATTGATATTAAAGTAATAATGACAGGTAGTGAAGTAAGAGAATTTAGAAGTACGTTAAGTGCATTAAATTACGTATGTTAACCTTTAGAATCGATTGATCATGAATAATAGTACATCTTTTATAAGTTTCAAATTTATCATTAAAAAAATTATAACGTATATATATAATCAAATAAAAAATTAGAAAAAAAAAAAAAAAAAAAACAGGACTAGAAATTAAAACTTTCTTCCGAAATTTTTCTAGAATAATTATAGACGAACCATGCAGAGTGCATAAATAAAAATCGAAGTTAAATACTTATTTCGGCAAACCATGGGCACAACTATGGGAAAATTTTAATACTAAGCACAATTGCAGGTAACTTAGAAAACAAAGTTTTTTTGTATTGTTTCGCTTTAAAAATCAAGATAAAATTTGAAAATTTATAAAAAAAAAATAAATAAATTCTATTAATGAATGAAATGACAAATTGGAAATTCTTAAAAGAAATTGAAAGAATGAATGATTTTTTATATTTAATAGCAATTTATCTCTGCAAAAAGATGCAATTTCCAAAATTTATAAAAACACTTATATTTGATGCTACTGTAATATTTTTAGAAAATTTGTGGATTAAACTCAAGAAAATAACAGTTTACAAATTTTCAAATATATAAAATATAACATCGCATCGTAAAAAAAAGATCATTAATAAAATGTTGAAGAAAAAGAGAACACAAACAGATTTCAAAAAATTTACAAAAATTATTTGAAAAAAAAAAAGAGCAGAAACAATTAGTTTTAATTAATTCGATACCTGATCACAAGAAAATGTACTCAACCTGTAGTTATAATTTGAAAAATAAATGTTTAATTGAAAATGTAGGAGCAATGAAAAAAGTAATAATTAAGGGAAAGAAATAAATATGAAAGTATGTTCGTTAATTGTAGCCTTTGTTATAAATGTATTATTTGTGACTTTTTGTTAAAAAGTGAATATCAAAGTTGTATGTTTTTCGTTTTCATTTCTGGTTTATTTCTTTGTAAAATAAAAATTATTTATCATTGATTGCATGTAGTACTTTAAATAAATGTAATTGAATTGAATTGAAATTTATTTTATTACACAAACAATTTTACACGAAATTTAGCATTTTTTTTTCTTTCATTTTAACATATTTTGGTGAAAATTTCAAAGATTTTAATTTTTTGAAAATATTATGGCATAAAAATGTATTAGTGGGAAATGTTAAATTCATCATAGATAATGTTGAATAATTTCATTATGAAAGGCATACAAGTGATAAAAAAGAGATTGATAAAAAAAGTTTATCATTGTTATTACAAGATATTGTCATTCATAAAGGGAAGGCACTGATAAAGCTCAGTTTAAATTTTCGTAATCGAAAAGCAAATGTCATCTTCTTGTTTTTTCATTCTTAGCTTAATTTAAGCCAAAAAAAAAAAGAGTTGAAGAAAATATTGAAAATATTGAGGAAATATTGCTATAAACAAGTAAATGAAGTTTAAAAAAATTTAAGGACAGAATGAAAATTCCGTGAAGTCCAATTTTGACGGACCAGGAAATCGTTGGGCGGTTTGTACAGCACCGGACATTAAAGGCGGTAATTGTACACCAGATGAAACAGCAAGTGATAGAGTTTCTTGTCCAATTCGTTGAAATCGGGTGAACATTTCGATCTAAAAATTTAATTATTAGTGAAATAATGAAAATAAAGTAGCAATGTAAGTCGAAAGAGTCAAAAATAATTGACTTTGAATTGTTGTGGTTAGTTAAAATGAATAAAACTCGCTAATGCCTGAAAAATCTGAATAATAACTTTCAATGGTTCTCAATTTAAATCTGCGAAATGTATGGACACATGGAATGAATTTGCATATGGATTGAATTTATGACAAATAACTTGAGTAGATGCATTGAATGATATTCAAAGTAATGAAATTTTGAAAAGCATCAAGAAGAACCCAAACTAACTTTTTTGTGAACTGAAAAGAAAAAGGCTTAGTTGTCAAATGTGAACAATTGCATGCATTCTGTTCGGTATTTAAACTTTATTTCTAGAAAAGAAATGAAAAATGGATTTCTGTGCGACATTTGCGCCTTTCAATATATTTTATGAGAATAATTGAGAAGAAGCTGACTTGGGCAATAATTGTTTGTAGCTTTTTGGTGTGTGGTGGTGACGAATTGCAACAGTGATCTTTCAATGCACTTGTGATGGTACCACGTAATTTATCAACCGCTGCATCTGAGCTAAGTAACTCAGCACCACATTCTAGAATTTTGAACTTTGAAACTATGAAAGTCAAATTAATAATGAAATAAAAAGACCAATTTGAATAACTAATAAAGTACACATCCAATAACAATCAGTTTAATGTTTTATTGTTATTGTATTTTTTATTCAAACAAAACATTTGCATAGGAAATTAATTATTAATTTGATAATTGTTGTAAAAATGATTATTAACCTTTTGTATTGAGAAATTGTAAAGCAAGTAAAGCTGAAAAAGATGGTGGATCCCATTGTATTAGATGTTGAAATCGTTTTGCTTCTTCTTGTATTAAAGTAAAAAGTAATTTCAACGGTTGTGGTACTGCTGCTATATCCACCTCAATTTGTTCCATATGCAAGCTATTATTACCTTCAGTCCATCTGAAATTTTAACAGAATTTAAAAAAAAAAATTTTCCAAATATTACTGAAATTTGAAACATATATGATAAGCTATTTAAATAATAAATAAATATGATAGAGATAGTAGTTAAATGATAAATGAAAAAAGATCGATGAGGAAAATTATGAATTGAGAGCAATGAAGTTAAAAAATCATTTGAACACTTATTAAAAAGTATACAATTATTTATGGTTTTTTTTCCTACTTCTTTCTCTTTTCATTTTTTTTTTTTATTCCATTCTATTAAAAAATTAGATTTTTATTATTTTTTTCGCTTATAAATTTTATTCAATTATCTATAACTTCTTGGTAATGCTAAATGAAAACAATAGAAATTCAATTAAATTAATTTGATAAAAGATAACAATTTAACAATAAATGACCCATAGCAAAGTTTTAGTGCCAATAATGCAAAAAAATTGCATTCAATTAATTTAGTAATATCATTTTGAGAGATCTCCGTTGAATTTGGTATTTTTTCCACGAAAAGTAGCATAAAACGAAATTCTTCATCCATTGCGGACAATAATTGCTCTGTGCCACCATTCTAAAATAATAATTTGAATGAAATTGGTAAAGAAATATTTCAGAATGCATTTCATTTCATTGATTTACAAATTACTCATTGCATGACTCATCATTAAAATTCACTAAACGATACGATATGACCACGTGAAAGACAAACATATAACGTTGGTGTAGGAATTGTTTTCGATTCCACATATGCTTTATTGATAAGTGTTAGCAGTGGTAGCGGTGGACTGGGTGGGTCGTCTGAATGTTGCACTTTTGTTTTTGACGGTAAACGACCTCGTCGCCCCGATAAGCTACCGTATCGAACCACTGCAGGAAAAAAAAAAGATGAAAAAATGATTGCAATAATTTGAAGATGAGAAAAATAATTCAGATATAACTGATATGAAATTGCTTATCAATCTTTTGCTACATTCTTCACTGTTATCACTATTTATCACTAATACTATAATTCCTAGTGTCATTTGAGAAAAAAAAAAAAAACAAGAGAATTAAAGTTTAAATAATTTTTATCAAATTATATTTTATATCAAATCTGATTATACCTCAATATTTTAAATGATAACACTGATAACTGTATGCAGATATTTGACTTAATTAACAGAAATAATAATTTTATTTACCTTCTTTAACCATACCAACTGCAATGCATTTCTGAAAACGACAGTATTGGCATCGACTACGAAATCGTTTATCAATGGTACAATTTTTATTGCCTGTACATACATATTGTGCTTTTTTTTGAACTGTTCGCTAGAAAACTTTAGGTAAATTACAATTGTTAAAATTACAAATTAATTAAATTAAAAAAAAAAAAAAGGAGCTTAGTTTGATGTTGCAATGATTTGTTGAAAGATATTATCCACTCTAATCTAATGATTATAAATTACTGCTATCAATTGTGGAAGGATTAAGTCTCATAACAATTTAATTAGACTACAGATCATCCCATAGCTTATAGTGGATAATGATACCACAGTAGTCGCCAAATATGATCTCAATTTCTGCTTAGCTGATCTGTCGAAATACCTTGAAAAACCCTTTACATCCTTCACAGGTACGAGCTCCATAATGTTGACATACAGCACGATCGTTGCAAACAGCGCAAAGTTTATCGGATGATAATGATTCATTGACAGCAGGAATAGCTTGCAAACTCGATGGACCATTTCTGAATATATCGTTTACAGTACTCAAAATTTGCATTTCATTTTAGGAGGATAGTAATTATTGATTGTAATAATAAAAGATGGCAGAAATGATCAGGAATCAATGATAGAACTCTAAATATTATGCATTACCATCTTATTATTATTTCTATAGTTTTTGTATCGATTTATACATTAATTAATTTTATAAAATAAGCTTTGAACTTGAAGACACCTTAAGGATTGCTGATTAACTCGATGATTTTCGGAAGCTATCGCTGTTGGCACTACAGTAGCATATGGAAATTGAAATGCAGTCGTTGAATGGTCTAAAAATTGATTGAAATTTGACTCTGTAATTTGATGAAATGTTTTTGATTGATTTATTTTTTCTTATTTCAAATGAAAATAGTCTTGTATGAGACAATACATCTTTAAAGCAGTAACAAACCAATTCGTTGATGAGCTGGCGGTGGTTGTGAATGTGTTGGATCAACAAAAGATGGTGTAGGAAATCCCGGAGTTGCAAATGATGATTGCATTAGTTCCGGTTGTTGACTAGTTATTGATGGTCGAGGAAATTCGAATCTAAAATTCAATTGAACTTTGAAATTAATGCAATAAAATTAGTAATATAGCAGTGAAGGTAAAAATTTTTACAAATATAAAAGAACGAAAGAATTAATAGATGGAAAATAAGAAATTTGTTAGTTTTTCTTTACAAATAACTCAAAAACTAATTAATATGTGTAATTGATAGAATAATTTCTACTTTCATTCAAATTAAACATTGAAATATGGCAATTAACTAATTGATTGATTGATTTATTGATTAATTGATCACATTCTTTATTCAAAAATCATACCTATCAATCAGTGTATGATCAAATGATATTTTCACAAAATTGTGGAAACTGTTGAAAATGATGTATGCTGACTACCGTATGCAACAAGCAAACCTTTGTACACTCATAATGTATGCGTGTGTGTCTGTCTGTGTCTGTGTGTGTGTGTCATCGAGAATGGCATAGCAATGTAAGCTAAGCTACTGAACAGTTGCGATGCAATGGCGGAGTTGTCGACTAGCTTTGTTAATAAAAATAGAGGTTATATGAGGTCAGGAGAGGGTAGAGTTCGGTCACTAAGAGGTCACACATTCAGCTTCTCTCTCATTACTGACTTCCATCTGCACTATGTATCATCTTTAAGTCTTTTAGATCATTGAATTTTTTTTTTGTTTTCAAAAGTAAAAAACTAATAGCTTAGTAGTAAGCTTATTTTTGATCAAAATGCTAAGAATACTTATCTCTTTCAATTTTTTTTTTTTAAAAAAAAGTAGTTTACTAGAAATTATACTGAAAAGATCTTTTATACTATTATATATATTTGAAGTTATAAAAGAATTATTATTTACTATTATTTTTTTGAAAAATTAAATATTACATTCAGAAATGGTAAAATAAAAATTATAAAGAATATTTCCTAATTCATCATCTTTCAGAAAATATTTATAAAATCAATTTTAATTATAAATGCTAGAATAATTAGTAATTAGTTGATGTATAGTTTAATATTTAGAAACATTACATCACTACCTTATAGTTTTAAATTTTCTTTCTCATTTTTATTTTTATTTTTTTTAATCCAACAAGTTATTTTAATGTGACAATCAAACTATCATGAAAATATCACTCAGATCATTCATTTATTTAGCTCAAAATATCTTTTATTGATGTTATCATATCTTAATTAACCAGCAATATTTCAATAATACTACATTATTATATTTTATTTTTTAACAGTTAAATTTCATCTATTAATCTATTTAAGTAATTAGTGGTAGTGATTTTCACTATTCAAATTTCACTATTCAAACGGAATTTTTCATTGCCATTTTTTCTTTTTTTTTCATGAAATTATTAAAAATATCATAGAAAAAAGAAATATACCATAATTTTATATTATTTGTTAATTATTTAGAATACTAAAAAATGAAAAAAATCACTTGTTGAATGGAAAAAATAAAACATTTCTCATTATTTTATCGCTTGTATGACACAACAATTAAGTTTCTTTTATAAATCCAAAAAAGTAATATAAATTAATCAATTTTATAAACTGATTAATTTAACGATGTTTTGAATTTATACTGAACCTTAAAATGTTAAAAAAAATTGAAATAAATACAATCAGTTATGGTATTGTTTCTTTCTTTAATAAAATTAAAAAAGTATTTGATTGTTGCAAACAATTCAAACTGTACTTTTTAGATAATTTGATAAGTATAGTTTAAGTTTAAGCTAGAAATTTTAAAACTTTGAAATTTATAAAAATATTTAGAGAAGAGAAAGCAATAGAAAATTTTCTAAATCAAAGTACTTTTCTGAAATAATTTTAGAAAAATCTAAGCGAAATCAAATCCAATATATTTCCTGAAAAGAGAAAGAGAAAGAGAAAGAAAAAGGGACTTAAAGAGAAGATTTGATGATAAGAATAGATGAATATGCAATCGAGGCTAACAATTCACAGTTCTATTTTATTCTCTTTTTCAATAAATTGTATTCATACTAATTTTCGTATTCTTTTTCTCTTCAAATAAATATTTCTAATAGTTTGATAAGCTAACAGAGAAAATGAAAAATAAACGTTCAATATTTATAATATAATCTATAATTTTAACTATTTTTTTCCTAATTAAGCGATTTAAATGATTTTTTTTTTGATTTTTTTTTTTTTAATTATAAATTTAGTTGCATATTTCAGTTGCATAGATATTATTAAACTGGCGCAATTTGCAATTGAGATTTGCGCATCGTTGAAAGTTTAATGCTGTCTTTTAATATCTTAATTTTTCGTTACTTTTTAATATTAATTTTAACTATTTTTTTCCTAATTAAGCGATTTAAATGATTTTTTTTTTTTTGGAAATATTCATGAATAATGCTGGTAATCAGTGAAATGTTTAGTTTAAGCTTACAATTTTAATTTGAAAAATTTTAAAAGAAGATGAAAGTTCTTTAAAGATGAATATAGATAGCATGTTGACCACAAAAATCTGAGCATTTGCCAGTGCACAATCATTTAGTATTTGAAAAAAATTAAATGAGGCTTTTTTTAATTATAAATATATATTTCATTGGCTAACCGATAATAAAAATTTTGAAATGTCTTCTAAATAATTTTGCAATTTTTCTAAACAATTATATTCCTTGCAAAATGTATCATTGATACCATCTCAATAGACCAAATGGATGAAATTCCATAAGTTGGAATTGCTACCATTCAATTTCTGAAGTAAAAATTTCGGTAACCTAAAGAAGATATTTCATCTAGAGAGTATTGCTTAGCAAATTAATGTAAACCGAGAATTTTACTTGTTTAGCAAATTAATCGAGACTTAGCCGAGAATTTTATCTTTCTTCTTCAGATAGTACTGATTAGCAAAAATATTACAATTTATAAAGTTTTGTCGTATTTGCAATCTCATTCAGCTCAAAAATCTTTTGCAAAGTAAATATTTGCATAACTAAATATTAGGTTGTAAGAAAAAAGAAATTTCTAAGAGTTTTAGCTAACATTCTGAAAAAGAGGGTCGAACTTCCTTATTTCGCATTAGCAAAAAAAGAAAACTTTGATTATCACATTTATCAGTTCAATTAATGTATACAATCAAATTTATAATAATTTGAAATTAATGTCTATAAACTAATTAAACATGCTAATATGCTTGTAGATATCATAGAAATTTCATTAACTATTCAGATTATAATGAAAAATTTTCAGTTAGCAAACAGAAAATCATTTAAAATTTTAACAAATAATATTTAGGCCAATTTTTTTTTTTTTCATTCCGTACTTAAATTAATTTAACAAAAGAAAAAAAGCGAACCCTGAAAAGAAACTGTGCATTGGATGCTGATATGCGGTAGTACCAGCGGATGGTACAAAGAAATCTCGATAAGTGGCTGTAGAAACAGCTGAAGTACTGATACTAGTTGACGGTTGCGGCTGCAGCGGAATGCCCTCACTTTTTACGCCAGGAATATATTTTGGATCCATGGCGGATGCGCCGCTAAGACGTGAAATGTTCGGCGTTGAACACTCCTTAAAAAAATAAAAAAAAAAAAAAAAAAAAAACATTTTTGCGTTTGAGAAATATTTAGTACCAAATTTAGAATTTAATTCATTTTTTTTTTTTTTGGAAATTATTATGTTTTATGTTTTTCTATTCCTCTGTTTTACATTTTTTAAAGTCAGAGTTTTCTTTTTTTTTTTTCTATATCAAAAATAGCATCAAAAAATTTGTTTATTGGTAAAATCTCCGAGTTGCTCAAATTTAACTACTAATAAGATGCTAAAAATTTGGTCGCTGACAAGCTGTTGTTGCTTCAGTCATTTAATAGAAATAGAATAATCATGCAAAATAATAAAATCTCATTTCGCAAGGAAGAAATATATTTTGTGACACTTCTAACTTATTATTTATTATGTTAAAGTTAAAATCTGTTAAATTAAAACTAACTTATTGAGGTAAATAACTATTGGTTAATTAAAAAGGTTATCACTATTAAATACACTCGAATTTATCATTTGAGTAAATGAAATTACAGAAATCACTATTTCAAAATTTTGCTGCTTGTTTCATTTATTAGATTTTTATTAATATTTCTCATGATTATGATAAATAATTTACCTAGCAAAAAAACTGAAAACACTGATTTCTTTCGGTAGGCCAATATTAAAATGTTTAAAATTGCTAAGAGAGAATGTATTACCTTAGCTAATCAGGCATACTTAATGATTCTCTTTTTCTTGAAAAAAAAAAAGTTAGATGAGAAAAAAAAATAAATAATAATGTCAATTAACAACCATTGTTACGTAAGTTATAATTATAAGCTCGAATTGAAAAACATACTTTATAGTCACAAATCAGCAAATTTTTCACTTTTATTTTTCTGATCTGAGAATTCTTTCATTTGTTATTTATTTTGTTTCTTTTTTCAAATTTGACCCACTAAGAATTATTTAAATATTAACCAAAAATAACACAAGAAATTATAAAAGTATGAAATAATTAAGATTTAAAAAAAGAAAAAAATATTCATTTTTTAATAACATAATGAGCAGAAATAATTTTGCCAACACAGAATTTTTCTCATTAGTATTCGAGCATTGATTAACTTTTCAAATGAACGACAAAAAGTTAATTCTTACTTCAGTTTTGACTAAAATTATTTTGCAAGCAATGAGCTATAAATTGCTTGAAAATTCTTAAAATAAAATTTAAAACAAAACGAGTAAAAGTTAAGTAAAGGTTTGAATCAAATCAAGATTCACTTGTTATTTGTCCCATATTCTTCTCTAACTTATTGTCCTAGGACATATATCGATGAAATGGCCACAAAAAGAAAAAGCTGTGGATTTTGTTGGAATGTAAGAACATTTAATCAATGATCACATATATCGATTGATTAGAATGATCAAAATCAGTTGATCATAACTATCATACGATACTAATGTCAATTGGCTGTACAAATTATCAATTTCCAAAGAAAAAAACTAACCTAACTTATCGATCGTAAATTACCTTTTCTTTAAAAATTTTCGAACTAGCTGACATAATGTTTTACTTCAGAGACATTTGCGCAGCAATTATGGCAGTATGTTTACTAATTTCTTTTCTATGAGTTATGCAAATGTGAAAATTTTGTGTTTTAAAAAATTTCTGTTCATTCAAATCTTGGAAGCTTTGAAAGATAAGCAATGAAATAAGAGTTTAGTGAATTCCTGCAAAGCTAAAATATGACAGATCTAAACAATTTAAAATTTATAAAGTTTTAAAGTATAAATTTTCCTGAACATTGCTATAATCTTACATAAAATTGTGAATAAATCAATAAAAATATAATATTTCAAATATTTAATTTGTGTACTACTTTAGCTTATTTTTTTGAAATTTAGACAAACGGATTAAATAATAATAATAAACTAACAAATACTTAAAATGTCTAAATTGAATTGATAACTTTTAATATGACAAAACAGATTAATATCAGCTATAATTTGCTTTAAAATTAAATATTAATCATTTGAAATGTTAATTTATACACTAAAATATGTTTACAGATAAATTCAGACTAAATAAAATAATAAAAAGCATAAACATTAAAAAAAAAAGAAAAATTAAATTGAAATTTCTGTTACACATCCTGAAGGATTATTCATTTATACTTTAATATATCAGTCAGTAAAGGTAAGCAAAAAAAAAAATAATAAAATGAGAAGGAAAAAAAAAGGAAGTAAAAGTGACGATGAGAATTGAAAAGAATAAATGAAAATGATGTGACAATCAATTTAGAAACAAGCTGAATAGTTCAAGAAATAGCTATCATAGATCAGTTATCATTGAGAAAGTGCATGCATGCATATTGCATGCGCATAATAAAATATGCAGGATGATATTCATGCAAAATTTGAAGGAATTAGAAAGAGGACAATAAATTTGTGACAATAATTTGAGTAAAACAAATTAACTTTTAAATCTTAATGAAAATGATAACAAATAATATTTGTGTTATTTTTTCCCAGATTTATGCTATTTTTCCATTCAAAATATTTAAACACATATATAAACTACGTGTGCATAAAGACGTATTCAAACGTGGAATGTATTCAAACGTGAAATGATTCAAACGTGAAATGTTTCAAACGTATTCAAACGTTAATGTGTTTATGAAATTCCATTTTGATCAGAAAAACTGTATTGTTGTTTAAAGCTTCTTAACAAAACTTAAGAAAAAAAAAGTTCATTATGCATTGATCAATTGACAAAATCATTTAAGTATTTTGTAATTATTTAGCCTAAAAAAGATTCACGTACGTGAGTGAGCAAAAAATTATAGAATAATTTAAGATTATGAGCAATTATTAGCATATTTGTCAATAAATGATTACATTTCTGATAAAATCAAATCTAATATTAATTTTTACATCAATAATTTCACAAAATATATAATTTAATTGCAAATACTACAAGTTATCATACCATTTCTTTCTTTTTCATTTATAATCTATAATTTGTCAAATAAAAATAATTTAATAGAATTAAACATATTTTTCATATGTAAATTTAAAATTAAATTAAAGATAAAAGAGAGAGAGAGAGCGAGAGAGAGAAAGGGAGAGAGAGAAAAAACAAACAAACAAATGAAAAAATTTTTCAATACTATGACCCAACCGGTCATTACAGACATTCTTTGGAACATTTTACCAAAAATACAGGTGTGAATAGTGTTTATAACTAATTCATTTTGCTCTAACTGCTTTTCCCCTCCTACCACAATTAGCATCGATGCTAACAGCGCCACCCTCTTCTTCATTCAAAACATCAATTAATAGAAGCTAACAAATTATTGTTTCCTTCTCCTCTTCAGTCATCACATCACACTTTTCTTCCTTCCTTCCTTCCTTCTATTTCATATCACTTTTCAATATTCTCATTTCTCACTGTTTCATTACAAACTTTGCCATATATGTTCAATTTTCTTCTTTCTTACTAAATATTCTTAATATCAGCTTAATTCTAAGAAAACAAAAAATTAAACTTTTAATTAATTCTTTCAAATATTAATTGTTGAAATTAATTTTTCTTTTTTTTTTTTTTTGTTGAATTAAAAATATATTTAAATGAATATAATTTACTTCGTTTCTTTTTTTTCTCTACTTTTTCTTATTTTTTTAAAAAATAATTTTGTTACAATAAATGAAAATTTGCGAATTTCATAAAATGTACCAAACGAAATAATCAATAATTAATTTTATCAGCAAACTATGATAAAATGAAAAGAAAAAAGAAATTTCCATAACAGTTGGCTCATTTATCAGCACATTTAATTTAATACAGATAGATAGATGCTAACATATAATTGAAATCAAAAATATGCCATTAAAATTTACTATGATTTAAATAATTTCAAATAAAGTTCTACGAGTTGAATTAATACTTTACGTACGAGAATTACACGTCTAATTATTTCTATATGTGAAAAAAAAAAGAAAACTTTCAAGTCTCTGTTATGACAGGTATTTTGACTGTTTCTTCGTAATTAATTTTTTTTTTTTGTTTTTCTTTAAAAGTCAAAAACTTTGCTCTTCTCTGTCAGATCAAAGAGTTTTGATAAAAATCACCGACTGAAACAAAAAATGAAAAAAAAGTCTACGTATTTCTAAACTTTTTGTATAAATATCGTTATTTCATCTACAAATGACAAATAACAAAAAATCAGCTTTGCAATTAAACACTTTGTGGAAAGAAAATAATTATATTTGAATTCCACTCTTAAACTTTCAATGTTTTTTTTTTTTTTTTTTTTTTGTTTTTAATAAATTAAAATAATAAATGAAACTTTTTAAAAAAAATCTATTAAAATTAAATGTAAATAGTTTGAAGAGTGATATTTTGGTCTAATTTATGAATTATCTTAATTAGAACTGTGCTAGTAAATTTTGCAGAAATGTGACAAAATGACTTATGTACAGAATATTTTCAAAAAATCAAAAAAGGAAAGAAAAATTATTTTAAAATTTTGCGTTGTAAAAAAAAAGCTCAGAATTTGAACCGGTGAAAAGCAGTTATCTTCCGGTAGTTTGCTCTGAAGATGAATGAAAAATGACATTTATGCACTGATAACAGAAAATTTTGAGTTGATAGAAGTGATAAAGCATAATCAGTCTTTTTTGAAGCTAAAGCTAAATTTAATTTACTAACATATTTAAATTAAAAATTTTCCAATTAAATTAAGCTATCCTGTAAATTGAATATAGAATTTGTAAAATTTTTATTTTCGGCTAATTTTCACTGATTTAAACGAAGGACAGGGAGGCAAAAAGAGAGAGAGAGAGAGAGATTGAGGACAAATACAGAAGTTTAAAGTGCTTAAGATATTCTGTCTAAGAAAAAGTTCCGTTAGCTTAGCTAATTGAAATAAATAAAATAGGCTTCATCTCCATAACTGGAAATAATTACTTTTAACTGAAAAACGGAAACGGTATGTAGAAGTAACATTTCACTGCAACAATTGTATTTATTGCATGCAAAAAAAAAAAAAAAAAAAAAAAAATTTGCAAGTTTGTGCAAGCACTTAAAACAGAGTAAAATTTAATTTCGATGGAAAGAATATTACTTAAAAATCAAATTCATTTAAAAAGATTGCAAGTAAAAAACGGAAAGAAAAGAAAAGGAAAAGATAAACTGAACTGATACATTAAAATTAAATAAGCATTACATCCTGAATTTTCAGGAAAAAATAATTCTGCTTGGTATAGCAATGAAATGATTTACATAAATGTACAAATCAGGAAAATGATTTTTTTTTTTATCAGCCATACTTAATAATTTTATTTATTATTAAAATTTTTTTTTTCTGAATCACAAAAAGTTCATTTTTGTACTGTTTAAAATTAGAAATTGTTAGCATAGATGAAATAAATAATGAAAAATTCAGCTACAATCAACCATTTCGAAAGTTTTGAATTACTATTTTGATGCAATTGTTTAATTACATAAAGCAAAAACAATTAAGGTATCATCGCTGATCGTTGCTAATGTTCAAAATTTGTTTCAAATAAAATTCAATGTGAATAAATTTTAGATCAAATATTATTGATCTATCGGTATATAGTTACAGAGAAATTTTGAACTATCGCTCTGATAATTTTTCATTCTTAATCATTTCATAAAAATAGAAATTAATCAATAAACTCTATTTCTTATTATTTCTATAATTTGTGGTTGAAATATTTACGCGTTTAATCTTGAAAAAATATATATATATGTGGACAAAAAGTAATAAATTAAAAAGCAAAAGATAATAATTAAATTGTCGAATTTTTTTTTTAAAATTTAATCAGCGAAATGAAGCAAAATCTCTGATTCATTTATTTTTATTTTTATTACAGATATTTCATTACAGATGACAAAATATTTAAATTGTATTCGAATGAAAAATAAAAGTAATTTATAATCTTTTGCTAAAAAAAAAAAAAAAAAAAAGAGGAAAAGAATTAATTGAACTAATTAGTGCGCTCTTATGAATTGTGAATACCACAAATATTTTCAATGATCTTTTTTAATCATAAACAAATGAATGAAATATTTTCATTTCCATTTTTCAAATATCAATGGAATATTATCAATCTCTTATCACTTGCACTAAATTAATCAATAATTGAAATGCATCTTATGGATTGGAAATTGTCGCTTGATGTATGTCATCTGTTTCTAATAATATAAATTGATAAAAAAGAGCATTTAAAGCAAAATGAAATAATCATTGTGTATAGAAGCGGAAATTTTGTCAAGACATTTTCTAGTTTATTAAAAATTTTTTGAAATTTTATAATTTCGTAGTTATTAAGTTTGATAGGTAAGAAAAAAAGTTGTGCGAAAAGAAAAAAATTTGCTTTTTTGTCGTCTTGAACAAAAAAGATTGAAATGTAAAAAGATTAAATTTAAATTTAAAATTGCATTTCTAGCTTCATAGCAACAGATTGATTAGTAAAAATTTATTTTGAAAAATCTTTTAATCAGCTCAAGATGTGAAATTTGAATTTATGTTTACTTTACAATACACTTAAAAAAATAGTGTTTAATCCTGAAATAAGCATTTTTCTTGTTTTTAAAAAAATTTTAAAAATAATTTGATTTAAATGGAATGTTTTATATGGAAATTATTCATTGGAAATCTAAACAATAACAACAGCTTTTTTAAGCTCTTAGCCGCCTGTAGATTAATAAAATTATTTGTCACTAAATTTAAATATTAAATTATTGAAGTAATTCATTCTCTCCTATTAGATTTATGTGTTATTTTCTCATCTAAAAATATTGAAATTGATGATTGACCTAAATTATAGTAATACTTTAATCTCTATAAATTATTCACACTACAGTACCAAATACTACTTACTGCGCTTATTTTAAATGATCCATTTTTATCACAATGATGACAGTGGCATAATTCAAATTTTGTCTAAAGAAAGAAAGAAAAAAAAAAGAGGATTTTACTTTGTTTTGAGTCAAATATTTTAGTGATACTTAAATAAGCTTAAAATCTGATTTCTTATATGTGAAGAGTCCATGAAGCGCAAATGTCTTATACAATTATTTCTATTGTTAATGTAACAACAATGATAAAATTACTCTTAAACATTCTTGCTATTTCATTTCAATGGAAATTTATATAATATCAACTGAATAGATTAATTATCTCATTATCATCTTACAATTCACTTTTTATTGTGCTTGATTTTGTGATCAATTAAATATACAAATAATTTTTTTTGTTTTTGTTTTTAGTTAAAATTAAAAATTATTCAACTATTAAAGCAATATTTCATCAAATAAACGATAATCTATTGACATCAAAATGTTTTAATTAAAAAAAAAAAAAGAGAAAAAACTATTATTAAAGGTAGAAGAGAGACGGAACTAATTGTTATGCATGTAAAATAATATTTTCTTCTTATCGATATATCTTAAGTAGAATGCTGCAAATTATTAACATTACAGATTCTCGCAGTACTAATTGTATTATTTAATTAAACTACAATGTAATTTACAGATTACTTTTGTTAGCATCAAAAAATATATATTTTTGCTAGAAAAAAATGCATCTATAAACGATTATTTTTACATTTTTATGATGTAAAATAAAAAAAAAAGACCAAAGTTTTAATATTAATAATAATTTTTTAAAAAGAATACAAATTTATTATTATATTAATATTAAACATCTACTTTTTAGTCTTATAATTTTATTTAATTTTTATATCAATCTAATAAATTCACTTTAATATTAGCATTTTATTATAAAATTGATAAATTTCATAAAATTAAAATATAAGTTCATGTAATATTATACTGAAATGATTTTTATTTTAAAAATGGGTAATGTAATTGTTTAAAGTTAATAATATAGTTAATATTTAAACTTTTTATATGATATGAAAAGATGAAATAATATAAAAATTAAAATTATTAATGAAAAATTAAAAAAAAAAAATTCTTTTATTATTTTGATTAAAGGCTTAGAATAAGAAAAAAAAAAGACGCGTGGCGCATATATTTGAATCAAGTATCCCTAAATAATATGTATATTTGTTTGTTTGTTTGTTTTTTATTTATTTTTTTCTTATATGAAAAACCTATCGGAATGACTAATTGCTCACCTATGAACAATAAATGATATAGGTGAAAGGTTTATCACTCATCGTAACAAACTTATTCTTCGTCTATCTCTAACCAAAACTAACCTATCATTTAGGGTAAGATAGGATTGTTGATTTAGGGTAACTATTATATCCATTTAGCTTCACACCTTCAAAAACTTTCTCTTACCCATTTTTTATTGCGCATTAATGACTAATGAATATGAATAAACGATATGCTATTTTTTTTTTGTTTTTGTTGGTTACATCTGTTAGTTAGTATTTGAGGGACTAAACTTGCCCTTGCATCTCCCTCCCTCTCTCTCTCTCTCTCTCTGTACAACAAATCTACACAATCATTAAGAACTAAATAGTTTAAATTATAAATTTTCTTTTTTCAAGATAAAATGAAAATCAGAATCATTGATCGGGTAGAGACAGGTAAGTGATTGTAATTTATCTTAAAAAAATTTTTGATTAAAAAGAAAAGAGAAAAATGTGGCCTTTTTTTTAATAGCAGATGTTACTTTATGCATTATTTTATTTAAAGTTTTAATTAATTAAAAATTAAAATGAGACTAAAATATTTTCTTGAAAAAAAATTTCAACAAATATTTAGAATTGTGGTAAATTGATAAGTCCAAAAATTTGCCTATGAAATTTGCAAATATAATAAAACTAAAAATGAATAGTACTGTAATTATTTTTGATTATTTTTAAATTAAAGTAAACGTTAGTGTAAATTATTGAGAAAATTATTTTGTCATTACTTATTTAAGTATATTAAAAAATTTATCCATAACCGATATTAATGGAAGAAGTGCAAATACTTCAGAGCATCACATCATTTTACTGTCTTAATTAATTATTTAAATTGTTAACTTTTGTTAGAAAATAGATAATATTATTGTTTAGAAGTTTTCAGTGATATAATTTATCATCGCTTATCAGTAATCAATTGCAAGACTCATATATGATAATAAATGTAGGATGATACAAGTTTTTTGATAAGTTCGAAATGGAAATTGTCTTGCAATTGCTAATTATTAAACAGTGATTTCCTTTCAGTTAATTAATTAGTAGAAAAGTTATAATCAATATCGATCCATGGTATAACTTCTTGGAACTTAATTAAATGAAAATATGCAATAACGCAGGCTGTAAATTTTTATCTTTTTTATCAATTTTGATAGCAGATAAAATAACTTTTTTAGTCTTTGTGATCAAAGTTTTTTTTTGCTTATCAGTGCAAAAGAAATAACTGAATTATTGCAGCAAATCATAGTTGGAATTTTTGCAGAAAAGAAAGTATATGAGTCTTGCAATTAATTTATGAACAATCATTTAATAATCTTATCACTAATAATCACAATTTTTTATCAGCAGTAGTTCAATAATTTTATCACTTAAACAATTTCCAACAATTTTATCACTAGTAGTAACCTTATCACTATAGATTAATTAAGTATCGGATATGGAAAAAAAAACAAGAAAATAAATTAAATTCAAAAGCAATAAAAATATGAGAGAATATCAAAAATCGGAATTCACAAGATTATTTGTAAAAAAATTAGAAAAAAAAAAATGAAATATGTATTTCTATAAAATTTCTCAAAAATGCCACTATTGTCATTTGATTGTCACCAACACATCATATCAGAATATCATAAGTTATTGAATATCTGATATACGATTTCACACATTGATGACAAGCTACCCATCGGATACGACTACTCTCGAATTCCCTGAGGAAAAATCATCACATCAGCTGTCTAATTATAAACTTAAGCTATCATATAATCATTGTTGACAAAAAAGTAATAATGCGAATTCATACAGATCGATATGATCATAACAACTCTCAATTTTGAAATGTCGAAATAATCAGTAATCAGCAATTTACGGTTATTTAATTTAATAATTACTTACTGATATATCGAACATACTTGTTAGCCTTTTAAGATCCAAATGTTTTCCGTCCAGAAATTGTTTAAATGATTGTTGATGCTTACTACTAATTATCGCTACTGTCTTGCATTCCACCACCTCTAAATTATATTTCAGGAAAAATTTTTTTGTAAAATATCATAAAATAAAGATAACTAACGTTAAATCAATGAAAAAGTAATAAAATTGAATGTATTTAAACTCATTTTTCCCTTTCATTTTACTTATAACTGTTCAAAGGTTTTTGATTTACAGAAAATCTAATTTTAATTCTATTCAAAAAAAGAAAAAGCAATAAATTTTGTTGAAACTAAAGAAAGGTATGGACAAAAAATTAACTTTCTTTTGCATAATACAACGATCTACTTCGGAAAGCAAAAAAAAAATTAGACAAATTTTGTAATCTTGGCTTTTTAAATAGTAGTCAATCAAATTTTTTTCATCATATGGTAAGTAAATTTACATTAAATTATTGATTTCAGCAAAATTTGTAAAATTATTCATAAATGTAATTTTACAAAAGAAATTTTCGTTGGAAACAAATTCTTTAAAATGTTTTTCATATAATTTTTCACATATTATTGTTCAATTTTAACAGCATAAAGTATCATAAAATAGCTTAAATTATTCAAAAATATTTCAATTAATTAAAAAATTGTCTAAGAATAAATTATTTTTAAATTTTACAAATACAATCATTTCTTAATTGAATTGAAATTTTTGTTTGAAATCATATATGATAACTTATATCAAATATAAATAAATGTATGTTCATTGAAATGATACCAAAGTCTAAGATTATGTCAAAATCGATTTCCTTATCAAATAATAATTGCTGAGATTTTCAAATTTGACTTTAAAAAATTTAGAATTATTTTCAAAAAAAAAAAGGACTAAATAGAATAACCTGAAATTAATAATAATAATAAGTATAATGAAAAATTAATTAAAGAACCAAAGAAAAAGAAAATTTCACGATGACAAAATCAATTTGCATTTAATAAGATTTGATTGCAATGCTACCGTATGCAATGATTGGGTGGAGAAATGGGGTGTGGTAGCAGAGAAGTACCAAATATCATTGTGCAGGGGTTTTTCAAGCTTTCTTAGCTACCAATGGTCTGAGAGGTCGTTTTCATAAAGGTCAAACGACGATATATTTTTTAACTTTCTTTTTTTTTGTTTTAAATATTTAATGCAAATTAAGTTTTTCACACAAATCAATCATAAATTTTTCGTGTATAAGCAATTTTTTCAAAAATCTCTTAATAATTCAATTCACAAAAATGAAATAAGAATTCAATAAGTGCAAATTCATACTTATTAATAAATAATACACTTTGATAGAATTTATAATTTTAATTACTGAATGATTAAATAAACCTTAATAATATTTTACAGATATACCATTGAGAGTATTAAAGATAATGATAATACCTAAATAATGAATATATTTGTTATATAATAATTTATATTAATTACCCATCATATTTGTCTTTCATTAATTCTGTTTTGAAATTTACAATGGTATAATTTAAATTTTACAGAGCTAACAAAATTATGCTTTCTCTCTCTCCTTTTTTTTTTTTATTTGTATAAAACAATTTTTTTTCTTTGAAAACTAAGAAGCATTCATTCATATAACAAAAATTGTGCAATATTTTTCTGACTCATTTTGATGAGAATAAATTTTTAAGCTTAAAAAAGGAAAAAATACTTACTATTAGTCTTATTTTTTAATAATTACAAATATATCAACAAAAAAAGGCAGTGAAGAATAAAATTAAAGCATTTATTGATAATGAAAAACTATTAGCTGATAACACATTTTACAGATAATAAACGATTGACTCATTTAAAACTGATATAATTTGATTATAATTTTTAGAACTAAAACTGTATATGACAATATGAATGAGATAGAAGATGAATTAAATTGAGCTAATAGATAAAATTATAGGCTCTTTAATCTGATACAGTATACTACTGCTAATTGTTACTGATATGATAATAACTGCTATCATTTGGCAACTGATCATATCAGCTGTCTTGTTCATGTGTTCATCAAATAGGGTGGATAGTTGCTTGTAAAGTTTTGCTAGTGATATAAGGTCAATCAAATAATGAATAAAAAAAAAAAAGGGAAAGATCCAATGATAAGCACTAGTATTACTATAAATCAAGTTTGAAAGGGCAAAAGTCGGGCAAATATTTGTGGGTAACAAGATGATAGGAATGAACGACGGGTCCAAAACGTTTATATGATGCTCACCTTAAACGATTCACTTCTTTCGTGCTTCTAAATCGTATCAGAATTTTATTTTATTTCATTTCATTTCTTTTTTTCCATAGACTTTATCTATTTTATCTTTATATTACTATCATATTATTTAGTCATTTAAAATTATTTTTAAATTATTTCAACTTTTATTTTAACTATCAAAAAAAGAGATGAAGCAATAAAAAAAACTAGTCATTTGCAAAAAAAAAAAAAAAAAAATTGGAGAAATTATGAGTTTTTTTTAAATTAATCAAGTTTTTTATTTTTATCTTTTATCAATAATGAAAATATTTTTTAATTTAAGACATTGCATTATATAGAGAAAGAAATTAGACAATAATTAGGAATGAAGTAATTAAATTTAAAATAAAAACGAATAAACATCCAAATCTCAAACTAAGGATATAAGCTAACTATGCTTTAAAGTTATATTATTATATATATATATAAGTTATATCATTATTATTATATTGTTTTAAAGTTATACTATTATATTAAAAAATGAAGTCATATTTATGACTGAAAAAAATTTTCGTATTTTTAAAAATAGTAAATTTAAAAGTCTTCTAAAGTTTGTTTTCTAACAGCAAAATGCTAAGCATATTTTGACACTATCATTTATTACCCTCTCAAATTGTCCGTTCAATAAACATTTCGAACTTAATAAATTTATTTTATAATTTGAATTGATTTAAAATCTGAATGATAGCTCTTTTCTTAAATCCAATCAAAATAGCTAAGACAGATTCGAAGTCTTCTTTTATATTAGTATTGCTGATAATCTTATCTGATTCCTTGTAAATTTTGAAAAACTCTTTCCAAAATTTTGTAAAAAAAGTCATAATAAAATGATTAAATTTGA
This sequence comes from Brugia malayi, assembly GCF_000002995.4. Taxonomy (NCBI): domain Eukaryota; kingdom Metazoa; phylum Nematoda; class Chromadorea; order Rhabditida; family Onchocercidae; genus Brugia; species Brugia malayi. The sequence continues at coordinate 10,832,327 of NW_025062475.1, forward strand.
TGGCAAATAATTTGTATGCTAAATTAGTGGACATATTTTGATAATTAAATTTATCTAATATGACCTATTTAATGTAAAATTTGTATTGATTTCAATCTGATTTTTAATTTCGAAAAATACTATCTAATACAACTGTAAATGATTAATTTTTGTAATTTGAAAAGAAGAAATTGTTAAACTCATTTAATTAAATCAAAAATAAATTTGTATTTGATTCATGAGATCAAGTCATCCTCATTAAATGTCATATGTCACATCACACCTTCACAAGTATAACCAATACAAAAGGCAATACTGTATCCTTTGGATCACTTTAGTCCAGTCATAATCCACGTGTACTTATATGATTTACGTGTAATACGACATCTACCATAAAGTATCACAAATTTTAGAAACACTTTGGTTGAATATATTATAGTCATTTTCCAAAAATTTGACGACACACATAATAATTTACAAAATTTTTTGTTTAATAAAAATTGATCGTATAAGGATTGTTTTGTAAATTAATTAATTAATTAAAATTTCTTAAGTTCAAAATTATCAATGAAAATTTTAAGTTCTCATTTTTTTTTTTCATTTTTAAATGAAATCAAAATTTTTAGTGAAAACTTCAAGAGAATAATAACTTACATTCAAATAAATTTTAACAATTAACTTTCTCATACTTAAATAATCAAAATTAATTAGCTCATATGTTTTCAAAATTGCTTGATGAAATCAAAAATTAACATCTGTGTTTCTTTTGTTGGAAACACATGCTTATCAGATCAGATCTTAACATAAATCATTTGTTACAACAGCATCCTCTAAGCTTAAATCAATCAGCATTAATTTTACAATAAATTTAAGAAATAAATAAAAAATGATTACTTTCCAAAGATTTTAGACAAATTATATAAATGATGAATAAGTAATTTTAGTAAAGATTGTTCGATAAAAGCTGTGTTTTTAGCTGTAATTAATAAAATAATTTAATATATCAATTTAAAAATTTATTTAACAATTTCTGAATTATTACATTAATTATATTTAAACTGTTAAACAATCATTATAATTTGATCTATTTGAATAAGACATATTCAAGACTTTAATAAATTTCTTAGAAAAATACAAAAAAAAAAAAAAAAAAAAAAACTTTATCACTTTTTGATCGTACGATCCTATTTAGAGCTTTTCACAGCTAATATATTCAACTTTATATCAGACCTATTGAAATAAAGAAGAATTTAAGAAAATAAGCGGAAATTAAAATTTTCTAAATTCTCACATGGACAATTAAAGATTTATTTTAAATAAAATTTAATAAATTCTCATATTATCATTAATTTATTAACATTTATAATCATTAACCTTCTTAATCAACAACAGTGATAATAACACTTTGTTGATTACTTCCTAATATATAAATTAGTAATTTAATATGAAATAAAAGCTTAAATTGAAATTACTATTATCATATCATTGTGTTTATGCAATTTTTCATTGAAATTGCATTCATTGAAACCATACATTGTTATAATTTTAATTACTCGCAATTAGCTATAATAATATAATTAATCAAATTTTATCGAAATTATACTTTCTCTGCCACAAAATTTAGAGAAAAAAAATCTCTTAATGTAATTTACAACTGAAACAAAACATAAAATATATAAATTTAAAATTAAATTTACTATTTGCTTATTTTTATAATTCATAATTATAAACATATATTTGAAATTTAACAAATCAACAAATCAATTTAGAAAAATAATTTAGCCGAATTATAGTTGCATTCATCAGTGCTGTGAGCCTGAAATAATACACAACGTTGTGGTACTAAAATTTTTGTAAAATTGATAATTGAACTATTTTATAATTAAAATGCGAAATTCTTATGAAAGACAAAAAAATGACATTTCAAGTAGTTTTGCTACCGTAATCCAAATTTTTTAACAATTTTCTCACTTTTTTTTCTGTTTGTTTGTTTGTTTTTGTTTGCAATTTTTTTAGTATTCTAAGATAGTATTGTATACAAATGAATGATTATTTCATTTCAAAAAAAGAAATTTTCTTTTTTTTCTTTTTGAAATTTTCGAAGAAGCATCTTTGAGACATCAAAGGAAGAAGAAATTGCACAAAGCTCATAATTTTTGACTTTTTAAATGGTATTCGAAAAATGAAATTTTCAAAAAAAGAAAAAAGGAGGAATTGACAGTAATGAAAAGATGAAACGGAGAGGAAAGGAATTGTTTTTCTTTTTGTGATATATTAAAACAAAAAGATTTTTTTTTTTTTTGATTTCAATTCATTATTATTTATTTATTTATTTGTTTCTTTTTTTTTTTTTTGAAGTGGTAAAGGAAATGAAATGGAAACAAAAATTTGCTACCGGAAGAAGGAAAATGAAATTTGAAACAAAAAAAAAAATAATAATAAAGAAAAAATTTGACATTTTAAAAAGGAAAAAAATTTTTTTTTATTTTTTGTTTTATCCGAATGAAAAATAAATTCTCAAAATTGAAATCAAACAAATACATTCGAGTAGAAAAAGAAAAAAAAAAGGTGAAAGAAAGAAACTAAAATTTTCACATTTTTTCTTCTTTTTCGTTTTATAAGAACGAGGGACCTACACAATAAATTATTAATTAGAGAGATAATTAATTTTGTTATGGATTGAACTGAAATTTTTGCTTAAATAATTGCAGCACGAAATATTCAATTCAATTTGGAAGATTAATGATTACAATGCTTAGTGATATCATCTTTGTTGCGTAAGGTAAAGTAAAGCTTAGCTATAAATATGATAATGATAAGGTTAAAGGTTAAGGGACAGATATAATTTATTATTATATCACAAGAGAAAAGAATCAATTTTGTTATAGCAGAATTGATAGATTTTATGTTTTATATTAACAAAGTATATCAAACAAGTGATGTCATAGTATTGTGCAAAGCAAGTAATCTCGTGACGTACGAAGAGTAAGTTACGTTAAGTTACGTAACTAAAATGTAAGGTACTTTGCAATTCATACGTGTCTATACATGTATACATGCATTACTGTAGTCTTTTTATTTGTATATATGACTTACGAAAAGATTTTCATACGTACGTACAACGCCAAAAAATTTTTGCAACGTTGTTGTAATGCTAACGTAGAAGTAATATGATCTATACAACTATTAATTTAATCAAATAATAATTATTTTGATGATAGTTTCATTGTGAAATTAGCAAACGTGTTGATTACTTTTTGCTCGAACTAAGTAAACTTTTAATTTTCAATTTTTTCCGCTTATCATAAAGATATCATATAAAATTGCAAAGTTAATTTAGATTCTTTGGTTGAGAATTGTTTTAGTATCCTAAAATGCTACTCTATTCAGCCATAAAGCTAATTAATTAATTTAATTAATAAAATTAATGAACGGTTGGTAAATTAATTTATAATTCATAATTGTATATTTTGCATTTGCAATGACATCGATAATTCGGCGACCATTTAGTCTCATCGATGATAATTAGAATTAATTGTAAGTCTCATTTTATACTATCTAATACTCTACTATTATAGTTTTGATATTTGTCAAATGCAATCATTTCATAATCTAAATTTTCAACTTTTGTGAAAAAAAAAAAATGAATTCAATTCAAAAATTCTATTTCTATGTCATTGCATTAAAAAGAGTAAACAATAGTTAAATTATTTAAATCAAAAACTGATTAATTCATAAACTATTGTTTTAATTCATTTGTCTATTTTTATCAATAATGATATCTCTAATGATTTAAAAACATAAATCTGATAGCATAAATTTTAATTAATTTAATTTACAATTCATAAATTATTAAAATTTTGAATTTATAAATTCTGCAATATGACAAAGCCTTAGTTTCATATGTATTATTTTTTATTTTATAAATAAATAAAACACATACTTTTATTAGCTATAAAATTTATCTGTACAATATGATAACATATTGAAGTAATAAAATTTTCATATGACTATTTCAAAGTGTAAAATATTTTCAAAAATTTGAAACAAACTAAAAAAAAAGAGAAAATGTTCAACTATTGTTAACTTACAGACAATGAAAGTACGATTTAATTTATAAAAAAGAAAATCACAGAGTTAAAATTATGAATTATCTTTTTTTTTTTTTGACCAGAATCCTTATAATTATGATTAATATGTAATACACTTTTTTTTTCCGGAGAACTCATTAATGACTGTTACATCGACTGAATATTCTAATATTATTATCAAGAAATAAACTTTAACGGAATAATTGAACACTGATAGTGTTATCATCTAGTTAACTTGCTACCAATATTTATTATCAGTGATTTGCAATTTCAATTTTAACATACATATATTTTACAATTAATTTTTATAGTATTATTTTTTTTTATACATACATTACTTTTCGTTTTTAATTAAGCATAAACACATTTTTAATTGCAAATTTGCAAATGTGCGAGACATAATAGTTGTAGTGGGACATTAAGAATGCATTAATTATGTCATCTTCAACAAAAATTTGGGTTTGAGAAACTAAAATTGTAATACTGAAAAAGTAAACATGCCAAGCAAAGTAAAGTCCAAAGTACAAATATTTCAAAATTCACTTATTTAGCTATATAACTAATTGAAATTAATCTACGATGAATTACCATACAATAACTTCATAATAATCTGTTTGAATTATCGTAAAATTACAAAAGAATTTAAATTCACAAAAGACAAATAATTTAATTAGCAAAAATTGCAATAATTCAATGCCCAAATAGTAATTTAATAAAGTACTACCACTATTACTACTGCCACTGCTAGCAGTTCCTATTAAAGCACATTGGTGATGTCACATACAATATGACATATGTGTCATCCTACACCTTTCATAGACAATTTACCTTTTAATCATTTTTATCCTTTCCTCAAACTTTTCCATTAAATAAATTAATTCATGTTTATTTCTAAAAAATTCTCCTTTTTTTGATTTATAAATTTAATTCAATTCAATTCAATTCTATTTTCTTCAATTTAGTTGTCTGTTATTATGACGAATTTATTATTAATGCTAAAATTACACCTGTAATATTAAAAATATTCAATAAAAAATTTAGTCTATAAATATGATATGATCAAATACAAAAATAAAAAAAAAAAATTATTTTGATATGAAAGGACAACAAATACAAAAAACTTGATCAATGCTATAAATTAATTTGTATTTTCATTTAAAAAAAAAGCGATAAAAAAATGTTATTTTCCATTCAATGACTCTTTTATAATTATTAATAATTACTTGGATAATTTTTTTCAATGAATAATTTTGAGTTTTTATTAATTTCTTAACAAATAATTCGATGAATTATGCATTACTTTCATTTTTGTTTTAAGTACAATAAGCAAAAAAAAAAAAAAAAAAAAAAAAAACGGATAAACACAAAATTAAAATTTCATTCAATTTTACTTTACTGATTAATCATTTTTACAATATAAAAATTCACTGCAATTTATTTTTTAAATTACTTTTTAAACAGTCATTCATTTAAAATGAATTGTTTATTGCGTACCTCTCGAATGAGATACAAAGGTCACTGATTATGTCTATTGAACTTTTTCAATTAAGTGACCTTGGCTTGCATCTTTATTCATAGATAATCTTTTTCAAATTTAAATTAAAATCAAAATGCAATAATTAATCTGTTTCTGTTATTAATTAAACGGGCGAAATAAATAGACAAACTATCACAAATATTCAATTAATTTCATATTAACTTGAAAAGAAATTCTAATTTGAAATATCATAAAAGTTTTTTTTTTTAAAAAAAAAAAATTAATTTTGTTTAATTATTTGATGCATTAAGAAATAACTTCCTCATTACTTATTGACAGTTTCCATATTAATATAATATCACAAAATAAACAATCATTGATATTTGATGCAATTAGTATAAAATATAGTTTTTTGCTCTTTATGCTACTTCCGCTTTATGTTTGTGTCATCTTTACTCTACTAATTTTATTTATTCAAATAATTTAAAAATATGGTAACTCTGTTTGATTTCAAAACAATTCATTCAAATTTTTAAAAATTAAAATTAAAAAAAAAAAAGGAAAATAAAGGAAAATCTGTCTGAAATCAAATTTCATTAAAAACGACTAAATCAAGCAATGAGAAATGCTCTTTCTTCCTCTTACACTATCACTTGAATCAAACAATAGATGGATTTAAATTTTTGAGAATTATTAATTTTTTCAATTTTAATATAAGGCGGTAATGACCATATAGAATTTGCGCAAAAGTTTAATTTTACTTTTCTGAATGTTTTGATGAGAATTCTCAAATTCAGAAATACAAATTTCTATTAAATTTTTATTCAAAAATATATTTGTGTATAACTATAAAAAAATATACATAAGATAATGGTTTTATCAATTCTATTGAAATTATAATAAAAATGAAATTTTTGTACTAAGTAAAAAGTTTCTGCTTTAATGGAATAAAATCGTACAGAAAGCGCAATTGTCCAATTTCTTCTTGCTTAAGGTTTATTTCGTTATTTTATTAGGATTTTGACAACTTATTGCATAAGTGACTTCCTTCATCCCTAGCTTAGCTTATCAGTGATACCGAAGATTATCTCTTAGGTAAAATCAAAATATCTTTTAGGTAAGATAAAAGTATCTTTTAGCTTTCACAAAAGTTTCATTTTTGTCATTACTTCTACTATAATTTTAATCCTTAGTATGCATTCATTGCATAGCACTTTGTATTAATAACATTTCATGAAAAAAAAATGATAAAATTTGTTGATGAAATTTAAATTTTAACGAAAATCCTTCGAAAAAAAAAAAGTTACACAGAAAAAAGTTATGCACAATGGAGGAAATCTTTTCGAAGAACTTTTAAATGTCAGTCATCTGGCTCTAATTCATAATTCTTTAATTAATGAGGAAGAAAACCCGCGGATAATGTCGCTTTTTTGCGCTTAATATGATAAATTGGATAGAAACACTAACACTCAGCCAGCAACTTCCTGCTTTTTTGTTTTTTTTTCTCGAATTTTGTGCTAATGAATTGTTTTTTTCTCCCTCTCTCCCTCTCTCTCTCTCCCTCTCTCCATTTTTCTCTGTTTACATTTACAAAATTAATTAATACAGAAGGAGGACAATTGACAAAGTTATCTTTTCTGTCCCATATCTATCTGTTCGATCCCATTTGCGCATCACTCATTCCACCTCAAATTACAAATTTACTTTTTTTAATTTTTATTTATAGAAAATAAAGACTGATTAATTTACATTTTTAGTAATTTAAAAGTTTTTATTGAATGTTTTTGTGTCGTTTAGGGAAGAGTTTCATTAGCGACAATATCATTCAAATTTTGCTGAACAAAAAAGTGTTTTGAAAGAGAGAGAGAGAGAGAGGGAGAGAAAGGAAAGGAAAGTAGAGAAAAATGAAAGTGAGACCAATGGTGGAGACAATTATTGTGACAAGTAGAAAAAGCTTATGGAAATTTTCGTAATGCATCATCTATCTAAGTCATATTTAAGATGAAGCTTATATATTAGCTTGAAATTTGTCAATTGTTAATAAAGATTGAAATTTTTTACAAAAAAAAAAAAAGCTATTTTAAGAATTTGAAGTATCTTTTTTTTTTTCAATGAGTAAAAGAAAATAAAGCATTTCATTTTGTTAAATGGGAAAAACAAAATACTGAAAGATAGTTGAGCTAAAATTAAATTTGTCAAAGTAATTCAAAGGTTAAAGTTACGAATATACAATTCAACAAGAATTGTTCTTCACTTAATTTGTCGCATTGTTTGTTCTATTTTATCATAAATTTCCTTAAATTGTTCCAAAATATTTTCTAACATAACAGAATGTGACTGTCATCAAATTTCAATTAATAACATAAGTTCGAGAGAATAGACTATATCAGATAAAATGATAATATTTTTTTAAAAAATAAAAATTTAAAATAATCATTGAAAATGATCAAAATTTGTAGGAAATAAATTATTCGTTGCTCATTAATATACTCATTAATTAACTCATTTTAATTAATTGATTGTGAGTGAAATATTATTGTATTTTGTCATACTGAACAAGTAGCATTTTCAGTAATTGCAATCATAAAGAAATTATCATTTTGTATTATCAGCGATCTCACTTTTGGTACTTTTTACCGCCTAATAATCAAATGATAAAATTTTTTAAAAAAAAAAAATAAACAATTTTTATAATCTATGATTGTTACTTTTTTATTTATTCAACTTCTTTGATAAATTATTGCTAAAAAAAATTTATAAATGAAATACGTTCTTTTTCCAAACTCATCGAAACTCTTCTGTTACTTTTATAGCACAAACTCTTCCCTTTCTACATTTCATCTTTTTAATAAGTATTTTAGTTCATCTTAGTAAGAATTAAAAGAATAATTGATAAGGGATATCATTTTCAAATTATCAAATTAAAATTCGTCTTTAATTAAGGAATTTATGATTAAGGAAAAAGAAATTTTTAATTTAGGAATAAACCATACAAAATGCAATTCTTTACTTTATCTATTTGCTATTTTCATACACTAATTTTTTGCAACATTTTGCAAATATTTCCACCATAGATAATAAATGAAAGCATAAATAACAAAAGTAATAATTAATATAGTTTAATTAGTAATTGATAATGATAATAAACAGTAAATAAATAACAGTGATAGTAATTAGAGTAGTAGCAATAATAATAACAACCACAACAATAGTAATAATAATAACAACCAATACTGATAATGCACTGATAACAAAAATCATTGCATGAAATAAAAACAGAAAATGTTTGCTTAAACAAAAAAGAAAAAAAGAGAAATAAGAATATTTGAAAATATATAAATTTTGAATATATTCTTTATAGCAATGGAATGGATATAAAATAAATGATACGCATGAATTGCTTTTTGCGTAATTTTTGATGATAAACGAGGAGAGAGAGAGAGAGAGAATAATTGAAAGAGAAAGAGATGAAAAAAGAAAAGATAGAAATAAAATTGCCTATGAATTTTTTTTTTTTATCACAAAGTTGCTTGCATATTTAAAGCAGTAAGCATGATTTCAGTGGATTTGAAATAAACAAAAGCAATGAAAGATTTACTATTTCTTTTATTATCTAATATTAAAATAGGTTCATACCTTAAATTTCATTCATTTACATCAATTATTTATTAATTGATGTAATTTTATTTTTTTTAAAAAAAAAGAAAAAATTGCAGCAAAATTTAACTTATAATTTAATATTTTTGTTAAATTGATGAAAAGTTTAGGTTTTTTTTTCTCTCTCTTCCTCTCTTCCTCTCTCTCTCTCTCTCTCTCTCTCTTAAACTTATTGCAAGTAGAAATTGACAATTAATTGGATTTTATTGGAATAGGATAAAATGACGATTTTATCCATTTACATATGATAAAGTATAAGTTTACTTGGTAATTACTTAGTTAACTGTAATTCTATTTTGTATATATATTTAATATATTAATTTACTAGTAGAATTATTTTTAATTTTTTTTATTATATTTTTCTGTTAAATTTAATATATTTAATAATTTTATTTTTTCTATTATATTTAAAAAATATTTTTGCTATATCTTTTTCGTATTATATTTAATATATTAATTTAATAGTAGAATAATTTAACAAAATTAACTACTTGACATTTAGCATTATTGAGAAGGTTTATATTTCTAATATAATTTAATGTGTTCATTCATTTCTATACGTTATATCATATACTGATAAAGTTTGACTGATTGTGGTGATAATTTCGGTGATAGCGATGATAACGATGACTCATAGTTTCTTACTGATAACAACAAGGATAGAAGAACTGATTGTTTGCAAAGCGACGAGTGAAAATCTCACTGAGATATTATCGCTTCAGACACTAAAAAAAAAATTACATAAATGAAAATATTAGTGATAAAGAAATTTGATAACAATGATATATCAGTGGTAATAATTAATATTCAATGCCTCAAATATTACTTTTTTACTGCATTATGCCAATACTTGTTAAACTAGTGATAAGATCAATCAAGTTCATGATCAGTTCAATCAAATAAGATCAATTAAATTTATTGTTGTAATCTATTTGAAGGTTATTCTAACTACAAATAAAACTTTCGTTTGTTAATTTTTTTTTTGTTAATTGTCAATTGATAGATCTTAAAAAACAAACAATTCATCATTTCTGGCTAAGCCATAAAGTTAAAAGTTTATTTACGGCCTTTTTTTTATTTATTTTTAAAATTTCTGATTCATTTAAAAGAGTTTAAGGTGCGGAGAAGGAGGAAGAAAGAAATAAAAAAAGAAGGAGAAAGAGTTTTTGTCGATTGGGCATATCCATATTTTACTAATTAAGTCATTAATTAAATAATTTATTATTTCATTTTAAAATTTTGTTTATCCTAAAACAAAATACTGCAATTCTATATTATAAAAAATATCATTTATTAAGCTTATTTAAACATCAATGCACTACAAAATTGATAACTGATAATTTGTTAAGAATTTTTTTTCTTTGAAGTGATTAGGGATTAATCAATTGTTTCTTTTAAAATGCTAAAATAAATCAGAAAGATAGAATTACTATTTTATTTACCCAAAAAATGTAAACCAAGCCAGCTATTGATTTCAAAAAAAAAAAAAAAAAAAAAGAATTTCAAGGAAATTTGAGATATACTTAGATGCTGTTGACAACAGATAAATTAAGCAGAAAATTTAAAATTCATCGTTTACATTTTTTGCAAGATTACCATACTAATTATAATAATCAATAAATTATCATTTCTACCAGATAGTTTGAAACAATGAATTATCAGTCGATTATCACAGCTTCTTTACTAGTATTGTTATTATCATTTAGTAATAAAGGAAAAGAAAATTAAGAGAATTTAACAACAATTATCGCCATCAAATAAAATTTTTCATCCAATTTAATTCTTTATCCAAACAGATTTATTTGATTCTTTCATTTCACTTTCATTTCTTTGTTTCACTCCTATTCTTTTTATCATTTCTTCAGCAATATTTGCAGGTAAAGATTTTCAGGATTCGGTTGAACCGATATGTTTCAAAGTTTGTTTATTAGAAAACGAACAAAAAGCAACACTAATTCTATAGAGTTAATTAATTCAATTAGGAAAATTTATCTAAAATTGAAATAAATTAGCCTTAATCAATACTGTGATATTTCAAAGTGCCAACCCTTTCTTATCAATTTTAATTTATTTGTCAAAATACTTCAATCAATGCTATCATTAAATTAGAATGGAAAATCAAGAAAATAATTATTCATAGTTTATGCTTTTAATTATTCATTAACTACAAATTTGCTTTTGAAATAAATTTAGTAATCAAATCCTTCCATTGAAAAATTAATATTATAATAGCTTTTATCCATTATTTCCAAAATTTACTACGTTTGAATAACTTCTTTAAGCAATTTTGTATATTTTATCTCATTTTCATGAGAATTTTTGACTTGGACTTTGAGAGTTAATATAATTTAACTTAGATAATTTTTCTTTTCTTTAATGTGAAATGTAGTTTGACTGAACTAAAAACAATGAAATGAGAAATGTATTCGTATTCTCAATGATTCCTTTATTCTTATATTTTAGTTTTTAATTCATTTAACTTTTGCTAAAATTTTGATTGAAATTACAATAATTTAATGTTTAATGTATATTTTAATTTCTTATTCTCTAATTTTCAATGAAAGAGCAAAAAAAATTGATCTTTGCTTCAGTTATTTACCATCCGCCAAATATTATTAAATCTGTTAATGTCATTTTCAATTGTTATAAATAATTCAAACAGTTCTTTAAATGTCAAATGTTTGCTTAGCCTAAGTACTGTGAAATGAAATAATCAGAATAAAATTAAATTTACAATGCAAATAATAATTGTCTTAGAAACAAGCGTCTATTAAATTTATAAAAATGAACATTTTTATTATATTTTTTATATCAGATTCTAATTTTTTTTCGAAATTTTAATAAATTTATGGCTTTTAAATAGCTCTTTTTACTGATAATCGCTTACAATTAATTTCTATTTATATGATTCTAATATCTTTTTTAGGCTCTGATGGCTTACATATAGACCTTAAAATGCATATTAGACTTTTCGGCTATACTAATTTTATGAATAAAACTATCAATAAGTGTATCTTTTACGTAACTTACACTTTATCGTTAATACTCAACAATAATTTAAGTTTTTCAGCAACGGTATTAGTTCAATTTTAATTAATCTTAAAAAACAAATTTAACTTTATTATATAATAATTGTTTATTAAACTATTAAGAGAGAAAGTAAGTTAAAACAACTTTTAAGAATTTATTGCAGTAACTTCTTAAAAGTGTCATCGTTATATTCAAATATTCTATCATTTTTTACTCCCAAAAAAAAAATATGCAAAAGTTTAAAGTTTCTAATTTTAGCACGAATATATTAATTAATCAACAAAATGCCTTAGAATCTTTAAATTAGCTCATTAAGTGGTACTGATGGGTCGGGTCATATGGGTCGAGTCATAAGCGGCGGTAATAGTCTCAATGGATTATCAGTCTTCTCTGGCTCATCTACTATCACTCTATCTTACTACTCTCAAAAATTGGTTATTGATTGGATTTAATCTTTTCATAAGTAACAAATAGGTAATATTTTCACAAGGTTGCATCCTCAATGATAAGAAATGAGATAACAAGTTGCTAGCAATGAGAATCAATCATTCATTTCATTGGTCAATTAATTAATTAATTACTTAATTAGGCAGTAAAAAGATGAAAATTTAATACAAGGAATAAAATTCATTCATTCTTACTTAACTTTTCAAAAACTTTCCATATTCATACTAACTGCTGTTGCTTCTTAAATTGAACTGTCATTTTTCAAATCCACTTGAAGTTATTATCATAAGAAGAGATATAGATAGAAATTAAGATATGGTCGGCACATTGTTGAAAAGATTTGTTTAGAAAGATGTGAGTTGTGTGTTCTTATTCAAGTTTTCCTTTTTTGAGAGGGAGAGAGAGAGAAAGGGGGAGGAGTGAGAGTGTTTTATTGCAATATTTTGTGTTAAGCGATGGAAGTGAGTTTCGCTTGTCGCATATCTCTTTGAGTTGCAAATTGCAAATTGCAATGGTTGTTTGTCAGTTGTTTCTTTTATATTTGTAATATGGTCCACTCGTTTTGTTGGTTTAATTTCAAAGTGATAATGAATTGAACTGAGAGATTTGTCTTCTGTCAGACAGAGAGTACAGTAATTCTGGAAGAAGGGTTGGACAGAGGGATAGAGACGGAGGGAGCAAGGTGGTATATTCGTGTAGTGTTTGTGTATGCGTTAGTTTGCTTAAGTCGTAGTAAGTGACATATTGACTTACAGGTACACACAGGTGGGTTTGATGTGATGAGGTGAGTTGACAGTTTTGCTTGGGTAATAGATTTGAAGAGGGGAGAGAGATACTTGTGAAGGAGAGTGAATGAGAAGGGTGAAAGGTGACAAAGTTCACAGTGGAAGTTGTCCGTTCAGGTGTGACACTGTAAGACTTACTTGTGAGAATTGGGAGGAACAGCACTTTTCGGAGAAGTGAAACATATGCACCACTTTGCTTCGCATTGATTAATTTTAAAAGATTTTAAAGGATTCTTTCCAAAACCACAAAAGTAGAAAACTTCGACACAAATTTCAGAAAAAGAAATTTTCGTAAAATTGAAATGGAATTAATAAATGCGACAAATAGTCATTTGTTAATATTCACACTGATAGTAACTGTCAAAGTGCGCTCTGATTTGAATATTGCGGAATTATAGAATCACTCAGTGCTTCATTGATTTTTTTTTCAACACAGGGAATTATCTCTAAATAATGGGAAACATTCTAAATTACAATTAAGAGCGAACATTGCTTCATCACAAATTAATTTCTTGGAGATTTTTTTGACTCGCATGGAATTACCAGTGATTTTGGAGACATTGCATATTACTATCATTTAGAAAAATGATTTATTTAAAAAAAAAAAAAAAAAAAAAAAATAGGACGAGCTTCATTTATATTTATTGGCTTCAATGCTAATTAATAAAGAAAAAAAAAAACCTCTGACCTGAGTTTTTTTAAACGATTTTCCATGACTTCATCAGATTATTAAATAATTACAACATTTCTAAAAAAACTTAAGGTTCATTAGAAGTAGATGTCATTGAATAGGTGACAATCTTGAGAATTCTAGGAAGTTGTATCAGTCACGTTTTTCCCAAACTTCTATTTATGATTGTCTAGAGTTGTACTAGATTGAAGATCAACGAACTAGAAAATTCAAATATTTTATTTCATCTTTTATTTTATTTTGTTCGAAAAACTAAACTTTGCTACATTATCGTTACCTAAGGTTGTAGTAGAATCGGCAACATTCATCAATTATTACAAAGTATCAGAGATTTTTATATGAAATTTTTATGCTCCTAAATTAATAGGCTGTCATTTTTTAATTTTCTTGATATCTTGATATACTATTAGATGGATTTTCTCCAATATTAAAAAATGATAGCTTATTAAGGGAAGAGAATTGTTTAATGGGTCTGAAAGGTAAGGCTCACGGCTATTCTCAAAAAGCAAAAATTTTGACAACTGCATTCAAAAATAAATCCTTTTTGCAACAACTGATATTATTTTGCTAAGTTTTGAACAAGGAAATTAAATAAATAAATTTTTTTTTTTAATATACCTGCTCTCGAAATACTTCTCGACTCGGTCATTTAAATTTTTGTTTTCTTCGAAATAAACATAGAATAGATTGTTGACAGCACATTGTATTAACACATCCTTATGCTGATCCAAGTTTAATTTGAAGAGACTTTGATCTGATCTGAAATGTTTGATAGCAGAATGATAGCAAAATGTGATCAGAAATGTATTTCACAAAAAAATCTAATTATATCAGTGATACGTCAAATTAGCATTTTGAAATATTTGAATTCTGCAGTGTCAGCGGCCAAATGCTTGCAACTATGAACTCATCAACGAAATAAAAACAAATTATTACTAAAGTTCAGAGTAAGAGAATAGCTCTAAGAGATATTCATACTTGCTAATCTCACACAACTTTTTATTTTTATAAAAGAGAACTGTTTGAGTGGGTGCGACAGACAGTTCTTCACTTTCGATTAAGAGAAAAATTGAACATTGCACATATCAAACAAAGTAGAATTCGAAATTTGTCTTTAATTAGGTTTTATGGTATCAGTAAAACTGATAAGAAGCATTTAAGATAAACAATATTAGTATTTCACATTTGTTTTTATGGAATGAACAATCGAATATATTTGTACAGTTATGATAACCTAGGCTTATCACATACAAGATTATCAGCTTATCACATACCTCTGTGAGATTTCAGATTTGTGTTAGTTTTGTGCATGAATGAATGAATGAATGACAAGAAGACACATTGTTATTCAAACATGTGATAAGAGATGGATGTGATAACAGTGATATGTTCGGGAACTCTACCAAACCGATTTTATTATCATATGGAATTTATTTTCCAATTCCATAGAAGATGATTTGACACTGATGTGACATTCCTTAATGTCCTCCTAGTATTGTGCTTCCGTACACACACACACACACACACGCACATACACACAGACACACACAGACATCACCACAATTTGAATAGAAGTCTAGTAATCAAAAGGAAAAAACTGGATAGTGAGCTTTTCTGATCTAATTTATAGTAGCTTTATTTAGTCTATCCAAAGATAACTAATGAGCAAAAGGTATGCATGCTACTAGCAGTGTCACCAATGTCAACCTATCCTTGTCCTACTCAATCCATTTTCGAACTTATCTATTCGGTTGACTACCCAATAATTTGTTGCCTGCTCTATTTACCTAGTTATTTAGTAGATTTTAATTACACTTTGTTGAAGAAAAAAGCTTGCGAATTGTTAAGTAAATTGTTGTTTCCGAATTATATTTGTGATTCGAACATTATTGATCTGTCATAATCAGTTGACACTATGATAATTACTATTCCTTATTATCATTATTACTATGATGACAAAACAGATCAATGGGATCTGATGTTAATTGCAATTAGAAAGATCAGAAGGGGTTTAAAAGGAAGGAATTCTAGAAAAAATTTTTCTTATTCTGTTGAAGCAATAATTCCGTATTTTCTTAAAATATTATTAGTATCTCTAAATGCATTTATCTTTAAAAGAAAATATTCACTTTTTAATATCATTTTTGAGTGTTACATTTGCTTGTATTAAATAATCACAAGTCAGTTCTAAATCACTTTTTGACGTTTTGTTTTACTTCATTTTGTGAAATTGAATTGTTATTAATTCTTAAAACGGAAGAACGAATCTGATACTCCGATCTTAAGTTTTAATCTTTGTTATATTTGCTGTATTAAATAATCATGTAAAAAATAATTTAACACTATTAACATTAAATTGAAACTGATCTATAAATACGAATGAATAAAAATTTGATTCATTTTCAATTAAGTTGCAGTAAATTTTATTTGTACTTTTATTTCAAATTAATTTTAATTGATTCATAATTTTTTGTTTGGTGCAAAGTTGTGTATCATTTTGTGTTTTTTCGGAAAACGTTTTGAAGTTTGTTACATGCTATCAAATGTGATAACTTAGCTTTCATTTTTATTCAATTCATACAACAAGAAATATTATTTATGGATAAATTTAAATAACGATTTAACAAAGAATTATCTTCTACCATTCGATATATAACTAGAATTAATGTGATGTTTGAAAGTTGAATTTTATCACTGATAACAAGCATCAATAGATGATTTAATAATTATTTGTAAAGCACTAAAAATTTTTTTGAGATATGCACAATACTGCAAGTAGTCGAGAAGCAAAATGAAGTATAAACCTGCTTGCACTTTTAGGATGAAAAAATCTCAAATTGTCGATTTAAAATCTGCTAACATCAGCAATTATACCTTAATTTGGTCAGGAACTGAATAAATTGCACTGAAATCATAATTGACTTGATAAGTTTGAAATTTGAATATGAAACTTTAACTACTAATTAAAGTGAATGTGATGTGATCAGTTTAACATTGTTATATTCTCACTATAATTCATACACAATAATACTTATTAACATAAATATTTTAAATTTAGGATTTCTCATCTTTTCAAGCATAGAAAAAAGCAAAAAAAAAATTTAATTTGAAATTGATCAAAGCCAACTGCCACTACTTCGATTCACTTTCTTATCAACACTTTCACTTCTATTTGCTTTTATTGTTCCAGCATTTAGCAATAAATTCTTTGTTTTAGCATTTAACACATCCATCGATCTGAAATTTAACTGATAATAGCATAAACATTTATGCAAATGAAGAATAAATTCTATCCATTTCATTGATTTCAACTATTCATCAGCTAATACTTCAAAGTTTTGAAAAATATTTCTTTTTAATAATTGGCATAACTTATCCAATTAACATTTACTTAGCAAACTTTGTATTGTAGTTTAAAAAGAAAACTCTTAATTGGTTTAAAATTTAGCACTTTGAACTTTTGATTTGATTTATTTTCCAATACATTTTTGCTAATTAATATTGCTGTTACTGTTATAAGTTAATTAAAAAATTTTTAATTATAATAAAAAAAACCTCGAATTGGATGAAATATGCTAAAAATATTAGTTTAGAGATATTTTGAAAAAAAAAAAAAAAGAAACAAACTTGCTGATATCGGACTTGATAATCTTTTCATTATGTCGATTAGTAGTCAATAATGAGTTACATTCTGATGTCTTTCTCATAATTCTAAATGTTGTACATTTTTAAATTTTTATTGTTATTGAATGATTTGATTAAAAAAATAAAAAATTATTCTCAAATATCATTTTCATTTGCATTTATTTATCACACACATTTATAATATGAAAGTATGAAAATTTTATGTAAATTACAAGAAAAGAAAGAAAGTTTTACTTGAATGGATTGCCGAATCTTCGACGATGTACCATAAATTTAATAAGAATTAATGTATCTAAGTGTGGTATATTTCGTACACAATTTTGAATTTCCTCATTTGTTACCGTTATTAATTCACAGTTTGTAGTCTCAGATGGCATTGGATAGCGACCATTTTGTGTCACCCAATTGTGTTCCTAAAAGTATTACCGATTAATCTATTTGTAATTAAAATTGGAATTGTAAAATTTGCAATAATTGTTATTTTAGTAATTTATCTCTTTATTTCATCACACTTTCAGGAAATATCTTTCAAATAATTTATTTTTGATTGTAAAATGGAAAATTTTTCAAATTTAACATTCTTTAAGATGGAAAAAGAAAAGAAAAAGATACTGAAGATTTTTTACCTTAATTTCATTTAGCATAAGCCGTAAGCCTGGATCTTTTTTGAGTAAATTTAAAATTAGCAATTTCAAAGATTTGCTTATTACGGACCTGAAAAGAAAAGAAAAACTAAAGTTTATCATCAAAATTGTTGTATTTGATGTTATTTTAATCAAACTGATCAGTCCACAAAATATGATTTTTAAGTTAAGAATTAATCACTATAGAAGATAAATTAATGCTAAATAAGAATTAGTAACTTGCGTTTTCGGAAAATTGACAGCGTCATTTTTGATTTTCTTATGCAAAGCTATCACGTACGAGTCCCAGAATGGTACTACTCCATAGACGAAAGCATACAGTGTGACACCTAATGACCAGATGTCTTGAGCACGGCCACTATAGAAGCACGACGAATCTTCTGAAAGTTACGTCTTGAAAATTGCAATATCGGATGCTTAAATTGTGGGATTAAGCTAATATTAATTGTACTAATTGTTAAAACTCATCCACAAATAAAGAAAAAAATGTGCCGAATAATCATTACAAGCAAGAAATGGCATTTTAGCTTTTATGTCTAAACTATAAGCAATGAAATGTATTTGAAAAATTTAACATTTCCTAAAAATTGACAGGCCTGTAAGTGCTTCAGGTGCCATAAATGCTGGTGTTCCAGCAGTTCCACATAAAAATGCATCAATGCCTTGAAATTCATAGGAAATCCCAAAATCTGCTATCTAAAATTTACAAAGTTAAAGAAACTTTCATTAAAAAAAAAAAAATTATGCCGTAGATATTTGAAATTAAAAGTAATACATTTCATTAAGAAATATTGAAAATTAAATTTATTGATTTTATTTAAATAACAAATAGCAAACCTTAACATGACCTGTTTCTGAGAGTAATAAATTTGATGGTTTAATATCACGATGAACTATTTTTTGGTAATGAACTAAAAATATGATTCAGTTTAATATTATTAAATAATAATTTAAAAAAAACAAAAACAAGAAACAAAGAGAGAGAGAGAGAGAGAAAGGAGGAGTTAAGAGAGAAAGAAAAATCTATTCTTACGATATTCAAGTCCTTTGACAGTATCACGAAAGTATAGCCATGCAGTTTTTTCATCTAATGGTTTATCCGTTGGAATTTCTAAAACAGGTCTGAAAAAATTTTTTTTCATGTAAATTTGTTTATTTCTAAAAATAATTTTTAAAAACTTTGTAATAAAAATAAGCTAAACATATAATTTTATTATTAACAAAATTTTGTAACTTAACTTAATAGTAATATTAAATGTAATTATTAAAAATCTCGAAATTTCCATTTTACTTTCTATAATTTTATAAATTTAATTTAAAACAATTTTTTATGGATTAATTTACCCATTTTCAAGTAATTCGAAGACCATATACAAATATCTATCATTTGGATCGCTTAAAACCTGAAATATAACTTACATTAATTATCTAACTTATTTGTTATCTTATAATTTGCAAAAATGTACAATCATATTTATTAATTAATTACTTACATTAAACTTTCTCTTTCTCTTAATTTCTACATTTATTTGAAATATTCATTGGGAACAAAAATTTTGTTTTTTCTTTTGCAATCTTAGAGAAAAAAAAATTTAAATATTAAACATTTGAAAAGAAATAAGTAAAATTTATGATAATTACCTCAACAAGTTTTACTATATTTGGATGGCTGAGCTTTTTCAAAATTGCAATTTCACGTTGCACAGCTTTTATAGGATCACGTGGGAATCGCACTGACGAATAATTATTAATTCGACGTGTTGGTGGAGGACCTACGGAAGAAATTTCAATTTCATAAAATTGTTAAAATATTCAAATAATTTAAAAAAAAAAATTTATAATAGAAATGTGCAACATACGAAAACATGCAAAATTTTTGAGCAATTTCATCTTATCGAGCACTTTTAGCGCCTGCAATTAAAATTGAATAATTAAAAAATAAATAATTTAAATCATAATTAATGCAAATTTAATTCAGCAAAATAAAATCTTAAATTATTTTTTCTTTTCAAAATATTAAAGTTTGTTCAAACAAACAGAATTTTTATTTTAAATTTTAAAAAGCAAAGATTTCATAATTTATTCAATAAATTAGAATAAATTTTAATGATTTATATAATATCACTTTGCTGTTGTTTTTTTGTTTAAGAAAAATTGTTTAAATTTTAAAATTTGTTTTATTAAATTATTTCACAGAATATTTCCAAAAGTTAAATGTTTTTTACAAAATTCGCTAATTAATTCTTGTACTTTTTTATTTTTTCTATGATTTTAAATATGCATAAGAAAAGCATACGTATAAATTCTTGTCTTCTTCATTATAAGCTAGTTTCACTATTCCATAGGAACCCTAAAATCAACCATTAATTCAATTTCAAGAAAAAAAAAACAGAAAGAATTTTTAATTAAAATTGTTTTCCACTTTCTCATCATACTAATCACTATCTATCGGGAAGGAAAGGGTAATCATATCAAATAAACATAAAAGTTTCTTTTGAACAAATTTTGTAAATTTGCAAATCGCAAACAATTTTATTTCATTTTCGTAATGAAAGCTTAAACAAAATGTTAAAAAAGAGAAAAGTTAAAAGTTGCAAAAATCTAAAATTTAACAATTTTTGAAGTATTATCTCTTATTTACCTGTCCAATTTCCTGTATAAAGCGATACTGATTAAGTTGTTTATACTTTTCATCGATACCTTGCTGAAGCCATCGTTTCAATGAATAATTTACATTCGGTGGTGATAATGTTTGCTGTAAGATAGATAAATTTATTGAATTTCTTCATTTTTTATCAATTAATTAAATTATTATTGCTGCAAATGTTTTTAGAATTAATTTTACACTTTAAATTCATTTCAATATTTAGTAGTAAAAGTTTCTATTAAAACAAAAAAAAAAGGAACTTTTGATTTAGTGTAAAAATGTATGGCATATTTAAGGATAAAATTTAAGCTAATTTAAGCTATTTATCCATACCGTTCCGGAACAGAATGATGATTTCCGGCGACGTAGCCAAGTGTCACAGTAATTAATATCCATTGGAATTATACAAATATTTTTGATTTAATAGAATTATTATGGAAAAAAAAAAACCATTTCATTGATAACAATATTTCTTTCTTCTGATAAGAATTTTGGGAAACATTGTAATTAATTAATTAATTAATTAGTCAGTAATTCAGCTAATCAAATTTATTACATTCATTCATTTTGAATAGAACTGAAAAAAATGAACCACAAATTAATGCAAAATAAATATTTTAGCAGTAGGAAAGATTTGCAATATCAAAATGTTATTAAATATGAAATTATTTTGAAAAACGAATATTAATCACTTTGATACAAATGTGAATTAATTTACTTTAACCAATTCTAAATTGAGTAATTCAAAAATCTTATTTTAATCTATTGGAAATTAAATAGCTCACTTTACAGATCTTACTTTAACCAATTCTAAATTGAGTAATTCAAAAATCTTATTTTAATCTATTGGAAATTAAATAGCTCACTTTACAGATCTTACTTTAACCAATTCTAAATTGAGTAATTCAAAAATCTTATTTTAATCTATTGGAAATTAAATAGCTCACTTTACAGATCTTACTTTAACCAATTCTAAATTGAGTAATTCAAAAATCTTATTTTAATCTATTGGAAATTAAATAGCTACTTTACAGATCTTACTTTAACCAATTCTAAATTGAGTAATTCAAAAATCTTATTTTAATCTATTGGAAATTAAATAGCTCACTTTACAGATCTTACTTTGATCCATTATAAATTAAATATATTTCTAATTTTCCCCAAAAAAAGACCCAAAATATTTCCTTAAAACTTTACTAATAAAAAAGGAAGAAAATTTACGTAAAATATAATAAGCGACAACAATTTTTGCAAAAAAAAAAAAAAAAAATCACATAAAGAAAAAAAATTAAATAAACAAATTTGAAATTAAAATTGACTAATTGGCACATTGCCATTACAGAAAAAAAAAAGTGAAAATTTTCAAATCTTTAAGAGAAACTATGAATTGAAAAAGCTAAAATAATTTTTTATTTCTTTAAAATTAGATAGATTTCAACATTTCTATTGAAATCATAATATGATAGTAATTAAATTTATGGAATTTTAGCGAATAAGAAGTGTTTGAGAAATAATAAAACTTAAAAACAAATTATTCATTATTTGTCGAATTAATTTTCTAACAAATAATTGTTTTTGGCATTTTAAATGTTAAATGAAAAATTTAATTAAATATGTAAATGAATATATGCAATTTAACAACAAAATATGATTGAAATAAAATTTTTGAGAGTGTTTTTCTCTCTTTAAGTAATGGAGAAAAGAAAAAATATATTTCTCTTAGGATTACTTACAACTTTTTTCGGTTTGAACAGCAAAGTGTTTCCTATTTTTTTCGACAGAGAGAAAGAATTTTAGGAGAAACAAAAAAAGAAAACAGAATGTGTATGAGTATTTTAAGGTAATTTTGTTTTTTAATGATAATTTTTTTTTTTATATATTTTTTAAAATGTTTTTTAATGAGACATTTTTAAATGATATATACTAATGATAAATGGTAAATATCAAATTGAAAATAAAGGTAGCAAAGCTTTATAATCATTTACTAAATTATTAATTAATTAATTAGTTGAGAAATAATAAAAATTTATTAATGATTTTATCAAATGCTTAAAATTATATCAATCCAAGTAATATAAAACAAAAGGCAGAAATTATAAAAAGCGCCCAAAAGTGACAAGCAGAATAGTTAATAAAATTTAAACAAAATAAAATTGCTCATTCTGTAAGATTTTTTAAAACTTTTTTTTCTGAAAAAAAAACTTTTCGCTTTAATGATTAATTATTAATGATATAATCAATTATATTATTAATAATTGTCAATAAAATTCAAATAGTATTTAATTCAAAATTATTACTTAAAAAGAATTGAATTTGGTCTGATTTTTGAAAACTTTGAGATCTTTCTTCTATTAAATGAAATATATTATTTGCAATTAAGTTATTGTCATCTTTAATTATTTCTTTTCATTCAAATTCAATCAAAATATAAATGATTGTACCATCTTAAATAAATTCATACAATAACAATTTGAAAAAAATTATTTAAAAAATATCAAAATATATAATTTTTTTGTAAATAAAATAAATTTAAAATTTGTAATAAGCAAACAACCGTAACAATATTTGTTATTAATCATTGCAACATTTGGCCCGTTGCTGTCTCATACTTTGTGTGCTCACCGATCCGGTTGCTGTCTCACACTTACTTTATGTGCTCACCGATCCGGTTGCTGTCTCACACTTACTTTATGTGCTCACCGATCCGGTTGCTGTCCCACACTTACTTTATGTGCTCACCGATCCGGTTGCTGTCCCACACTTACTTTATGTTCTCACCGATCCGGTTGCTGTCTCATATTTGCTTTGTGTGCTCACCGATCCGGTTGTTGTCGCATATTAGCTTTATTACAATTATACTAACATTTATAATAAATATAATCAAAAATATCAGGAAAAATACTCACCTGAAATACATGTAGTAATAAAAAAAACTGAAGCTAAAAATCGATCTACTTTTATAGTGTGTAGCAAGTTTTTAAGTTAAAATTCAAACAAACTTGAACTTAAATAAACTAAAATATAGTTTAAATGAAAAAAATAAACCAATCAATATGGAAAAAAATTTTTTAGATTGAAACCAAAGTTCATGGAATTTAATTTGAAAAAAATCAGATAAAAGAAATTTGACTTACAAAAATGTTTGTAAATTAATTAATTAAAAGCTTTAATTTTTTGATTTTTTTTTTAAATTTAAAAGAATACATATAGATTAGAAATGAATGTACAAATATCTTGAAATGATATTATCTCAACAATATGTGATACTTTTAAATTCAAAAAGGAATAAAATTTAGGAAATTTTTTTTAATGAATAGAATGACAAAATAGTTATGTGATGATGGCCTATCAATCATTCAAGAAAGTAAGTGAAAATTTGGCTAATTTTTAAAAATTTAATTTAAAAACTGCCCATCTTGAATAACATGAACAACAATTATGTTTTATTTCCTATTCCTGTTTCTTCATTTAAGCTTAAACTTTTGCTACAAATCTGAATTATTCTAGGAATAAATATTATTTAAAAATTTCAATCCTTTAGCTGATCATTTAAAAATAATCAAAATTTCAATTTCTAACAAAAAAAAAGACAGAAGTTAAGGTTTTAAATATTATTTAGCACATATTATTTGAGAATTTATCATATTCTATAAAATTCAGTTTGAATTAGAATTTAAACAATTTTCTTGAAGAATGTTGTAGAAGCAGAAAAATATTCAAAAATAGAAAAAAAAGAAAAGACAGTACTAAATATACATTTAATAATTGTTGCTATATTTCTAAGTTTGAAATAAATCTCAGAAATGTTTGAAAAAATTTTTAAGAATTTTCAGAAAATTTGATAATACTATTTTAAATGAAAATTTTTAATGAAAGACGACATTTTCATCTGTTATTTTAATAAGTTAACAATGAGTGTTGGATATTAAATCAAGTAAAAGTGTTTATTTCATAGCATTGAAATAAACAAAGTATTAAACATTCTTTCAACAAAAGAATAAAATATTTCATTTCATCTAAACAATTCTAACAAAATAATTGTCAGATTTAGAAATTCAAATTTTATTGAAAAATAAATTTAGAAAATATTGAATTCATCAATTGTAGAAAATGAAACATTCGGATGGAATGAAATATTTTTAAAAACTGATTATAGTTAATTATTAATTTAATAATTCTTTTTTTTTTTTTTTTTGGTTTTTATCTTTTTGAAAGGAAAAATGATAGAAATATGTTTTAGCATAAAAAATTTTTGCCATTATGCAAAATCGATTAAAGTAAAATTTAAGTTTCATTTTACACTTTCATCTTATATTAAACTCTTTTAATTTTTAAAAATTAAATTACCAGGAAACTAAGCGCTACATTGTAGAATTTAAAAAAAATTTTTAATTTCCTATCCATTTGCTTCACAAGAAATCCTAATATAGCAACTGTTATTTATTTGAAATTTAAAAAAAAAAGAAAACAAATGTAAGAAAGAAAAAATTAAATAAAAAATATTAAAATTTTTTATTTTCATTTCCAAAACTAAAAATTTACACTAAAACTGTAAGAATCCATTATCAATTGCTCTCTCTCTCAGAGGAAAACAATTAGTGAAATAGAAAGAGAGAAAAATTCTTTTTCCGCTTTCCATTTTTTTCTTTTTTTCCCTCCCCCTCCCTTTCTCTCTGTCTCTCTCTCTCGAGATTTACTCTTTATTATTTCATTCATTTCAAAAAGTTCTACCACAGCGTAAATTGTTGCTAAGCATTAAAATCCAATAAGCATAAAGCTTAACTGTTCAATTCTATTTGCTTAGTTTATTTAATTCACAAAAATATTTCACACAACAAATTGCGCTCAAATTAAGATAAAATGAAATGAAAAAAGAAAAAAAAAACAATAATAAAATTAATAAATAATAATAAAATGAATAATTCATTGAAATATTTGATTAAAAATTAAATTAAAGCTATATTATTTCAATAGCTTAATTATAGCTAATAAATTGCACTGTATGCTATAATTTAGCTTAATTATCAAATTTGATAAAACATAAAATTATCATTATGCATAATAACAAATCATTCAATAATAATAATAATAATACCATTTAAAATTTTCCATCAGCCAATTTCATTCAGTTATTTAAATTAAAATATGTTATTAAATTCTTCTATATATTAGAAATAAAAAAAAAAGTTGTATTATCATATAAAATAGAAGTAAAGAAAACATTTCAAATATGTAATAACGTTAGTGATCACGTGAATTATAGACGTAAATTGCGTGACAATCCTGATTGACGTGTTCGTATTACGTCAAATGGGATAAAAATACAAAATAACAAAAATTTACGAATGAATGTTTTCATTTTGTAGAGAAATTCTTTTCTTTATTTGCAATGATTTTTGTGATAGCTTTTATTTGCTTTCATTATGTTATTTTGAAAACAAAAAAAAGATAAAATAAAATAAAATAGAAAATAAAAGTTTAATTAAGTGGTTCTTATGCAAATGAGATGAAATAAGCAGTGAATAAGTGAAAATTGAAATAGCTTTAAGATTCTTTGATAGATATACTTTTTACTTTATACTGAAATTGTCTAGAGATGTATTTTAAAAGTATTATGTTATTATCATTGCAGCTCTCTCTCTCTCTCTCTCCCTCTCTCTCCCTCTCTCTATTAAGTGAAAATTTCAATAGTTTTGAGATTTATTTTGGACATGGAATAATCCTTGAAAATGAATACATAAATGTTTATTGATTTTATTCTAAGAAATTGAAATTTTTCTTTCTTGTTTTGTTTTTTTTTTGGACCATAAAAATTTGAGGAATTTAAAAAAAAAAATTTAAGGAAAATTTGAGGAATTTTTTAAATCTTTTTCAGACTACTCTAAGTACATATTTTTAGTTAAAAACTTTCATTATTAATGTTTTATTCATTTCAGTGATTTTTTTTTTTATTGTTCCAAAAAAAATATGAAAAATGAAATCGATGAATGGAAAGAAATATGAATTAGATTAAAAATTCAATATCATTTTAAATTAAAATCAATTACTATTTTATGTATATCAATTAAGAGTTACTATTTTCGAGTTCTAAATTTACTACATTTCATATTTTATTTCTAATGTTAATTTGATGAATTTATAATTTCCAACAAATACTTAATTACTTATGCAAATTAGCTATAAGAAATTGTTGAAGTGATAAAAAGAAGTAAGTCTATTTCTAAAGTAATAAACTTATTTCTTCATAATTATCGATCTAAATTATTTAACTAACTTTAAACTGAAAATGTAAATTGCTCTTCAAAAAAGGAAAAAATTCATCGTACTTCAAAGTCGAATTTGAATCATTTCAAATAACAAAAAAAAAAAAAAAAAAAAAAAAGGAAAGAAAAAATTTAGAATTTTGTAAGGAAACATTATTTTTTATAAGATATTGTAAATGAGATAAATATTGGACAACAATTTTAATTAAATTTTAAATTTGACAAATAGTAATGCTGCACAGAGTTGATTAAATTATTTCACAGAAAATTGGAGTGTCACATCATTTGTCACATTAATTTCAAAAAATGAATTCCTCCCTATTTTTTTTTTCAGCTAACATAATGGAATAAAACAAACAAATGATTTAACTGGCTAGGCCAGATTCCTAAAATTTTATTCTTGGCCTAGTCCCTATCTTATTCTTATTTATTTATAAAAAAAAATGCTCTAATAGAATGTTTGAAATTAAAGAAAATTGTTTGCATTATTATTGATTAATTATAATTTGATCATTCAGATGACAAATATGGAAGTCAGATGACAAATTTAGTTTAACTTTGAAATTCCCTATACAAAAATAATTTCGAATTCCTATTTTTTTTTTTTTTTTTTGTAAAAATCCCAAATTTTTTTATTGTTTGGTGATGCAATTTATATCATAAATCATATATTGTATTATAATTATTATTAAAATTAATTCAGAATTAAGTAAAAGAAAAAATTTCTAAACAAAAAATCAAATCAATTTTTGTTATTAAAAACTTTTAAATCAATTCCATGAATTTACATACTAAAAATAAAATTTAAATAACCTTTCTAATTTTTTTTTTTTTTTTAAATCTTCAAGAAGTATAATTTTTATAGTTTTAAATATTTTATCGTTTCTTAAAATTAGTTTTTTTTTAAAAAAAAAGTTAATTCTAATACATAAGGCAATAATTAAGAAATTAAATTTAATAATATATTGGAAAATAATTTAAAATTGAAAAATAAAATCGATTAAAATTAATAAACGTTATTTCTTTTTTTTAACAAAGCGAATAAATAAGATTTAATGTAAAAAAAAAAAAAAAATTTATAACGAATTTTAAAAGTATTAATAAAATGAATTGATAGAAAAACGAATCTCAAAATTAACCGTTGATGAGATGAAAGAGAGAGAGAGGGAGAGAGAGAGAAAGAGGGAGGGAGAGAGAGAGGAAATTAATTTAAAATATTATCAAATATAAAAGATTATGGATGAACTTTCTATGACAACGAATGACGATTGAAATGGTTACTATAGTAACTTATATAAATAAATTTTTTACAAAATAGAATTAAAATAAAAATGAAAAATTTTTTGATAAGAAATCGAAATGAAATTTTATCTTTAAAAAAGGATAATATTTCCTTGCAATTTGATAAGAGAATTTTTCAGGATTTCATCAATATTTTTTTGTTTCCATTCTTTTTTCCATTTTGAAACAAAAAAAAAAAAGAAAAAAATTAATTTAGTTTTTTTAACATTTAATATTTATTAATTAATAATAATTAACATTAATTAATTATCATCGATTGATAATTTTATTGATATATTGAAAAAAAATATATTTCAAATGCAATAAAAAAAGAAAAATGTATTTTTGTAAATCAATGAGTGAAAGAGAAATCAATCGAATATTTTATTTTTGTAAACTGATAAGATTTTTTTTTTTTTTTTTTTTAATTCATTACAAATAAACCGTAAAATTTGCATATTTTAATTACAATTAACAATAATTATTTAATTAACTTTAATAATTAATTAATAAACAAAATTTTTTTGCAATTTGTAAATTAATTGCAAACAAAAATAAATTCAGTAACATTTTCATCATTTCAATAAATTTGCATAATTTAAGAAACTTTTTGAAATTCCAATAAAATGACTTCATCCAGTTTTAACTATAATAAATGTGTCTGTCATAGCATCAACGATTAAATTTCCTTTTAATTAACCTTTGAACTATGTAATATCGATGTGTTTAAGTTTTATTTTTTTTTTTTCGCTTCAAAAATTTTAAATTATTTAAATCAAAGGTTACATTCATCATAAAATAATTTCTTTTTATTATTAAATATAGCAGAGAGAGAGAGAGTAATTATTGTGTATTTCATTGATAAGTTAGTGAAATTCACTGAGGAATCTCTCGGAATATCCAGGAAATTCACCTCGGAACATCCAGGAAATTTACTTTTTATTGATTTCAAAGTTTATACTTAATAGTTTGTAGCGAACAGTAAAATATTTAATTTGTTTTTGTTAATAAAACAAAATTTGAAAAAAAAAAAACAAATAGAGTAAATGTTTTCTCATTTAACTAAGATAAAATAGTAGAATGGAAGAAATGGAGAGAGAGAGAGAGAGAGAGGGAGAGAAAGAGAGAGGGAGAGGGAGGGAGGAGAAAATTTTGAAAGGGAATGAGAAAAAAGTGCAAATTTGTAATGAACAAAAATAAGTGATATCGGATGATACTTGCATGAAAAAAAGAGAGAGAAGAATGGTTCAGTTCCGAGAGAGAGAGAGAGAGAGAGGGAGAGAGAGAAAAAGGAAAGATATGAATGAAGAAACCATTCACCGAAAGAATTTTTACTAGACTATCATTTTGTTATCATTAGGTTAAGCGAATAATACTCTCAGTGATATTTACGGAAAATTCCGGAATAAGTTTTTGAGACGAAAAGTTGAATGAATTTGCATTCCTTAGCTGTAGGAGGAAGAATTGATGAAATATGCATAATATATAAAATAAACCAAAATATTTGTGACACTTCCATTCCTTCTTTATTTTTTAAAGATAAACCTTTTTAAATATTAGCTTATCCACTTTATTTATTTTTTTTTTTTTTTTTGAATTTCAGTAAAATAAGCATTACTGTTAATATGAAACTTTTGATGTAAAGTGTAAATGAGAAAATTGCAAGTAAAAAAATACAACTAAATTTAATATTTATTTATTTCAATAAAGAATTCAGCAATAAATTTCAATTTTTGATACAATCAAAAATATATGAACAAAAAAAAAGAAAAAGAAAAAATCGACAAAAGAATTTGGAAGCAAATATTTGTTGATTTCTTCATTTAATTACAGAGTTTTTGAAAAGATAGAATGATATTTCATGTTAGAGTTACAATAATATTTCAAATATACAAATTAATTAGACAAAAAAAAAAAGGAAGAAAGATGAGATTTGAAAGAGTAAAGTAATCAGATAAAAAAGTGATTAAATTTTACTCAATTTTACTCGTACTATACACCATTTCGTGTATGTATAGGCGCCCACAAAGACGTAAAGCTTTATTACCTAAATATCGCGTATAAGAGTTAAAGAATTGTTCTGCTTAGCATTTTAGATAAGCAAAAAAAATTTGATGAGATACGAGAAATAGGAAAGATAGATAGATAGATAATCATAATAATCACAATAATAGTATTAATTATTCTCAAGATTAACTATTAAAGTAATTCATTTGATACTTTAAAAATTTCGAAAAGATATGGAAATTTGTTATATTATATAAAGAATGATGAAAAAAAAAAAAATCATGCTGAAAACAATTTTATAGTTAAATTCTAATATTTGAAGAAAAAAAAAATAAAGGTAAAATCATAAAGAAAGAGAAGAAAGATAACAATTAAAAAGAAAAAAAAAACACAGAAGGCATAATTTGTTAAGATATCAATTAAGAAAAAAAAAATTTTTTTTTTTTGATTGTTAAAAAATAAGTGGGAAAATTTTTGAATTGATTTTGAGGAAGAAATAATTGACTATAGGAAAGTCTGGTTGGCATTTCTCGACAAATTTGAAAGCCCAGCAGTAAAAATAAAAA
The DNA here is from genome assembly GCF_000002995.4 of Brugia malayi. Lineage (NCBI taxonomy): Eukaryota > Metazoa > Nematoda > Chromadorea > Rhabditida > Onchocercidae > Brugia > Brugia malayi. The sequence goes on from NW_025062475.1 coordinate 10,863,537, forward strand.
TTATTGGCCAATCATTTATTTTTTATTTTCATTTTATTCACTTTTTTTTTCCTCTTAGAGCATATAAAAGATTTATTATAATAAATTTGTAAGCTAGCAAAAAATTTTTTAAAAAAAAAATAAAAATAAAAGATAGTTGATATAATGGCAGTGATAAAGATGACAAATATATAAGTCGGCACAAATATGGAACATTTCAATTGTTAAATTTTAATAAATGTCAAATGTCAAAGGTCATTATCATCGAGTAATGGATGATATAATTATAAAAGATATTATTATTATTCATTTTGTATTCAATATTCAAACAATATGAGAAAGAGGTAAATTTGAAGCAATGCAACAACATTTATAGCATTCATATACAAATACAACTGGAAGTTTTGAAAATTTTGGCAGTTTTTAAAATTAAAATAGAAAAAAAAAATGAAGGAAAAGGGAAAAGGAACTAATGAAAGACAAAAAAAAAGAAGAAATTACTGCCTATTTTATATGATTTCATTCAAATATTTAAAAAAAAAAAACTTTTTTTATTCTTTAAATCTTTGTAAAATTTTTTAATCAACAAAATTTAGTTTCTTTTTTAAGTAAAAAAGAAAAAAAGAATATGTATATAAAGCATTTAATATCACCAAAATTGTAATAAAGGAATGAAAAAAAGAATTTTTCTAGAAAGGAAAAAAAAAGAAAGAAAACAGTAATGAAAGAGAAGATAATCATCAAACAAGAAATATTAATTAAAATATTTTCATACCAGAATATATAAAAAAAAAAAAAAGCTATACAGAGTATCTTTTCAAATTTTGATGCATTATTTTAGAATATCAATGTGATAATTATTAATTGTTCAAAAATAAGAAAGTTATCAAATAGGTAAAATTATTAAATTCATTTTTTCATTTGTCTTTTTTCAAGATGGAGAAGAAAAGTGAAGTGAAACTAGAACCTGATAATGACATCTTTTTAAAACAAAAATTAATTTCAAATATATTTCAATTCTTCATTAATTTTTTTCGTTATTTTATTTCTTTTATGAAATAAAAATTTCACTTTCACTTTTGTCAATCTTTTGGGTTAAATTTATTCCACATATTTTTGTTTAATAATGGCCTCAAAATTCATTCTTGTGTAAACATTTATGATTTAAAGGTAAATCTCAAAAAAAAAAAATTATTTTATTTTATCGTTTTTTCTTTTGAGCACAAAATATACAGTCAATGAATTTACTATCGAAATCAGGTTCTCATCGTTACTTTTAAATAGTAAATAAAAATGTTTAAGAAATTTTTTAAATTTCAATTTCTATAACTTTCTTTCTTCTCTGATCAAATTTTTTAAATTGATAAGATAACTCTGTAAATATACGACAACAATAATAATAATAATAATGACAATATCACTATAATTTTTCATTATAAGAAAAAAAAAAGAAATTTAATACTTTAATATACAATTAGCACTAATAATAAGCAAACGAAACAATTCAAAAGAAAAAAAATGAAAAAAGAAAGAAAAGAAATAACTTGTTGAAAGTGAGGCAGATTTTTTTATGGAAGTAAATTTATCAATGGGATAATTTTGTTAAAATTTCAATATAATTCAAAAAATTAAAAAAAAAAACAAAAGAAAATAAAAACTATTGCAAAATTATATAATCAATCGATCCAAATTTCTGATATTTTATCAATCGATCAATATTTTTCAATCAAATCAATATACGATTTCATTTTTTTTTTTTTTTTTTTTGTTTTAAAAAAAATTGCTATTATTGATCCCATGCATTTGGTGAAGGTGGAAATTCGGATGGTTGTGCCACCGATGAGCTGTAAAAATTAATTTTCATTAAGTTTCAATTATTCAAATGATTCAATGAAAAATGTTTTGTCCAATTTAAAAAAAAAATTTTTTTTCATCGTTAATATATCATAAAACCAATTTGTATTAAACTTAAATTGCATAAATAATAATTGTTATTATTTATAAAAATTTTAAAATGAAAAAATTTTTACTTCAATATCTTATCTAAAATATCAAAAAATATTTGTTTGTAACATAAAAAATATATAATTTCTCATTTTATAAAAAGTTCTTAGAATTATTCAAAAGAGAAAAATGTTTTACTTTTCTCTTTTCTCGATGAATTCTTTTGCTCTTCAAAAATATAAAAGTAAAAAAAAAAAAAAAAAAAACATTTCATTACCTAGTAAAAGTTTTATATGAGGCAGAATTTGGATTAATTGTAAGTGCTACACCAAATGGTGGTGATCGTTCGGTGACAAATCGATACATTCGATCTCTTAGATCAAACATTGACATATGTGACAGCTCTTTTTCCCATCTTGGATCAAATGGATGTTCATGCTAGAAAATTTAAAGGAAAAAAAAGAAAATGATAATTTTATAAATGAATAATTTTAATAAAGAACTAAATTTTATTAAAAAAAAAAAAAAACATTTACATTCTTTCTCTTAATTAATTTAATTAATGTAAAATTTTTTTTTCAAATTTTAAATAATTTAACTTACCACCGGATCTAAAATTTGTGAGAAGATTCGTACATTTGATGGTGTAGTATAGCAACATGAACACATACATGAATGAAAACGCATACGACCTTCATCTAAATATCGATGACTTAATGCTGCATCTACTGTGACACGTTTTTCCTGCAAAAAAAAAAAAAACAAATTAAAGGTTTTTTTTTTTTTTTTTTTCTGCTAAAATTTATTAGCTTAATTTGAAAATCTTTTAAATTTCATAATTCAAAAAGAAAGAAAAGAAATTAACGTAAAAAAATTAATTAATTAATTAATTAATTAGAATGAAAGACGAACTGGATCAAATGTCACCAATCTCGTAAGTAAATCAGCTGCATCATCATTTCCCTGTGTTAGTTGAATAATTTTTTGTGGATTTGGTTGTCGAAATGGTGACGATAAGATATGCTTTCGAGCACCATCACATGCTGTTTTCATTTCTTCTTCTGTTGGTGTACCCAATAAATCAACAATCATATTTAACTGTAATAATAAAAAAATGTTTAGATAATTAGCAAAAATTTCAGCAAAAAAATATTAATTTAATAGAAAAATCAAAAAAAAAAAAATTATTTAAAATTTGATGAAAATGAATTTGAAAAAAAGAATTTTTTTTTTTTTATAATATTTATTCTATAATTTTGGATATATTTATAAGTTTAATTTAAAAAAAAAAAATAAATAAATAGAACAATTTTTTTTTCTGATCAATTAAGATTAATAAAAAAAGAATTTATTTTGATAATATAATCAAAACCTGTTCAACAGGTCCATGTGCTTGGAAAAGTATTCGTCTTCCTAATAATTCAGCGAATATACAACCCACTGACCATACGTCAACAGCGCCCGTATATGTCCGCGCACCCATTAATAATTCTGGTGAACGATAATACTGCGTTACAACCTATAAATTAAAACTTTATTGATTGATCAATCGATTTTACTTTTTTTTTTTCAAAAAACAAAATTAAAAAAATAGTATAATTGTAATTTTTTTTAGAAAAGAAAAAATTTAAATGAAATATTTGAAGTTCAAAGATAAACAAAAAAAAAAAAAGTAGCATCCATCTTCATACTTACAATTTAAAACTTACTTCATGAGTCATAGCTGATTGTTCATGTGGATCCCACATCCTTGCTAAACCAAAATCACAAATCTAAAAAAAGGAATATTTCAATTATTGAAAAAATAATTAAACTAAATTAATTAAATATTATCAATTTTAATAACTTTAATCCTACTAAGTATCTACTTATATTATGATTAATCATTTCAAATAATTATTCTTCACCAAATTATATGTGTGTGTATTTATTATAGATGAATATATGATGGATGATCATCCAATGATCATTATTGATTTTTTAATTAAGAAAAATATTATATTCATTACTTATTTCATATTCTATTATCAATATATTCTATTCTTCTACAATACTCTTCGAACGACTTTTTATAATTTACTAAGTACAAAATAAATAAAATTACCTTCAAAATGCAATTACTATTCACTAGCAAATTGCCTGGTTTAATATCACGGTGTAAAATATTAGCTGAATGTAGATATTTCAATCCTAAAAATATTAAATGAAATTTAAAAGTATTAATTTTAAATGGCAAAATATGTTTTATATACAATAACATCCTCTTAATATATTTACACCTATTTGAATTATCAACGATGCTTGTTTCCTAAACGAATTCTAAAAAATTTTTATTAAATATGAAATTTTTTTCAGCTAACTATGCTATTTCAGAATTATTTACTGTAAAATCACTTTATACAAATCTTAAAATTTCTAATTTCAAATAGGATAAATTTATGCCAAAGTATCAAATTTTTTCAAATATTAAAATTTTCAAACATACTTTCATTCTCATTCCCAAAATTTTTTTCAATATTCTTTAAATATCAAAACTGATTCTCGAGATAAATTTATTAAAGTTAAAATTAACCTCTTAAAATTTGATAAACGAATATTTTTACATGATCAGTGGTAAGTGGTTGTGGTGAGACAATAATTTTGTGCAGATCACTTTGCATCAATTCTGTTAAAACATAGCTGAAAAAGGAAAAAAAAAATGAGAAATAAATTTCATTTTCAGCAAAAAATGGAACAATGAACTTCAAAGGATAATACAGCAATGAATTTGATAATATTTTTGTTTTTTTTGTTTTTTTTAAAATATTTTAACTTTTTCTATCGTTTCCAATATTTTCATCTATATTTACTATCATATCATTCATATTTATTATTATTATTATTATTCTACTGCTACAATAATTAGAATTTAGAAAAAAGAACTTACAGTTCTTGAAAAAAATGAGGATTCTGCGGTTGTATAACATCGATCATACATAATACCTTGAATTTGTCAAATATTTTAATGATAAAAAAAAAGAAGGAGAAATTATCTAAATATAACTCAAATTTAAAGTAATTAATAATTAATTTAAAAATAAGAACTAATTCTGAAAGAAACAATTGCAATTGTTACTATTATAATCATAATAATAGCAATAAATGTGATTAAAAACTTCAAAACTAGTAATTAGTAAAAAAAAGAAATAATTGGTTAAGAATAATTTACTTTTTATCTTGCAGCTCTTTTCACATTTTGTTTTTTTAATTTTCAAATAATGCTTTTATTGTTCAAATTTATATAGCAGATGGTTTCATAAGATAAAAATTAAAAAAGAAAAAAAAGAGATCAAAGAATATTACAATTAAAATACCGGGGAAGCAGCTGTAATGGGATTTTTCACCGGGAATACTTATAAGAGAGACAAATGTTGAACATATATTTAAACATAGATATATTTAGCATAAATTTTTAATCTTAGGATATCTACCAAGTTCGTTTAAAAATTTTTTGTTTCAACAATAAAAAGTTTAAAATAAATTTAAATTAAATTAAAGATGACATGATCGTTGGTTAATTAATTCAGTTAATTATTTATATATTTTATATGCTTAATTATAACTTATTTTATATATTACGAATTAATTAATTATGTGTATATTTTATTTTTTTTTTTTTTATTTGCATTTTTCATTGCATTCATTTCTTTTTTCATTTCCTTTTTTTTTTTTTTTTTTTTTTTTGCACATTGTTTGATATAGTATAAAGTCAATAAATAAATATTTGTCATTTTTTTTTTTTTTGATGTTAATTTTCAAGTTTTATAAACCTGTCACTAACTTTCCATTCCTCTTTTCACATTATTTTATTGTATATTTGATCCTTTCTTCTTAAAATATCAAAATGAGAGAAAAATGAAGAGAAATTTGAAAAGGAAAAAAGGAAAACCAGTTTTAAATTTGATGGTCAGTCTGGAATTGGGTCTATGTTTAATTATGTATGTCTGAATAAATCACATTTGACGTCATTAAAAATGATCAAAAAGAAAGAAAGAAAGAAAGAAAAAACGAAGAATAATTGAAATTGTCATCGATTTAAAATATATTTCAATAATGGTATCTAATAATCATTGCATTGTTTCAAATTTTATTTCACTTCTATTCTTATATTATTTGACGAAAGATTATTTATGTATATTTCACTTTGTTTGTTTGTTTGTTTGTTTATTTTTTGATATTTTCCCATTCATTTTTTTTTTCTTTTCAGATTTCATTTATCACAATTTCTGCAAAAAAATTTACATTTGATAATTATTATTTTTTATCCTTTTTTTAATTTGTGTAGCTAATTAATTAAATATTACAACGATTAATATTAACACAGAATTCGATATCTCAAAAAATAATCCAAGCACTAATTCATTTTAAATTATTCAAAATTTCTTCTTTGATCTTAACGGAAACGGAAAAATCATTTGCGCGAGACTATAAAGAAATAATAGTTCCATTTTTAAAATTCATTTCTAACAGTCAGTTAAAATTTATTAATTATAGATTTAAAGAAAGATTAACTTACATTATCATGTCTAAAACTGGATAGCATACGGATTTCTCTAAAGACACGTTTACATGACGCAAGATTCTGGAAGACATTTGGCATTTTTTTCAGTGCTACACGTTTACCACTACGTGGATCTGTTACTGACCTTTAAACAAAAATATTTAAATTTTAAAATATAGCAATTAAATACAAAAACATTTATCCTAATTAATTAATATATAAAAGAGACTTACGATATCATTACATCTTATTTATTTATTTTAATAAAACCAATGATTATATGAAAATTTTGAAGTATTAATTTAGAATTCACAATTAATAATTTGACAAATAAACGAGAAAAAAAAAGAGAAAAGAGAGATTTAATTAACAAATTTAAAAAAAAAAAAATTAAAATAAGTCTAATTTCTACGCATTAAACTTATTTTTTAAAAAGAATGAAAAAGTTAAAATTTCGAACCAAACAACACCAAAAGCGCCATAACCGATTGGGCGATCCGGTTGTGTATCATGTTGTTCCATAGTTGGTGGACGGTAAAATGGTTGAACAGCTGTTAGGATTGCTTGACTTGAATGTGCTACTGACGGCTAAAAATTTACTATTAACATTTAAAACTGAAATTTCATTTTAATTTAATAATAAAATTTTAAATTAAAAAAAAATCTTAACAAATATTTTTCTTTCGAAGAAAAAAAAATAAAATGTGAATAAACTTTAGGAAATTTTTCACATATATTATTTATAAAATTTAATTTTGTAATTCTTAATGAACAAAGAATCTTGAGAAATAATATATATGAAAAAAGTAAATAAAAGTTTTTTGTTAAATAATTTGAACCAAAAATTATTTGTAAATTTAATCAGAAATATTCCAAATAACTTTATAAAATTAAAAAAAAAATAATCTAATAACATGATGTGTGCATATATTTACCTTTGATTTTAGGTAAAGGTAAACTTACAGTGTGTCTCGATGACAATTATGCAATATAATATTTTGATTTTAATGAAATTTAAGCTGCTCAATTATAGATATGAATTAAAATCCCAAATTAACTGTTAATCATTAAAAGTAATTCTACTTTTTTCCGCCTCAATTATTAACTTTGCTCCTCCGTGAGACATTAGTAAAATAAACAAATGAATAAAGTAATTAATTAATGAGAAGAAAGAAGAAAACAAAATAAAATAGTAAGTAATAGGCATAAGACATTAATAATTAAATGACCTCTGAGAAATTAAATTTTAAAAAATGTTGAAAAATTAAGAAATCTAAGAAATTCCCACTTAGGATGCAACATAAGATTGCATAAGTTGGAAATAGTTGTAAAATTTTTGAAATTTTTCCATCTAATTTAAGCATAAATAGAACAGAATCAAATTTTGAAGTAATAAAGAACCAAAAATTGTTTTGCTCTATCATACAAATGAAATTAATTAATTTTGCAAAAATATTAATTCGATCATGAAATTTTCCATAATTATTTCAATCAGGAAAAAAGTACGCTAAATATTTGAAAATCAATTGCTTCTATTTACTAAATTAAAATTTTATTTGCAAATTCAAAATATTATTCTTCTCATTTTCTTCATTTCATGAAAAAATTGACAACAAAAATGATAAAAATTTCAAAAAAAAAAAGATAGCTGAAATTTTAGCTAATGATAAATCGAATTGTTCATAGCGATTATAAAGAAAAGCTTATAAGATTTTCTTTTTTTTTTTGTTCTTTTTATTTTCAATGGAAATAAAAAAAAGGAAAAATGAAAAAAAAGTGAAATGCACTTTTTTTCTTCTTCAGTCTTTCGATTTTTTTTTTAAGCAATGATATGGATGAAATTGAGGAAATTTCAGAAAAAAAAAAGAAAAGCTCAATTATTCAACCTAACAATTATCATTTTTATCAGTTATTCAACCTTGCAATTATCATTTTTATCAGTTATTCAACCTTTTTTCTGAAAAACTTACAAAAAAGAAAGTTTTGATCATTTAAATTTTTAATTTCATAGAACAAATCAATAAGTCATAATGAAAGATTTCTTATCAAAAAAAAAAAAAAAATGATAACCTGTGATAAATGTCCATTGTGATAAGAATTTTGCAATAATTTTGCCGTAACACTTTTACCATTAAGTGTGGTAGCATTATGCCTAGATTCCTTAGCACCTGGCCCAGCATATATTGATGCTGGCCCAGCAACAATACTACCTGTCCCTGCATGATGTGACACTAATGCCATCTCTTCTAGCACTCCTACAAACTAATTTAAAATTTTTTTTGTTCAAAATTGAAAAGTTGCAATATATATGTTAGAAATAAATTAAATTTAAAAAAAAAAAAAACTTTTATTTTTCAAGTTTTTACACTTATCATTTAGCACATTACTATTTCGTTTTTTTGATTTGATAGTATGGGAAAAATTAAACATAAAAAAAAAATTATGTTTATGAAATTTTCTAATATTCATTTATTTGCTACTATGTTATTTCTTATTTTTTGATTGTGATTAATACATATAATTGTGTTTAAGTTTAAATATTCGATACTTTTGTCATAAAATTCTAGCAAATCAATTCTTTTGTTTATCTAATATAATCTTTTTGACAAAAATTAAAACATTTATCCTATCATAATATCGTTCAAATTTTGTTCACTGATAATTTTTGCTGATAAAAATTTTTACATTTAAAAAGAGGGAGAGAGAGAGACAGAGAGAGAGAGGGGAAAAAAAGAAAGTTGCTAAAATATTAATTTAATAAAAACCTGCAATAATTGAAGTATTTTTGGTATATTTGATAGTTTGATGATTAGCTAATGAATTGAAGAGAGAAGTAGCAGTAGCTCGACTGTTAGCTTGATCACACTTCAGTGACCCTTCTTGAGTAACTCCCGAGCAGAAGGATGACGACACTGATGACGCAGCTGATGATGACGATGTCACTGCTAATGACTCACTACAGTGATCGTTTGTTGCAGTTGCTGATGAGCAACCTGACGATGAACTACTTCCTGTAATCATGCAAATTTCACTACTTTATACCATTAATATATTGAATTCGTCAATTTTCAAAAGGTATGGAACAGAAACGGAGAGAGAGAGAGAGAGAGGGAGAGAAAGAGAAAAAAACAAAAAAGAGAAGAAATTATATTTTAAATTCCTATTTAATAATTTCATATCTGTAAATGATCGTAAAATAATTTTGTGATATTTTCAAAGATTATCAATTAAAATTTTTTTTCCATGTGAATAAAGTTTAATTTCACTTAAATTAATTGTAATATTTTTTAGGATATAAAAATGAGAATAATCGAGAAATTTTGAGATAGGAAGAAAGAGTAGAATTTGGGATAAGAATTTGATGAAAATGATGGATTAATTATTAAAATGGGTTAATTAAAATCGGATTACGAAAGAGGAAAGTATGAAATATTATTAAGAAAATCCAAAAAAAAAAAAACGGAATAATAATAATTTGTCTGATATACATCTATTTTATAGGATTACCGGAAGTAAACCTAAATCTAAACTGTGTATTCTTATTAAAATTATAATAGAAAATAACGAGAATAATTTGCAGAATTTATAAAAAGAAAAAAAATAATTTTAGAAAGTATTACTTAAACATTTTTATGAAAAGTGCCCATAACTAATAATAACAATAAGTGCAAACAAAATGAATAATTTCATACAAATCAATTTTAAAATGAGAAAACAAAAAAGCGTAAAGGTATAAATAAAAGGAGCATTGTAAAAGTGAGACGAAAAAAAGGTATGAAATATTTAAGTAAAATTTCAAAATAAAAGATTTGCATGAATGAGGAAGAAAGTAAAACTTAAGATTATGGATAAAAAAGAAAGATAAAATTGAGATAATGAAGAAAGATGACTAGGAAGGTAACTCAGACTAAAAATTACTTTAAGATTAATTTGTCATTTGCATTTCAAAAAATATTAATTAAAGTGATAAAAGTGATAAAGAAACAATTTATTCGTTTTTACCCATTTTCACATTTTCCTATTTTTTATACTAATTAAAAATAAACACTCATATTTTGAATATTTGTAATTGAAAATGAATAACTTTTGAGTAAGTCGAAAAAAAAAAAAAAACGAAATAATAATTATTCATCTGATTTATGTTTTTATGTTTATATTAGACAAATGATTGACTTCAATCACTTATCAATAATTAGAATAATCAAATATGATAAGCAATATCACAAATATTGGAATGGAAAATGAACAAATTTATACAGCTGTCACCTAACAGTTGACAATTGCATTTATAACCATTTTTAGCATTATAGCATATTTTCTACTACTGTAATAAGAGAAAAAAGAAAATCCATTTAATTTCATTTACTTATTTTTTCCAAAAAATTAGTCCATCTTAATTTATTTTATAAATAATCACTAGAAATTATATCTGAAAATTATTCTCAACTATCATTTTTATTTCCAAATTATAAAACCAATCTCATAAAAATATTAACAGAGAAAATCATTTTAGTGAAATATTCAAATTGCATTGTTCATCCATTCTACAAATTAATTTTATTTGTAATACAAAAAGGTTATTTGTAAATAGTTCGAAAAAAATTTTTCTTTCAAATTCAATCAAAATGAGTTGAAATTAAAGCATAATCCATTCTTCAAACGATAAAACATATTGATGTAAAGTCAAACTTTGTTTGTTTAATTCAAAGAAAAAAAAAGACAACAAATAAATAAACAAACAAAACAAACAAATGCCATTCAAAGAAATAAAATCTTTGATAGAATTAAAAAAAAAGTGAATAAACAAATTTAGATCAATAAATTTTTAATGAGAAACAAGAAACAATGAAGTTTTCAATTATCACTTTTATGTAGTAAGTGTTCACTTAGCGATATCTAAATTTTTAATTTAAATTAAATTAATTTACTTCATTAAAAAGTACTAATTATTTATTCTTTTAAAACTCAATTTATTTTTACAAAAGTATCATTTATTATTGCAAGAAAATCATTCTATTATTTCTTGCAATATTTAAAAAAATTGTTTGGTATATGATTACCTAATTTACATTTGCTATGATAATCAAAAAATTTTATGACGCAAAAATTTAAAACTTTAATTTTTCAAAAGAAAAAAGATTTATTCCAACACCATTCAATGCATAAGTAATTTTTATAACAATAACTCTTTTAAAAGAATAAAGAAGTTAAAAAAAGTAAAGCTAAAGATGATTTATTCAACTGTAAGTCTACTGAGATATTATGTAGTGATCAGTTGACCTCTTTGGCGGGCTGACCTCTTTTAATGTCTCATCATCACCTCATCCAGAGATATTTATTATTACATGAATCAGAGTAAGAAAGAAAATTGGGCTATCTTTTCCATTTTACTTTCTCTCTTCTTTCTTTCCTTTTTTTTTTTTTTTTCTTTTCAAAATAAATAAGTGAGAAAATGCAGCACTTGAAAAAATAGTTATAAATTTTCTCAATTACATTTAAATAATTTCCGGTAATCAAATAATGCATTTCCAATTTAAACTTTTTGATTACATTTTCGAACGTAAAAATTTTACAAAATAGTATGCAATTACTTCTTCTAATTACATTACTTTAACATTTAACTTTATACAGCTTTACAGTAGTAATCGATTATCTAAAAACTCTTTCTCCTTTATCATTTTTTCTTGTAAATTTGCCATTTTGATTACTGAATTCGAATTTATTAATATGTTATCAAACTAATTCAAACACACATATATATAATATACAAATTATTTATATTCCTTATCAATTTATTGATAATAATAATTAATCACACTTATCACTACATTCAATTAATCAATTAATTAAAAAAAGAAAACAGTTATTAACAATATTTATTGCAATTATAAAAATTTGTCATATTACAAAGAAAGAAAGAAAGAGTAATAATAATCTGCTGGAAGTTATTAGCAACGTTTTCAAATAACTAAATGGATGACCCTAAAGTGTCCTTCGAGTTCACTGATAAGTATGAACTTTTCGTTTTCATTTCTTTTTTTTTTTTTCTCTTCTCTTTCACTAGTAAAAAAGCATGGATAAATAGAAATTAACAGACGAACAGATGGACAGACAGAAACAGACCGGCAAACAGACAACATACATAATTACTTCGCTGATTGCATCTTATAAGGTACAGAATGGTACCAACATTCATATGCTACACATGGATGTGTGTGTGTGTGTGTGTGTGTGTGTGTGTGTGTGTGTGTGTGTGTGTGTGTGTGTGTGTGTGTGTGTGTGTGTGTGTGTGTGTGTGTGTGTGTGTGTGTGTGTGTGTGTGTGTGTGTGTGTGTGTGTGTGTGTGTGTGTGTGTGTGTGTATGTGTATGTGTATGTATGTATAGGTGGGGTGTTCTTAGTGGCAGTTCAATCTTTGAATTATATTAAAAAGGCCCTTTCTTCTCGCTGAAATACATCGATCCCAGAGGACAATGAGGAAAGAAGGAAAGGGAAGCCTCAATGAAAAATTGAAGTTTTGAAAATTGAAAGAAAAGATCTGACAGATTTTCTTATCAGTGATATTAATTTAGTTTAGTTTAGTTTGAATTTAAATTTATATTCAAATTTCTCATTTATAGTCTTCTTTTTTTTTTTTTCAAGTATTACTCTTATTATTATTATATATTATATATTCTTCTTTTAAATTTAATTCATACTGAAATCATTCAATGTTTCAATTTGAATTTCTGAATTTTAGCACGAGACAATTGAAATGTGTTCTTTTTTTTTTGAGGAAATAATAAAATTAATGTTAAAAGTTGTGAGTAAAAAAAAAATAACAAATATAAAAAAGATTTGGAATTAATTAAACTTACGCATTCCTAAAAAATAATAAATTTAATTTTCATTAACAAATAAAATTTCTGGATTATTTTCAAAATCTATCTTTTCTAGCAATTTTTATTGCAAAATAATAAAGAATGATAAGTTAATCATTATTTTTTCCAGCAAAAATTTTTTAATTAAAATTATGAAAATGAATTAATTCAGAAATTTTTGAAATAAACATAAATAATTATATCTGAAAGCTTTACATAGCTATGAATACATTCTTAGTATAAGATTAGAATGGGTGGGTAATTAAAGGGATAAATCAGTTTAGTTCTTCATCAGTAATCGTTCTTTTAAGTGCTTAAATATAAAAGAGGAAATGACCTCATTCTATTTAACTGTTCATTTTATGATATGGTCGAATGTCCCATAGACAAATTGTCACATACTTTTCTCAACAAATCTTTACACAATAAATGATAGTTGTTATGATTATAATAATAACTTAGCAATAATTTCTTCACACCTTCATTCAATCAATAATTCTATTTGATAATAATTTAATTCAAAAATTTTTCAAATGCATTATGAAATAGTAAATTTGGATAATTTTTAAACTATAAGTGAAAAGTGCGCCTTTAAGAGTTGGAATTCGTAAAAAAATTGTCAAAATTTTTGAAATGTTGTCGAAATTTTTTTAGAGTTGTCAAAATTTTTGAAATGTGAATAGATTCATTCTACGTAAGTGAAACTGAACAATACAAAAAGCTTAATCATCAACAGTGGATATAAGCAGAATAATAAATCATATGCATATATTAGCAATCCGGAAGAGACAGACATCCGATTTTCAGGAAACAAATGACCAAATAGTATATTCCAATAGTATGAATAAAATTTCAGAATTAATTAATCTTATCTAATATTGTTTTATTTGATGTGTGAAATTATCTAACATTAATAATATTGTTACTAATAAAATATATTACTCACCTAACATTAACATTTCATTCTGATTGTCATTTTTGTGTGAACAAATTCAATTCCTGAAACAATTCAATGCAAAAAAAAAAAAAAACCTAACTACTTAATTTGAACAAAGTTATTCAAATATTTTGGTTTTAATGAAAGCAATTAATATTTTAAATAAGATATTTCATAAATTTTTAAAAATATCAAATTATTATCAAATAATTTGCATAACTGAATGAATTCTAATGTTATCACTTAAATTTTATCCATCTAAAGATTTTTCCTCTACTATTCCACCAATCAATTTATTCATCCATCATTCTCTTAGTAACTACTACATCAATTATCACTGACAATATGTCACTAATAACCATTGAAGATTGTTTTTTGACAAATAATTGAAAACGAATTAGATAGAAAGTAATGGTAATAAGTAAACAAAGTGAAGCAAAAAATAATTATTACTAAATATGAAAAGCACCAAAATTGTAAAAAGTTTTGATAAAAATGAAAATTTTTTAGCAAAATTTCAATGATAGCAATAATAATGATGAAATGTGCATTAGAAGATGATTATACTGTCAATTATATTTTATCTAATTGATAAATCAAGAGATACTATTTTAGAAACATGAAAAATTATGCTGAAAATTGTAGATGATATCAATTGACAGAATACAGATGATTTAATAGTGATAATTTAAGTTATCAAAAGGTTAACGAAATGTTAATGAAGATGTGATAAGATGGTAATAAGATTACATTATTTTTCGATTCATTTATTTTTCATTGATTAAAACAATCAAAAGTTTTGCTAAAAAAATTACTGTTTAATGATTTTTTTTTTCATTTCATTTCTTGTCACTCAATTTGCTAATCAATAGCAAAGTATTATCATAGCATTTTGATTATGAATTATTATCACAGTAATCAATAAAATTATTGCAAAAATTATTTCTAAAAGATAAAAAAATTTTTTAAAAAAAAATGCACTCTTTAAAATTACACAAATAGCATTGAGAAAATGTTTGTTTATAATAATGCATTACTGATTATAGGTGCAAATTAACAATATTATCGATGAACACAAAAAACAAATATCATATGCTAATAATAGAAGAGCTATGAGATAATTTTAATCTTTCAGTAATATCATTGTATCATCTATTATAGTAGTATTATGATAATAAAACATTGATAATTTGCAGAATATTATTAAATAGCAGAATCAAACACAAAAGGCAAAATCATATTACACACATGCTGGTGAAAATTTTTTGTCATAAAAGAAAAAATGAATGAATAATCATGTTATAGCATAGGGTCAAAGGTTAATACCTGCTAAAAATTAAATTATGGAAGGAGAGAAAGAGAGAGAGAGAGAGAGAAAAGAAATTTTATTAACAACGACAAATGAATAGCAAATGTAAACAAGGTATTATATTAGAGGGATAAGTATGAAGGATAAAAGAGTTGAAAGATCGAGAAAAGATGGGTCGGTGTCGTTGTCTACAACAGTGCTCATTTGTTGTGACCGCGATAGTACTGACAATAGTCCATTGTATAGGTAGGTGGTGTATGTGTGTGTGTGTGTGTGTGTATAGGTTATGTCGATGTCCATCTGTTCGTCAATTTGCTTTTGTGAACATTTAATAAGGAGGTTTCAGTTGAATCAAATTTCGAAGTAATTTGATGCCATTAAGGGTAGAATAATGATATAAAGGTACGTACGTATTACCGATGGAAAAATAAGGGAAGAAGAATTCATTGATAATATCATTTTGAAGATTGATGATAATTTATACTTTGATAGATTAGAATAATCATTGTATCAGATGGTATGACCAGCGGTCAATGTCATGTCATGTCTGCTTAGAATGTCACATTAGTTTTTGTGTGCTGAGAAGGGTGAAAAGATTTAATAAAGCTAGTTTCATAGAATCATTCTCCATACAATCATATCGTGTCATCTTGTCATCTTCTAACCTCTAACCTCTAAGCTTCAAATGACCCTGTCTGGTCAGTCTCTTTTAACTTCTTTCTAATAATAGGAAGTGAAGAAGGAATAAGAGGAGGAATTATATGTCTGAGATGTGAGAAGAGGAAATAAAAGTGTGTGTCTACCGACAGCGTAGGAAGGGGTTCGACGACCGGCGCTTGACCCGAACTGGTACAGAGGGCACACTGAAACGACCGAACACCTTCCTCCTCCTTCCTTGCCCGCTTATATGCCAATAATAGCAGCCTTGTGCTGTATGTGTTACTTTGCTTACCCTTTCCTACCCAATAACTGAGACTCACCCGTAAACAACCCTCTAAACAACAACAATGTATTCCGCTCTTCCTGTCCCGCACCACCTCAATCATTCGCGGTAGCACAGACACACGCGCACCTCTCTCCTCCATTCCAACCACTAATTACAACCGCTAATTGAATGGATAGTAGCACTTGGATGGAATATGAAAATTTGGTGTCAACTCACTGCGACACATAACAGACAATCATAGCAAATGACCACTTCAGATGCTAAATGACCACATTGGAAGATCACTGTGATCTTATAAAGGAGAACTATTATCACTATTGTATCAATGTTCTATTCTTATCATTTCCAATTGACCAAAGATTATCTCTGATCTCACTTGATTACTTTTTATAAAATTTAAGCAATTGATTATTAGAATAATTGAAGACATTATATTCGCTGTATTTATGATATAAAACAAAATAGAAAACAATAAATAAACAAATAAGTAATAGTAAACAAACAACTGATAATTACTACCAGATAAATTAAATAAATATAGAGAAAAACAACCCCGAGAAATACGAAATATCTCTGAGGAATTGAAAACCACCAGAAAGTTTGAGCTAGGATAAAAACGTTCAACAAAATTCTCTGTGGAGTTAAAAATCAAATATATGATTGTTAGCTAAAAATTGACAGTAAATCAATTAGCGGCTAAAGCAAAAGAAATCATAACTCTGAATTCGAAGAAGAAAAAAAAAAGAAAAGATTCTTCTTCTTGAAAATGGAGATTTTTTTAAAGCTTTAGACAAATAATTTCCTTGACAGTCATAGAAATTTCGAATTTCTTTTGAAAATTTTAATTTAACAATAAATGTCACAGCTTCTGCTAGTAATCTTCAAAGTTGATTTATAATATTGCATATTACCATAAGGATAATAACTGAAAATCAAATATAATCCACAGTTATCATTTATTCTACCATTTATCATAAATTCAATTTTAACATTGAAGCATAAACAATACAGCAATTCAATCTAAAAAAATTTATCAATGTTATATCGATGAATAAAAAAAGACTTTGAGAATGATCACAATTCATTGGGTGAATTTCTGCATAAATGCATAAATGAAATGAACAATATACTATTATTCATCGTGTTATACTAATCAATGAAATACAATTTTCATTGGCAGAATTTTGTTGACCGAAATTATTTAATTATCTTTCACATACCTGACATTAATTATCTTTCACATGACCAAATGAAAAAGAGAATTCTCGAAATATGGGTTATCATAAAAACGATAAATAATAAACATATAAATATGTATCATGCATAAATGTGAATTGTTTCAAATTTCTCTCAATATAATCTAAATAAAGAGCCACTGATAATTACAACTGTCAACAATCATCTTTTGATAAATCCAAGTGATAAATTAAGTTTGTCCTTATAAGTTTATCCTTATATTCTTGAGCATAAAAAAATTTAGATTACTGACAGTATTTAGTGCAAAGCTATAGAAATGATATAAAAATGCTTATATCACCAATGAAATTATTTAAAAAAATAAAATAAATGCAAATGTTAATTTAGGATATAAATATTTTTAATCTATCATAAATATCTCTCATCCATTTTATTAAATTCAATTCAAATTTACATACACTATGCATCATTTATTCAATCTTTTAACTGAACATCGTATGATAATTGATTATTATACCTAAATCAAATTACCGTATCATATAAGCAAAAAAAAAAAAAAAAGTAAAAAAGAGGAAAATCAGGAATAAGAAATGAAATGGTTGTGGTATAATTTTTGTTACCGCTGTATAATATCTTCTACCTACCAACCAAACGGTAGACAAAACATCATCGTAAATTATTGACTAATCAAAAATTTATGAGGCAAACGGGTAGGTATGAATACTGACGGTGTGAAATAGAAATTTAAGACTTTCATCAAGCAAAAAATCATTAATGACTGACCACAAAAAAAAAAAAGACACTGCACTGTTTCGCATTGAAGGTCAAATTTGTTTTTTTTTTTAAAAAAAAAATTTTAAGAAAACGATTGCAGCAATCTTTAATGTTCAAATCTATTGCTACAAAAAAAAAAAAAAAATTAAATTAATTTAACATTTAAGATTAACGATACTAAAGTATCTAAAGCTATTATTATTATTTTTTTTCCTTTTTTTTTTTGTGCAACTGTCAAAAATTCATCAAATAAATGATAAAGGAATGATTGAAAGAATTTATGTGTTAAATAGCAGATAACAAATGATAAAAAAAAAAAAAAAATGATGGCATTAGTTTGATTGTATCATAATAATGAGAATTTAAGCAAGTCAAGTAAATTTAGCCGGGAAAAATATGCACTCCGGTTGACCGGAATATGTATCGAAATCTTTCTGGATCATTATTATTATTATTATTAGGCTAACATATTGCATTTGACAATCGAATAATTGAAGTAATCGCTGCTAAAATTGGATAACTTGAAAGATAGCCTTAAGCAACGGAAGAAAGTTAGTGTTGAAGTAAAAAAAAAAAGAGAAAAAAGTGCAATGACAACGAATAATATTGTGTTACTGAGTGACAGGAGAGACAAGGAAGAATGAAAAGGACAAAGTTTGTTTTAAAAAAAAAGAAAAGAAAAAAGCTACTTTAAAATTCGAAAATTGAATGTTATAAATTTAACAATTTCATCATCATCTCTCTATAATAATATTCCTAAAAAAAAAAAAAAATGTTAAAAATTCGAATAAGCAATCAAAAAGCATTCATTCATTTTTAACTTTTTCAAAATCACTGACAAATGGAATGAAAATGCGTCTTACTACTACACTTTAATATTATTTATTGCTATACTAACTAAATCATAGAAGCAAAAATATAATTTGATGTTTTCTGTTTTGAAGCCGGTTTATCAAGTAGCAAGTTTATCAAATTATCTCTTAACATTCATGCAATCATTAATAGCTACTGCTATTAATAATAGTTGACATTACGGTTAATGTCAACTATTAGAAGAAATTGGTAATTGGTTAAAAGAAGTGAAATAATAGTGATAAAAAGAAATTTCTGAAATGGATAGATGAGATAAAGGTAGCAAAGCTTGTTTCTAAATCAATCATTATTATTTCATGTAAACAATAACTAGTTTATAATAGATCATTCATCACTTTTTCTTCATTTATCTCAATACCTGTTAAAAGTATTATTTTTTAGGGAAAGAAAGAGAGAGAGAGAGAGAGAGAGAGAGAAAAACAGGAAGAAAGATTGGTTTTCAAACAAACAAATAATACTAATAATAATGTGAATGATAAAATTAAATTTTGAGCAAATGTTCATTTACAAGTGATTATTACAGTGATCTAAAATAGATATTACTTACAAAATAACTATTTTTTTTTATTTAAAGAATGAAAGAATAATTTAGAAAAAGTAGCAATAAAATAAGCTTTCATTTTTATCACTAAAATTAAAAAGTTTCAATCAAAGAAATTTTATAAAATTTTAAAAATAAAGAGAAAATTTTTTTTTACCTGCTGATAGAATTCTTGCTCGTTGATCGATTATACTAACAAGTTTTGTATTCGAATATTCGTCGTTCCGTAACGGTACGGTTTTATTACGATTACGCGGAATTTCCGTTATTTCTGATAATTGCCGTAGCAAATTTTTTTTTTCTTTTACAGTAAATAAAGATGATAAAAGGAAGACCGAATGACCACTGACCGAAATGAATACCAGAATTGTACCAGAATATATTCTCACCGAGATTAATGCTGAATGGAAAAGAAATCAAACAAATACAAAAAAATTAAAAAATATTACCAATGAATAGAAATTATATATGTACATACGTTAAGAAATATAAATATATGCGTTAATTAAATTTTAATTGTTGACAAAATTAGAATAATTTTACAATTATAAGAAGCAAAATAATCCAAAAAAAAAAAAAATTTTTTTTTTTAAATACAGCAATAAGTGATTAAAATAGAGAACTGATTGGATTATTAATTGGTTTATCTTCTCCAATCGGATGAAAATTCTTTATTTTTAGCAAGGCAAAAACGTATCATCAAAAAATTGAAGGTTAATGAACAAGAAGAAAGTATAGTAGAAACTTTCAATTTATTCTCTTTTGTTTATTGGATGGAAAAAGCAGTCAAAATTAAATAAAATAAAATTAATTTTTTTCAAGTCCTTTTTTATTGTTCTTTTTTTCAAACAATATTATTATAATGTGTACAAGTAAAGATTTGAATTATTTATAAGAATATTTTCATATCACTGATTTGAATAACTCATTATCCAGGAATGAATGCAAATAGAGCGCAAATTGTAAGACTAATATCTGAGAGTTCCCCTCATTCGCATGAGTAAACATAATTTTTACGCAAATGAATCAATTACAGGAAGAAGAAAAGAAAAAGTTGGATTACTTCCCAATTTATTTCATTCAAAAAATTGTGGAAATTTTCCAAGTAATCATTTGTAAAAGAAAAAAAAAAAAAAAGAAAAGAAACGAGGAATTAACTTTTCTTACTCAAAGTACATTTTATCCTAGAAGAAAAAAGAACTGCTAAAAGGGTAAAGCTGGGCGGACTAAATTATTCTGGAATAGATTTAAAGGAACTAAATATTCTGGAATAGAGTTAAAGGAACTGGATATCCTGGAATAGAGTTAAAGGAACTGGATATCCTGGAATAGAGTTAAAGGAACTGGATATCCTGGAATAGAGTTAAAGGAACTGGATATCCTGGAATAGGGTTAAAGAAACTGGATATTCTAGAACAGAGTTAAAGGAACTGGATATCCTGGAACAGAGTTAAAGGAACTGGATATCCTGGAACAGAGTTAAAGGAACTGGATATTCTAGAACAGAGTTAAAGGAACTGGATATCCTGGAACAGAGTTAAAGGAACTGGATATCCTGGAACAGAGTTAAAGGAACTGGATATTCTAGAACAGAGTTAAAGGAATCCTGATAAAAAAGGCTAGGAAGGCTACTGATGTGAAAAATGTTCAGAATTATTTATTTCATCAATCACAAAATCAATAAATGATATGATAAAGATGTATGTATGTATGTGTATGTGTATGTCTATCATCAAGAATAACATACGACAGGTATATTTTGAAATTATTGTAAGAAAAATAAATTTTGAACCAAAAAAATGTGAAGAAAAATGAATGAGAATAGAAGAAATGAAAAATATGGTTAAAATAAAAGATAAAATGGCAGAATATAGGAAAAAAAAAGAATAAAAAATAAAGAAAGGAAACATTATGGTATGGTAAATTTTTTAATGAAAAAAAAAAAAAAAAGAAAGAAAGAAAAGTAAGAAAACCTAAATTAACTCTTAGAGAAAAGATAAGAAAAAAGAATGAACGATGCAAAATTAGAAAAAAAGAATGAAAAATGAAAAAAGAGGTCATATTGTCACCAATATCGTCGTCGTATCTATGAAACAGTTTTTTTCTTTTTTTGGTATAAATTTAGAGATTCTTTTTTTTTAAGAAAAAAGAATAAAAAACAAATGAGTTAAAAAGTAAAAAAAGAGGTGAAAAAAAGACAGGGGGACAAAGAGAGAGAGAGAGAGAGAGAGAGAGAGAGAGAGAGAGGGAGAGAGAAAAATTGTGCCATCTAAAACTGATGCTATTTGCAAAAAAAAGAAAAACTTTTCTCTTCTTTTCCTTCTTTTTCCTTATTCAATTCTTCTGATTGATTGCAAAAAAGAAAAAGAAAAAGAAAAAATGTCTCATTTAAAAAAAAAAAAAAAAAAAAAACGAAAATTTTATTGGTTCATTGTTGTCTCGTACAAAAAAGATGGAAAAAAGAATGTACCACCGCGGTAATCGGGGAATGCTGAATTTTTCTTCCATAATTCCCTTTTCTCTTCTTCTTCTATTCATTAATTTCATTTTATTTATTATAAAAAAATAATTTTGAAAAAAAAAGTTTAAATTTTTTAAACACTAGAGATACTTTTCTCTCTATTTCGCTTTCATTTTTTTTTCCTCATGCATTTTAAATATTATATTTAATTTAGTTTTTATTCATAACATGTTATAAAGGTTAAAGTTCAAATATTTATTACAAAATATTACAGTTTAAGCTGTGCTGATAGTTTGTCATTAAGATATTGTGATATTGAGAAATAAAATACAATACATTTTTTTATTATAATTCGCATTATATTTAATCTAAGAATTTGATTATAACTTATTAGAGAGAAAAAGTAAAAAAAAAAAGTTAAATCAATGTAATAACATTTTACTTATTATGCTTATTACATTTATATCACAAACATTGCAGTTATTCTCTCTAATCTTTTGAATTTTTTATTTTTTTTATAAAGGAATGAAAAAATTGCAAGAAAAAAAGTAATACTAGTAATGCTTGCTATTCTGCAAGAAAAAAAGTAATACTAGTAATGCTTGCTATTCTGCAAGAAAAAAAAAAGAAAGAAGTGCAAAGTGAACATTGCATTAGAAGAATATAGCAATGGTATGCTTGGGCGAAGACAATTAGAAGCGCAATTAGTTAATTCATTGAATTGTAATTAAGTGAAATGGACGAGAATGATGACAGAAGGAACAGTTTTCAATACTTTTTTTTGTTGTTGTTGCTAATTTCACCGATATTATTATTTTTACTAATGCTAATGCTAATTATTACTTAATACTAATACTTAATATATTACTGAATACTTATACTACCATTTATTTATCATAATTACTACTATTATTACTTAATACTAATACTTAATATATTACTGAATACTTATACTACCATTTATTTATCATAATTACTACTATTATTAATATACTTATATATTACTGAATACTTATACTACCATTTATTTATCATAATTACTACTATTATTACTTAATACTAATACTTAATATATTACTGAATACTTATACTACCATTTATTTATCGTAATTACTACTATTATTACTTAATACTAATACTTAATATATTACTGAATACTTATACTATTTATTTATTTTATATTATTACTTATTATTATTACTTAATACTTATATACTTACTATTATACTAATTACTTTATATTATCTATTATATTTATCATAATTACTACTATTATTACTTAATACTAATACTTAATATATTACTGAATACTTATACTACCACTTTTTATCATAATTACTATTACCATTACTCTACTATTACTTCTAATAATACTATTACTATTGCAAAAAGCTAAATTTCATACATACAGACAAACACACACACATACACACAGTTACTGTAAAAAGTGAGATGGAAAAAAAAATTATTAATGAATTTATAATAGCACATCTTTTACAGTTTCCTTCCGAATTTTAAAACTTTCCTCTGAAAAAAAAAAAAAAAAAAAAGAAAGAAAGCATTAGTTAAAGATTTCATAGGAAAGAAATGAATGAATGAATTATGAAATGAAAAAAAAAGAAAAATAAAGAAATACAAATAGATGGATGGATGAATAGTACAAAGAAACCTGTAATTCATACTCTCTTTTCATAGTAACAAAACTTTGTCACAAGAAAAAAACTAAAAAAGTATTTGTAGGCTTAAAATGTTTAATGTCCTTTTTGGTCACCAAAAAGACATTTCAGCGTAAGTATCATTCATTTTACGCCATTTGTTATTATTCTTCGTTTATGATTTCAAACATAGAAATTTAATACTCAATCAGTAAACGTATTTTTTGAACATAAATTTTAATTAGTTCACAAAAAAAAAAAAAAAACTAACTTTATAACTTCATTTAGAAAATAGTAGAAAAAAAGAAAAGAAATGAGAAATTTCGATAGAAATAAGAATGAATTGAAGGATGAGATAGAAGAGATAATAGGAAGTTTACTCTAAATATTATGCATTTTTAGTGAATTAAAAAAAAATCGATCAAAAAAAAAAAATTTTTTTTTTTAACGGAAGCTTTAAGACAAGAATGTATTCTTAGAAAATATGTAAATAGCTTTACTCGTTCGTATACCAATAGCAGATTATTTATCTATTTTTAAACAAAATTTTTATATTTTCTTTTTTTATTTAGAAAACATTTCATAATTCTTTTTTAAAAAAAAAAAAAAAAATGAAAAATTTAAAATGCGATTTGGTTGAAAGCAAAAACGAAAGTTTTGGTAAAGGAAAGAGAAAAAAGAGACATACTTTTTTAAATAAATTCCTTCATATATTCTTTTTTTTTCTTCAAATAAATTTTAAACTTAGCAAAAAATATTATTGTGAACAATCATTGATTGATATGTGATAATGATAATGATAACAATTATTTATGTATAGATGAATAAAATAAGAAATTTTTGAGTTGTATGCATTTAAAATGATCTTTTTTTTTTTTTTTTTTTCAAAATGATAATCGAATGTTTGTCAAAAATTCCATCTAAAAGTGGAAGAGAAGAAGAAATCAAAAAAAGAAAAAAAAAACAACAACATATTACGATACTGCAACGTGTCACTTTGCGTAAAAGCTTTAAATTTTGTGCATTTTTACAGTTTTTTTTTTCTCTTTTTTCTTTCTTCAAAATATTTTTATTTTTTTTTGTTATTTTTTTTTTTTTTTTTTTTGGGAAAAAACAAGAAAACTGATAGTACATTCTATGAATACATTTTGTGATATATGCATAATAAAATGATAATATTATTTAAATTATAATAATGAAATGATACCAAATTATTTAGTATCATTTTATTTTTCAAAATCTAACATAATATTATGACAGATTAAACATAATCATAAATAGTCATTTTAAAAAAAAAAGAAAAAAATTTAATTGATTTCTAAAGTAATAAAACGTTGATGAACACAATATGAGTGACCAATTCCTACTCTACCATATTTAATCTAATATGATATATATATAATGATGAGACAAAAGCGCCTGCTAAAATCGACTTTACATCAAAGGAATAATTTAGAATTGTTAAAGAACAATAAAATGAAATATGGAAGAGAGAAAAAAGATTCAAATAAAATAAAATGAAAGAGAATAAAATAAAAGGATGGAATAAAATAAGAAGAAATAATGAAAAAATGAAGAAAAAAAAGGAAAAAAACGGAAAATATTACGATTTTTTCTTTTTTTTTTTGAATAAATGAAATGAATGGAACTAAGAAAAGATTTATGAAATTATAAGAATGAGATATATCAATTGAAAATGAAAAAAAAATTTAAAAAAAAAAAAATTTTATGATAATTGAATAGAGAGAAATAGAAAGGCGAATGATAATGATTAATAGGATAGGATGGGTAGAATATTTTTGATAAAATAACCTGAAAAAAAAAAAAAAAATGAGAAAGAAATTTAAATAAAACTCGTTTATATGTGCATAAAATACATTCACTAATCAGTGGGATGACAAAATCTTATCATGATAAACGATTTCAAATCAGTTATCATAAAATAGGATAATACATATTTATGAAATCATCCTAAATTGATAATATAAATTTATCAATACATTAAAATATTTCCATTCATCTATTTTACAATTTCAATTCTTATTATTATTATTGTAAGAAATTTTATAGAAAAAAAAAAAAAAAAACCAAATAGATAAAATTTTAATAACTAATTTAACTAACCAAAAAAAAAAAAAAAAAAGATTGATAGATTTATTGACAGGAAAAGATAGATCAATAGAAAAAGTAATTAACTGATTTGTTAGTGAAAGAAGTGTAATAATTAATGATAACAGTAATTATAGATTTGTTTTAGTTTATTTAAAAAAAAAAATTTAAATTGGAAACTAACATTATCAATGTTCGCGTTTTTTCTAAGAAAATTAATTAATAAAATTTGAAAAAAAAAAAAAAATATCATTAAGCAAGTACTTTTCTTTTCTTTTTTTCTTTTGAAATTTCACAGTAATTTAACATTTTCATAACGGTTAAGCATTTAAGTTTTCGTAGTTAAAATTTGCAAAATTTTTGTTCAAATCAGTGATATTTTCTTTTTTACAATGAGTGAGTGATTGACGTTAAGAAAAATTGGTTGTAATAGCAGCTGTAATGGTATCAAACTGCCATTTATTTCGGGTATTGATGGCTAAAAATTGAAATGTTCGGGTAAGAAACAGATTGAAATTTATTTATCAAATAACTACTGAAAAAAAATTTTTTTTTTTTGCTTTTTTTTTATGGAAATAAAAAAATTGTTCATTATTTTATAAATGTAACATTTTTTTTTCTTTTTAATAATAGCAAATATCACTTTGTAATTATTTCATCATTCAATTTTATGTACTTTTATGTATATTCAAATTTCAACATTGAAATTATTGATTTTCTTTTTTTAAATTTTGAAATAATTCATGTAGGATAGTAGGAAATTTGATCATTTTAAAAGTGTAAAAAGTTTTTGTTTTAAATAAAATTTAACATTATAAAGTGACTATTACAGTAATTGTTTACTTTATTTTAGAAACTAATCTAACAGAATACTATTAGATATATTTATTAATGTAAAAAAAAAAAAAACTAAACTAATTTAAACTAGCTATAATTATTTTTTTTTTATTGAATCAATAATTCAAGAGTAAGACTTATTTTACCATACTAAAAATGAGATGCATATAGACTAGTTCAACTGTCATCAATCATCTTAAGCGCAAATTGACATGGTTGATTGTCTAATTTGACCTATATTTGCATGATTGCCATTAATCATTGCTCTATTAATTATTCTAGATGTGAACTTGAATAAATTTAATTTTGAAAAAAAAAAAGAAAAAAAATTGATCATCGAATAGAAAATATAATTAAATTATAGGGACAATATTTTCAAATAAATTAGAAATCATAGAAAAATCATATTATTAAATGGCTAGCAAAAGGAGTGAAATTTTCAATTCATTCATCAAACATTAAAAAGTAAAAGAATCAAATATACAAAGTGCTGAAATGGAAAAGTAAGAAAATATTTGTGGTTCATCTTAAGTAACGATCACTTCACTATTTGAGATAAGCTTAGACGATAAGTCATATTTCTTATCTGTTAGCTAATAGGTAAAAATTAATAAAATTATGTTAATGAGTAGAACAAGAAGAATTCTTCCTAATAACTATTCATTCATTCATTAAAATATAATTAAACTAATAGAATAATAGACGGCTAAAAAATTAATTTTAATTCAATTCGATAACAAAACTTGTCAATTGATGATATGGATATCGTACAATAGTGATAAGCAGTGAAATATGATAACAAAAGCAGTAAACTTTTAAAAGTAATTAATTAAAAAGCTTACAAACAAGTCAAATTCTGGACTATGAAAATTTCTCGAAATTAAAATGAAAAATGAAGTTAAATTTAATTAGCAGCAGATTACATTAATGTTATCAGTCGAAAAAATCAGCGAAAGAAAAAAAAGTAACTCAAAATTAATTTGCTAGAGAAAATCAATAATTTCGTCAATTCATTTCTTTGAATTAATGATTGAATTGGTGAATGTGAAAAAATAAACTTTAAATCTTTCTAAAGTAATATAATAAATCTTTCATAAAGAAGCCGATCAAATGATCCGCCCTTCATTATTACATTTTGTGAAAAGTTAAAAAGTGAGATAAAAAGATGCGCACATGTACAATAGCAATAAAATGAAATATTTAGACTGATTGAATAATAGCCATATATTCTTATCAGTTATAGAGTAAATTAAATTTTTGGTTATGAAATTTTTAAAAATTTAGAATGAAAAAGAAAGTTGAATTTTATTATGAAATACAATTTGAATTTGAAATTAACCAATTTAAAATATTATTGTCAATCCTTGGAGAAATTCATTCATTTTTTACAAATTCTATATCTAATGACAAATATCAGGAATGATAAGGAAGTGATAAGGTTCAAGTTTTTCATTATGATAAGATCAGTAATCAATCACATCATTATTAATTCATTAATATATGCATCATTCTTTAGTCAGTTATTGCTTATTAGTCATGATAATCCTGATAACGAGCTGATTAAAACTTTGAAAGTGTCAAAATATCAATGGATCAATTATTGAAATGATAAAAATGATAAGCATAAAACATTTTTGAAAATCAAATCCTTCAATCTAATAATTACGAAAATTTCTTTAAAAGATTAAAAATAACTAATATGTTTTGAAAATTTGAACACAAAAATAAAATTTTTCGAATTTCAAAATTACTGATAATGTGAAAGCAATTATAAAAGAAATGTAACAAAGTAATTGTCAGACATAAAAATCCTTGAATTTCAACATACTTTGATGTAAAAGTAGAAATTGAAACTGAAAATTAATGATCTTTTAATAAAAAAAAAGACTCATTTCAAAAAGCGATCTTTTGTTTTTTTTAAATACAAGCAGAAAGTTTCATTTTAAAAATTTGCTCTTTTTAATGTTAAATAATTTATAATAGCAATCAACATTGTTTAACAAATATTTAAAAAAAAAAAATAGCTAGCAAAAGAGGATTGATGGAATTGCTGGAAACAACTGCTATAGAATGAAAATAGAAAGGAAATTTTTTAAGGAAGAAATTAAAGTAAGGATTTTTTTAAAAAAAAAAAACAAAAACAAAAATGAAAGAAAGAATCATTTAAACATAAAATAAATTAGTACAAAAGAAATATCATAAAGTCATTCTTTAATTATTCTTTTTTTCTTTTTTTGTTTGTGTTTATTAATTAAACACTAGCTGTAAGTTAAATTTTAATTAATGATTATTTTTCACACAAATATTTGTTACGCTTTATAATTCATAAGA
The DNA here is from genome assembly GCF_000002995.4 of Brugia malayi. NCBI lineage: Eukaryota > Metazoa > Nematoda > Chromadorea > Rhabditida > Onchocercidae > Brugia > Brugia malayi. The sequence goes on from NW_025062475.1 coordinate 10,892,829, forward strand.
GAAGAATTTCGAAATGTTAAATTTTTATGCTAATAAGCCATTTAAATTTTACTTCACAATGGGAAGAAACCTATTTAAAAAGACATTTATGATATCGAAAATTTTTTGAGCTAAAAAATTTTTAACTTAATATAATTTCTGAAAAAAAAAAAGCAAAAATTTAAACAAAAAGATTGGAAAATTGTGGAAGCGGAAAGAATTTATCTAAAATATAATAATTGCTTCAAGTAAACTTTATAATATTACTTACTATTGTTTATCAGTTTTAACACTGATAAAGTAACTGAATTTACTTACTTATATAGAATGAGCATTTTATTTTGCATTATAGAAAAATACAACTTTTCTTATAACTGCGATAGAATAGATTGGAAGAGGCATATTTTTATAAATAAATTTTTAGTTCGTTTTGTAAACATACGGCTTAAAAAGGAAATGAATGATAACATACAAACAAACACATATACTTATCATATATGTTACATACACATGCATACCAACTATATATATATATATACATACACACATACATACATGCATACACATACACACATATATAAACTAAGTAATAAAATTAAAACTAATCACATTTTGTGATAAAAAAAAGAAGACAAAATAGAGGAATTCAGAGGAAATCCAGCAATTTTTAAATTTCTAAACATATGGCTAATATTAGATGGAAATGTATTTTACAAAAATATAATATTATAAGTGATAATTAATGATAAAGTGAGAACACTCGGTATTATTATGATAATAATTGAAATAATCACAAATACAATAAACTTATCTTTCAATAATCGCCAAAAAATTTGTAAGATTTTTATTTTTTTAATTTATAATGCTTACATTCTTTTATTATATAATGCAATACTATTCAACCATCGTTTTTAGGATCTTTATTTCTTTTTTTTTGACTTTTTTCTCTCTCTCTCTGCCTCTCCCTCTCTCTCTTTCTTTCCCTTTTGAGTCTTTAAAAATATAATATATATTCCCGAGAGTTGTATAACAGCTTTAGTATAAATAAGCATTATTAAAGAATGAATGATAAATGCTATCAATTTCCTAAACATCTGCAAGTGCAATGTCACTTTAACTTTGCTATAGTCAATTTTAATGCAATGTGACAACAAGTGACAATGATGACATTTTTCCTCTTTCTAATACTTATTATACATAATAAACTGTAAACATTTAATAGTTATATTATATGATAAGCATTTTATCAGCTTATCATAAGAATGACTCTATAAAAAGTTGAATAGAAAATAATATTTGTCCGTAAAAGTTTTCTGGAAAAAAGATATCAGTTAGCATTGCTAGCATGAACTGATAAGCGTAAATGGTAGTACGCCTAAGATGCGCATGCATAATCAGTGATATCAGTTAGCACTGCTAGCATAAACTGATAAACTTCACTGATATCAGTCACATTCCGCTATCGCTGCTGTGGGAACTAATTAATATCGCTAAAGGCAGAAAACCAGTACTATTACATCCTTTCATATATAATTTGTTAAATAAGTCCAGTTTTTTTTTTCTTTTTTTTTCTCTTTCTCTCTTTTTAAATTTTTCTCTATTAGAAATACTAAAAACATAACAAAGATTCCAGAATCTTCGATAGGAGCTAATTAGATGAAATCATTGAAGGTATTTCTCATACCTTTTAATGATGTAAACAAACCAGAGAAAATAGATTACTTCAATGAAATATCAATTCTAGTCTAAGTTATAAGATATTTCTAGTTTCATTAACATGCAAAAACAAAAGTGAGACGAAGAATGTGAATATAATGTCATTTTTGCAAATAAACTTACTTTATCATAGGTCAGAGGTCATGAAAGAGTTGTTGAAATGTATTATTGGAACACTTTTAATGTGTGTGTGTGTGTGTTCAATAGATGGATACTAAAATACAATAATATATTAAAATGATAACTATTCACACATTTCTAAGTCTCACTGATCAATAATTTTAGCTAACAATATGATGATAAGAAGACGTAATTCATTTAATCTTTAATTTATAGAAAAAAAAATTTGCATATTACATTATTTAAAGTTGTGTAAATCAATAAAGAGTAATAGTATAAATTGTGTATATTAAAACAAATTGAATTTCTTAAAAGATAGATTTAAATAATGTTTAAAGAGAAATACACAATATAATCACACCGACAATTGTGCATTCATCGCTGTGTGTGGCGGTGATTTGTTAAATGAGTGGGATGGTTGGTTGAGATGAAATGAGATGAAGTGGACGAGTGGACGGAGGATGAGATGAACGGATGTTGAAATGAGAGAGGAGGAGTGGACGACGTTGACTAAGTGAAGGGGACAGGCGACAACCAGCAAGCAGTAAGCAGCAGCAGCAGTAGTAGTAAAAGTAATAGTAATACTTTTAGTAATGCAATGAACCAACCAACCAAATATGCTAACTATTTGAAATCTTTCATTTTCTTTCTTTAGCTTTTTCTTTTATTCTCTTTCAAATTCTATCATATTTCAATTGATATGTTATGCATGAAATTGCAGTGCACAATGATACTAATTATTAGTTAGTAATAATTGTTGTTGCAGTAATAATGATAATAATAATTAGCTATTGTTATTGTTATTATTATCATTGTTTATTTTCTTTTTGTCTCTTCCTATTCTTGCTATTGCTATCGTTATTAAATTTCATTTATTTAAACGACTGAAATGTTTCTATCTGGCATATGCCTAATGCTCATTTAAATGTCTGCTTCATGATCAATCGTCATGTTTGTTGATTCGCTTATTTGTATATATGTATACATTTGTGTGTATGTGTGTGCATGTGTGTGTGTGTGTATGTGTGTGTGTGTGTATGTGTGTATGTGTGTATTATTCTAGCTGTCTGCAAAGACGACTAGCGCATATCTTGAAATGTGTAAGCGGAAAATTCGTAAATAAATATTTCTGCAGTGCAATTCAGCAATTGTCAATGTAAAAGTGTAGTTGGAGGAGGATTTGAATTGTGTGTGGTGTGGTGTGGTGTGGTGTCACTGTGACAACGCTGTGACAACAGAACAGATGAATGACATCCTGAAGAACGGAGTGACCTGTTGATTGAAATTACTGTGCTGTATATATAAATATATATATGAAAATGTAAAAGTGACATTTATTTACAGTTAATTTTTCAAATTGTAATGTAAATGAATAGCATTTGTGGATTTTAACTTATGTACAATTGAAATGTTTACTTTAAAGTATTTGTTCTAAATTTATTGGCAGAAAATGTATCTTTGCACCAAAGTGACAGATAATGTATAAATAAGAATAAATAGTAACTGCATGGATATGTTTGCTTATCGATCAATTAATGAAAATGGTGTGATCAAGTTTAGATTAAATTTGATCTTTTTTTAAATAAGTTATAATTATTATTTATATAGCATAGTAATCTAAACTTATTAGTATTTAATAAGATCAAAGAATTATTGTTATTATTTAATAATGATACTTAAAAAAAGTCAAATCAAAGTGTTGAAATGGAATTGAAATTAGAATGAAAGGTTGTGATTAAGAGTTGAAAATAAAATAATTTCTAAATATTTTCAAAAAGTATTTTTTTAATTTGTCTATATTTCTTTGTACAAATGATCATGATAATTAATTTTTTTAAATACTAAAATATAAACAAATTTGGGAACTAAAACTTTCGTAGTGTAATTTGTACTGGCATTTTTATGATCGAAATACCATAGTAAATGAAAATTTTTGAAGTGGAAATAAAATTTTTACTCTTTTTTCGGTTACAATCAATGCGAACGAGGATAAAATTTGTTTTTGAATTTGATAAATGAAAAAGATGAATAACGATCATTTCGCATTGTTAGTTAATTGTCAATTATAATAAATTTGTTAGTTCTCATCTTATTGGAATAAACCATTAAAATATATGCTTAAATATGTTATCAAATATAACTGATCACTAAAGCATTATCATCGGACAACCTAAATATCAATTGAAAAGTATGAATTGAATTGAAATTTTACGCTTTTCATTTTATTCTAAGTTGCATTACTCAAAAAGCAATTACAAAATACATTTCATTTACATACAAAATTTTCAAAGTTACAATTTGATTTGATAAGTTAACTGAATGATTAAAATTTTCATTTTTATTTTTCATAAGAAGATTTTAAATATTTGCAGAAAGGAAGAAAAAAAATCATTGATTTTATAATTAGTAATTTTTTTTTTTTTTCAAAAGAAATTAGACTAATTTTGAATAATAAAATGTAAGAATTTGATAAGAATGATAATTAAATTAATTTGGACATTTTTTCATTAAAGAAATTAGAAATGATAAATGCGATAATTTTGTTATTTTGATCAGAAAAAGACAGAAAATGAGGAAATTTTTTTCCTCAAAGTGAGCAATTTTTCTCAACAATATATTTCTTTTTTGAAAATAACTTTTCAAATTTTTAGCATTTTAAAAGTGCGTGTGTGTGTGTATGTGTATGTGTATGTGTGTATGTGTGTAGGTGTGTGTATGTGTAATACATTTTATTATTTGTATGAATAGAGAATAATGATAAATGTGTCTTATCTTATCACATTTCTGGATAAAATCATATTTCTTTTGCTTTATTAACAACTATGAATTGAATTTTGTTTAGTGCAAAGTAAAAGAAAAAAAAGTAAACGAAAAAAAAAAAATAAAAGAAAAGAAATTAAATTTGAAAGATTGTTACTTCAATTTAAACATTTTAGAAATAGAAATCAGTACTGTGAGCAAAGTATAGAAGAAAACTTTTCAATTGATTATTTTCTGAAAATTTTATAGTAAATTTTTATTTGAAACATTTCAATTTAAGAAAATTAAAAACCGACTAATAAAAAAAGATTGTAATAAAATATTGATCTTCAAGCAGTTGTCATCGTTTTTTTTTTTTTTATTGGTTGATAATAAACTAGATGGTGCGAAAAATTTAATGACTAGTAAAATGAACAAAGGTTAAAGGTTAAAAGTTAAGGATAAAATTATTTGGAATGAGTGTATGCTCAGCTATCAGTTACACAAAATCTATTTAATTCAAAAAGAATCAATGGTAAATTGTTGTAATAGTTATAACTATATTTGAAGTGTTGCTTAAACTCGGACAAAGAATACTTAAAACAATCTAAAATAAATTTTGAGAAAATTTTGATAAGTTAACTTTTTTTTTTTAATTTTGATAATGATAAGTTAATTTGATAAGCAAACTTTAATAACTTAAAGAAATTAGAAAAATTAATCTTAGTTTAATGAATGAACGATTAATTTAGAAATAATTCAAGTAGTATTTTAGAATAGAATAAAGTATTGAATGTCTAAGAATGCAATTATTGATTGACTTTAAGAGGACCATTGTATCTAATAAAGTACTACCTTCCACAGCTGTTGGAGGTCGTTTATCGGGAAGCGGGGACAAGTACGAAGGTCACCACTTCGAGGTATTATTATATTATATTAGAGGGAAGTAGTCCAGTTCAGTTTATGCCATAGTGTCTCTCCGTGCCAACATCCATGCATCTCAACGAGATTTGATTGCAAATTTTGATAATTTTTTTTTTTTTAAATTAAATTAAATCAAAATGAACAAAGAAGAGAACAATGCATACTACTACTAACTTGGCGCCTTGCTAAAATTGTCGTGAAAAAAAAAAAAGTTATCGTAAGACTAAGTTAAAGAAAAACAAGTAACTTTAAAAAAAAATTTTTTTTTGATGATAATTTTAGATTAAACTTTTAGCAATAATGATTATAATATAGAAGATAACAAAGGTGTGATAATGATAGGAATAATGATAATAATGATGATAGGGGTAATAAAATGATGGCAATTATAATATCAACAATGATTTAAAAAAATGATATTAATATCTTAGCTATGATAACTGATAAGTCTTCAAATCATCTCTTATCATTGGCACAATTTGAATATTAATTCAAAGATATTCTTAAGATAGAATTAGAGGAAGCAAATTAATGTGTATTTTAGTTTTGAAATGGATGCATCTTTGGTGACTCGTTGATGTCCTCAGTGCTAGGAACTACCTCGACCTGTTAATATGATCAGTATCACGGGTACACGTGACCTCTTCTCTCTCCCTGATGGTGTGCTCAAAATTGATGACAAGATGATGTGCCATCATTCTTTTTTTCGCCATTCATCGTTCCAAAATAATTTAAGGGAGAAAGAGAGGGAGAGAGAAAAAAAGAAAAATGCAATAATAATAAATTTACAAAAATGATGAACGACATAAATATTTCAAATAATATTTACTTAATAAATTCATTCATAACGCTTTTAATAATACCTATTTTTCATCATTCATTCATCGCTATACAATTTTAAATGAATTAAATGAACAAATAAACATTAACAAAATGTGAAATAAAAGAATCACTGAATGAATTATTTGCTAAATTACCAGTTAATTTTAACTATTTACCTAAAAATTTTGATTTAAGAGAACAAGAATTTCAATATTTTCTACATTGATGTATGCATATTACTGTGATGTCATCAAGATTTGTCACCAAGAATAAAAATGAATTGACAGGGAATTTGTAGCATATACCAAGCATTACTATTTAATTCATACTACACAATTTGAAATTTAAAAAAAAAAAAAAAAAAACGATAAATGTTGTTTAATAAAAAAGAAAAAGAAATAATTAATTTTCTTTTCTTTTTTCTGAAGAAAATTAATATAATATTTTCTTCAATAAAATAAATGATTTTATTTTATTCAAATTGATGGGATGATAATTTTCGAGAAATAATTCAATTTATAGATTTTGTCTTTTTTTTTTCTTTTTCAATCTTTGTATAAAATTTCTAGGACACCAGCTGTCATATAGTATAACATCAGAAAAGATGTGTCATTCAATATAAATCATCAAATTAGCAGGTGCTAGTTTGTCATGTTATTCGTCACATCAATACATAATTTGATGGAGAAGAAGCGGCACAGGAAATAATGCGCAAATGGAAATAAAAATGATAAATATTTAATTTATGATAAAATATTTATTTATCATTACCGTCTATTATTTAACTCTTACTTAAATCGTTATTGTATTTAAAAAGTATTAAAAAAAAGTTATTTTAAGGTTTGTAAAAAACAAATTTCAACCACATATTTTGTCATTTAGTTTCAGCAAGTCATTCGTTGAAAAAAAAAAAAAAACTGTCAACAAATTTTTTGTTATTTTCAAAAAATTTGTAAAATTAATGGATGGATGATAATTTACTCCATCTTTTGTCTTTCTCTTCCTCTCTCTCTCTCTCTCTCTCTCGTTTCCTTTTTGTTACACAAGAAAAAAAAAAAGATGAAACCGTTTTATATCATTTATTATGTGAAAGAAACCAGTGATAAGTGATAATTCAGTGATAAGTGATAAATTCAATATTAAATTCATTTTGATAATATCACATTATATAGTAGTAAATATATGTGTACAAATGTGATTAAAACATATTTCTATCAAATTAATTTGATAAATTTCCAATAAGAGAGAAAGAAGAAAAAAAAGAGTTAAATTAGGAAAAATTACGATTCAAATTACTATTATTAGCATTTTTGATACTTTTATAATAAAAGGTTTCCATTTTCATAATTTTACATTATCTTTGATCATAGAAATTTCAATTTATGTAATATTCATCATTCTATGAGATTAATAATTTAAGTAAACAGATAAAAAAAAAAAGGGAAAGTTATTATATTTTGTTAAATTAATTAAATTTTTCATTGCTAATTGATAATACTAGAAAAAAGAAAATCTCGATGAAATAGAATTTTTAACAAATGGACGGTTTCTCTCTCTCTTTTTTTTTTTGCCTGAATCTTTCCAAAAAAATTTATCAGATTGTTTATGCTATCATATTGATAGCTTTATCATAATTCATAGCACGTAGCCATTAATTTTTAAAAATGTGCAACAACCTTGAATTGTCCTTTTTTTTCTACAAAATCAAAAAACCACTTTTTTATGTGCTTTTTTTCCATAAATTTCTACTTGATAGAGTGTATGTGTATGTGTGTGTGTTTGAGAAATAAAAAGTAAATATTTGAAAATATTATAATTTTAACTTTTTTCATCCCACGTGGCTAATGGCAATATTAAAAATTTTTAATGCTAATTTTTTTTTTTTTTTTGAAATTGAAATCTTTTACAAAACAAACTTAATTGTTATTTTTTTTTTCATTCATTTATTATTTTTTATTTGCTCCTCGACCAGGGACTAAATTGAAAAAAAAAAAGTTCGAAATCATCTATCTATGTAATTTGTTAAAAATGTGAGCAAAATATTTAAATGAATAAGAGTGAGAGTAAAAGGAATAGTTTAGATGCATATAATAGTAATTGTTCCTGATAACTTTTATCAGTGTTATCAGCGGCGCTAAACTTGAATGAAATGTAAGGAAACTTCTAGGTTAAACCACTTCATATCATTTCACATTCATTTGAAGATTTTCTTTTTTAAATAAATAACAAAATGAATAAATTGATAAGTTTCTAAAGGATTAGGAAGTTTTCGTTTATTGGATAAGTTTTTCTGTTTTGCAAGAATTTTTCTTTTTTTTTTTGATATGAAAATAGCAATGAAATTATAAAGAGCCAAGAATAATATTGAAAAGTATAACTTTAAGTAAATCATTTATCATTGATTTCTCAATTGCAATGCAACAAAAAATCTTCGAACAAATTATATTTTCAAAATGATTATTTGCGTTAAAAGAATTGTTAAGAATGATTAAACAAAAGTATCAAATTTTAAATAAATCATAAGAGAAAGAAAAGAAACTAAAAAAAAAAAAAGAACTAAATATATCAATTGATTGTTTTGTTTTCAAAGATCAAAATTATTATTGGAACTTTGATTTGCTTGAGCAACTATCAAAATGATAAAGATGAAGAAGCTAGAAGAGAGTGAAAATATGCCTCATATGACTATTTCAAATTTAGCTGAATTTTTTTTTTTTTTTTGACAAATAGTGAAATGGTAAACAAATTAAATTTAAAATTATTAATGAGTTGAAATGAAACGAAAATGAAAAAAAGAAAGAAAGAAGATATAGAACAGATGGGCGAGCAGATAATGAATGAGAAATATGCAAGAGGAAAGATTATAATTTTTAAAATTTTCCATCCTAATATTTTAATTGATTGGTATATTGTTAGGATCGGAGAATAATGAATAATCAATTTTGATGAATTGCAAAAGAAATGAGAAAAGAGAAATGACCAAAGGAAGTAGTAGTCTAGTAGTCAGTGTCATCGTTGTCATTGTCGTCGTGTCGTCATTGTCATTGTCATTGTCATCTCTGTTCATGGATTAAAGAGAGAAGAAAGAGAAAGAAAGGAAGGAACCTTTGTAGTTCATCGTTTTCTCCTTCATAAATAAAATTCAAAACAAAATTCAATATGTTCAACCATTAATCATTATTGTAAACCATTATTCTTCGTGCTTTCTTTATGTCAAATTTTTGATCTTATCATATTCATACGACATTGTAGCAATTCTCGTAAGCAAAGGGATTTGAAAATTAAAATTTAATTTCTTTTGGTTATATATAAATTTTTAATCAAATAATTGAGAACAGAGCTTTGTATTCTTAATTTAATTTAGGTTCATTCTATTTTTCATGAATGTAAATTGTTAAAGAGAGTGTACAAGAAAGAATGAATTTATTTAAAGGAGTAATTTTAAAATTAACGATTATCATGAAATTTCTATTTGTCATCCTTACTTTATTTTCTAGAAAGTATTCTACATATGAAAAAAAATAAATATGTTATTGAAGAATTCAGGAATTAAATAACTGGAAGCACAATTCTAATATTTATCAAATGTAATAGCACCTGTTCATATCCACAATGATCTTGCTACTCTTGATATTTGATAATTTCTCATTAAATTATGTAATTTGATAATCTTCTTATCAATTTCCATGTAATTTAAAGCTCTGCAAAAATTTCTTTTTTGATAACCACTTGTTATCTCTATTTTTCTTTACTTTTGCTAACGAATTTCTCATTTCATTAATTAATGAAATAATTCTCATAGCTTAACTTAAGTTCTGATTTTGAAAAACAATTTATGCATTCAATAAGCATCAAAAAATCTCAATTTTTGAAGAAATAACTTCTGAATTATTTGAATGATAGAAATTTTTAATACCACTTTGAATTCAAGCAAATAAAATAATATCAAATTTATCAATTTGTCCAGAAAATTTATAAAATAGCCATTACATTTTAGTATGAGTAATTATAAGAGGTCATTGTCAGCATAGCAATAACAATAACAGTTATTGTAAATAAAATTTGATGAAATTTGAGCAAAATGAAATAAACAGCAAATTGACATTTGACCTAGTAATTAGTCTTCGACTAATCAAATACTTTCTTAGGAAATATTTGTTGATAAAAAGAGTGAAATGAATTTTAATTGATAAGTTCGATAAGTCGATGAGTTCAGTTCCAAGTTTATTTAATTTCAAACAAATATCATTTCTTCAATTACTAATTTTCCTTTTTTATTTTCATTGTAGGTTAAAAAAGATTTTTTGAGCGAAAAAAATTTTACTAAAAATTTATTAGAAAAAAGTGTTAGTGATCGAATTGCAGTTATTTATGAAAGAATATCAAATTATTCAAATTTATTCATTCAGCTAGCAAAAATAGTCCAATAGGCTGATATAGTGACAAATGAAAAACTATGAAACGATGGTTTTAAATGATTGATGTTCGTTCGCTAACAAATATTCAATATTTAGCTAATTAAACTGTCACAGATTTATTATTTGAAATTTAATATCAATAAAATAGTAAATTGTCTTTTACATTCTTTTATATCATATACTAGCAATAAATAAAATAAATATTCCCAAACTAAATTCCAATATACAATTCGTTCGTTTTGTCATAGCTTGAACACTCACACGTACACGTACACGTACACGTAAATGCACAATTACACATACATGAATACACAAATATGTGTATTCATACCTTAATTTGAAGTTATCGTCAAAAAGTAAGAAGATTGTTGGTGCAGTTCGTTTCAAATATATTTCTAGAATTTAAATTTCAAACTTTAGAATCGTATTAGATCAAAAAAAAAGTTCACTAACTTTTTTAAAATCCCTTCTAAAGGTTTCAATTTTTATTTTGTTAGAATTTTGTTAAAATTTTCTGGAAGATTTTAGAATTTAAATTCCCCAAAAAACAAAAAATCATTCCCAATTTGGAATAAATATCAATTGTAACTTTTATTGAGTATTTCATTGAAATTCAATTTTAATTTCAAAATAGGTCACGAAACGAAATTTCGGGTACGGTTGTATGGTCGGATGTTGTAATGATTTTCTGTTTTAAGTGTGCGTACGCGTCTGTGTGCTTGGGTGTCTTCTTTTTTTTTCGGTACATGGTTTTGTGTTGAAATGCTATCCCGGATTCCGTGTTCGTTTCCGGATTCGAAATCCAGTAGTAACTTTTTAGAGTGAAAAACACGTAGCTGATTTTTTTTTTTTTTTTAAAGATGAATGGATCTGATGAACGAGAATGTGATGATACTCATCGACATGGACCTCCACAGACTTTGAAGATAGCTATTGGAAGATATCATAAACAGGTTAGGCTGTTCATTAATTTCACGTTAATTCACATCAATGAAACAGATTATCGAATCGATTCGCTAACATTCACATAGAGTTTCTTAATTAGAATAAATTTCCTCATCTTTTATGTTTTATGGTTAGTTGGAAGAAAATTTATATATTCTACCTTCAAAATTATTAATTGCCGTAATTAGAACAAATAATTCTAAATATTAACTTATTGTACTATTAGCTTGTCTAATAGTTTCTTCCTTTTTTACATTTTTGTTTTTGCAATTCTATATAATGAAAAGAATCATTTGAATATAATGCTATACTCTTTGCTAGTTTTTAATAAGAATATGTCTCATTTGCTCCAGAAAAAAAGTGTGATTGGGAAGAGATTTGTCGCGAAATTTGATAATTTCAATTAAGTGATTTAGGGGAGGGCTGTTAACTCTAAATTGTTTGTTGATACATATTATTTGCAGTTTTCTATTTGGTTGGATCTAGGTCGGAATTTATTCATTACTAGTCATAACTTCACTGAACTTAAAGTTCAAACTAGTTGAACTGAGGTCTCGTGTGGAGCTACCTAAACATATGGAAGAATCAATCCATATTTATATTTTTTTAAAAAGAAATAATTCGTTCATTTAAATCACCTAATTTATTGCAGTTACTAGTTGGTTGTGGACGATTATATTGTTCCAACGAGAACTGTGCATCATCCGGAAAACTGCCAAAGTTAACAAGTAATGAAGCTGCAGCCAAAGCGATTATCTGTTTACGAGATAAAGCACGATTATGCGAACCACTTCCAGGTAAATAACAATGATATAGCTATTTATTTCTCAGAAATTTCTGTTCTTAATTGATAGAAGAAATTTGTGAAAATAAGTAATTTTCTGTTTCTTGATAAGTTGAATCTAATATATTTTAATTCTCTATGTCATTGTTCATGAGTTATTACGAAAATCTGAGTTTATGAGTGCATTATTTTTATTGTTCCTGAATTTGCATACCATTCCTGGATTATCTTGAATGTTATAACCCATGCATGGTCTCCTTCTTCCCTCAGCATCAGATGCCTTCTCAGTTTACTTGTCAGCACATTTTAATGTCATTTATGCAAATTTAGGCTATTCTGTTCATATATTTTATTTGTTCCTTTTTCGTATCATTAACTATTTTGTTCTGAGTTGAAATTTCCAGAATTTTTGACAGTGAAAGCAACAGATCCACAGGAATCACTAAATGAAGAAACAGTGAAAAAATTGCTGGAGAAATGTCGAGCAAACGATGATTGGTATTGGATAAGAGCTTATCTGGAACGTTTATTAGGTAGTCGTATAGCGTTGCTGAGTTCATTCCGCAGTAGCAGTTTTCAGACACAACTAGATGGGGTATTTTTTGCTCTTATTCTATGAATAATGTTCTGTAAATATGTAGGAAAGTTAAAACATGCTATAAATATGAGGCATAATGAGAAGAGAATGAAAATCGAAATAGTAATATCAAAAGAAAGTGAAAATTTAAAATCTTAAATTATTTGACAAATGTCTTCCAACGTTGCAGAATGCAGTAGATTCTGGGATAATGGATACATCAATTGAACAACAATCAGTTTCACAACGGAAACGAAGAGCACAGGTCGATGTAAGTGGTACAGAGCAGCAGTTGGAAACCAAGACAGATACCTCTTCTATTACTGTTAGCTGTGGTAAATTGTTATTCAATGAGTTTAATTAAAACTCATCTAAAAACATATATATGCTAAAATTGCATATGTATCATAGGAGAAAAAGAAATGGAAGAAAAATTAGATCGAAAATATAGTCGTGGAGAAAGGACAAATAGTGAATTAGCATTGGATACAACTCAGTCTTCTCATTCAGATACTTCCACTGAAATGCCACTTTCTCGTGCATTGGCAAGTGAACTTACAAGGTATGTTCTGTTATAGCCATTACTTAATTGCTTGTTTTATGGTAGACTCAAATTGCCACAGAAATTAAAAAGAGACTAATTTGTAGTAAGAATTAGGTTTTTTGAAGTGAGAATTAGTTCTTGGAAAGAAAATTATTTTAAAGACCGAGAATGAAGAAAATATATTTATTTTCAGATCAGCATCTGATTCAAGTAGTATGCAGTATGCAAGCAGCGCATCGCAGAAGAATTCTAATTATTATGGATGGATGAATGAGGTAATTGAAAACAAAAATATGCGAATCGGTAGCTCCTTTGTTGTAGTAAAAAATCTTTCCCATTTCATGTTGTGTTTGTACTTCATATAATTGAAACTGATTTCTAATACTGCAGGAAAAAACTACACGATCAGTGGAAGAAATTTCAGAAGTCATTGCACAACTACGGGAAGGAAAGTAAGCATTATCTTCATAAATTGTTTGGTACTAAATCCCAGAAAATTTTCGGAACTCTCTCAAGTAATTAGAAGTTCTCTGAAATTCTTTGAAATAAGTTAATTGTATTAAGATCACCAACGGATATGGATGCAGCACGGCGTTGTTTTCGTTTGCTCTTCATCGAAACAACTGAGCACAAGAATTATTTAAATGCGGCAATGGGTGCAGTAGCTCAACTTTGTAGCATAATTGATTTCCAGGTAAAGATTCTGAAATGAATCTTATATTTCAGAATTTCATAGATCAAATGAGCTTGATTATCATTTCCACAAATTCTATAATATTCTCTTTCCGGTGATAAACCCTATGTCGCTTCTGAATATTTCTCTAAGTGCTAGAAAATCCCTGCTTCACAACTGTATATGTTTTTATTTTGAGCAATAAAAAACAATACTGAGTGACCATACTAATCTTTTCAGCTGCAATATGAACGAGCGTGGGAGCGTGATCCAGCTGGTGTTGTACACATTATATGTTTAATGTTCGAATTACCTTTCGTCCAGTGGCTTGAATTTATCGAAGTAGGCTTTACGCCACTATGTAAAATGTGTTCAAATTTATCAGAAGAAGGTCAAATGGCATTGGCATCAGTGTGGGCTAGTTTTGGATCCCAATGGATACAGGAACGTATTAACCTTATGCAACAGGTATCTTTTCTTGACTTTTGTTTTATCTAAAATTTCCATAAATTACCTATTTATGTTTTTTTTTTTTTTTTTTTCGGATGCCATTGATTATTCTTATTGCTATTGATGAACTTTTGGTGTCATGTTTCATTCTAGGCAATTACTCTTCGTGTCTTAACTGTGATTGATGCTGTTGGAAGCTTACCATTATTTACTGATCGAATTGAACCATTACCGGCTGCAATTCAGGCCTTATCTATATTGTACAAAGCAACTTTGATCAGATCCAGACGTGATATGATTCTGCCTTGGAGTATGCTTCATTTTTTGATCTTAAAAATTATTAAGTCAATGGTTTTGCTATATTTGGAATATATGTATCTCTGTTTTCGTGTATTTTTAATGTATTTTTCTCATTTTTGAAATTTCAGATAGTGTTGTGCGCAGTCTTATAGCTTTATTTTTCTAGCATTTCCATTTAGATATTACGACTAATGAAACGACGAGCGCGCATAATGCAGCCTTCTCAGCAGTGAATGCAGAAACTAGTGCGTTTTATTTCAAATAGTTTCTAGTCATTTCAACAATAATTTATCATATTTTGAGATTTTTATCATCTCTTATGACTAACAACATCCTATCGTTGATGTAAAAAGACATTAGCTACATGTAATTGAAGTCTTCCATAATGTTACTATCACTACTTATCGGTAATATCTCATTTTCCTCTTTCTTCACTGATTAATCAAATTGTTTTTTTATATTTTTATGTGGCAGAAATGCTTTGGTATATTTTTCATAAAAAAAGTATTACGAAGGGAGCAGGTTAATATGAATTTCCTTTAGTAACCACCTTGCGTATTTCTTTCTTCAATGGGAAGAAAAATTTCTATTGAAAATTCTTATACCTTCAGTAATTATTCACTATTCAGGTAATGGAACAAATTTACGAGCAAACAGGCGGCGAAATTTTTCATCATTTTTGGAGGCGTTTACTTATAGCGGTTCGCTTTCTACTTTATTTTGGCTACTTTCACAAAGAAATAATTATTACTGTTTGATCAATCTCACAGTTCTGAACCTTACCATTTATTTATGGTAATAAATGATAGTAACAAATGATTTCATTGATTTCGTATTGTGAGAAGGATTACTTCCCATTTACTGTCCTCATTTCACATAAGAAAACTTCATTTGCAGGTATTGAACTAGACGAAGAAGAAGAAATCCGATTAGCAAAAGGAGCACCGATTGATGCATGGGTAGTAACGAAAACTTGTTTGCCCTTAACAGAACTGATGAATTCAACACTAAGTGATAATATTTCAGTTCAGGATGATTTCGTTGCATATAAGGTTGTGTATTGCTACTTTAACATAAAATTTCTGATTTCAATCAAAATAAGATTTTTTTTTTTTCGACGTTAGTTCAGCGAATTCGATGTTAAGTGATATAGTTTTGGTGCGCCGAAGTTTTTTTCGTGACATGTTCCATGTTGTCTCATAATTTCAGATTACAAGCGAAGCGTTTTCTCATGTAAATTGAGTTTGCTAACGTCTAGCATAGCATCTTGACTTATTTAAAATTTTTGGGATATATTTACTGTATGTCTTCTGATTATTAAAATGTGACTTTACTTTACCACATTTTATGCATAAACAGAATTAATGAATTTTTTTAGTCTTTTGAGAACGGACATGCATTTTCGGTGATGCCTGAATATTCATTCATATTAACAACCGAAGTGAAACAGCGTTTTCTCTACCTAAATAATCGAATTCGTCAGAGAAGTGAACGTAGACAAGCATTGGCTGATGCTATAACATTCGGTGTCTCGATGGAACCATATTTGAAATTAAATGTTCGACGCGACAATATTATACGTGATGCTTTGGATAGTGTACGGTTTTTTCTTTAGTTTCCATCAAAGTTCATTATTTGATTTTTTTACACTCTTTTTTTTTTGGAAGATAGTCTTGAGTAACATTATAGGTCTTACTTATTCAGTGTTTGCGATAATGTTACTAACCACATCATCTTGCGGATGTTCAGTTTTATGAAGTTGGTTGATCAGTTGATGTATTACTTACGAATTTTGTAGACTGATCCTCTCAGTCACCGTTTGACAATTTTAATGCTTTATCATTGTGCTATTTCTAGCTTGCTGCAATTGCAATAGATAATTCAGCTAACTTCAAGAAGCAGCTTCGGATTCAGTTTGATGGTGAACAAGCTGTAGACGAAGGAGGTGTATCGAAAGAGTTCTATCAGCTAATAACTGACGAACTGTTTTGTCCAGATTACGGTTCGTTTCGCAATTTTTTTTTTCCTTTTTTTAGATATTAAATGATATGCACAGAAGCAAATAATTTAATATTATTTTGTTATGTTTATTTGTTGTTTTGTAACAGTATGTTGCTTAAATTTGCTTATCTATGGAACGAACTCCTTATTTATATCTCTATTTTGGTACTACTCGTGGTGTTTTGCTTCAGTTCATCATTATTTTAGGAATGTTTATTTTAAATGAAAAAACGGGTTTATATTGGTTCAATTCCCAGTGCAACTTTTGTGATGATGAATTCGGACTAATTGGATTATTATTTGGACTAGCCATATACAACAACATCCTTATTGATGTGCGCTTTCCGACATTAGTCTATGTGAAATTACTCGCAAGACCTGCTGTTTTTGACGAACTTGCTCAAATTGATTCTGTAAGTCTTTTTAGGTGCTCCCAATTGCTTGGTTTTATTTTAAAATGCTTCATGAGTTTTTCTAAATTCGTAATTATAATGCTTTGCTTTGCTTTGCAGTTGCAGATTCGTTTTTTAGGAATTGTACAGTGGATTACGACAATTGCTTGAATGTAATGATGATGTAGAAAACATTTACAATTATACATTTCAAATTTCATATAAAGATGTTTATGGCTGCAGTCATGATGAAGAGCTAATACCAAATGGTGCAAATATACCAGTAACACTTGCTAATAAAAAGGTTATTTAATCTTATCTTTCTGATTTTTATTTAAAATAGTCTGCGAATGTTGTACTGATTAATGTTCGAGGTTTGTCATTATTTAAATCGATAATTTTTTTTAAGGGATATTTTGTAGTATTACTGTGTAAAGTATTCTGAATAATTTTTGACCATTATTTTCTAGGTTACTTTATGCATTTCGTATGTTTTAATTGCTTTAGGTAATAAACTTGTGGAGTCTTATCGCACATACTGACAACTAATACGCCTAGTTTCAAACTGTAAGGTCAACCTCAGTATTATTCAGGGCGTTTTTTTTTTTTTCAGAAATTTGTGGCTTGTTATGCTGATTTCTTATTAAATCGTTCGGTGAAACGGCAATTTGATGCTTTTAGTATGGGTTTTAATAAAGTAGTTAACCGTGGATTGTTGAGGAGATTATTTATGCCTGATGAAGTCGAACAGTTAGTTTGTGGTGTACTTGTAAGTTTCTTGCTTTTTTCCTTCTTTTACTTGACATGGAAATTCGAAAGTTCAAAGTCCTTTTTTTATACACTGTTGTGTACATAGATCTTCAATATTAGAAAACATTTATTGTTCTTTTTAGATTGAGAAAGAATTACTTTGTGTGTTAAGTCTTATACATATCTAAATTTTCTGATGTTTCCTGCAGAAAATGTTTTAGGATTTGGATTTCGATATACTAGCACAATGTACAAAATATCAAAACGGTTTTACTGAAACCAGTCAAACAATAAAGGTTGGTATTATGATAACACTTCAAAGTGTGACTGAATGATTTTAGTTTTTACATGGTTGTTTAGTTCATATTTATGAATTAATGAACTTTTTTTTTTCAGGATTTCTGGGCAGTGGCGAAGGCAATGAACACGGAAGAAAAGAAAATGTTGCTTCAATTCATCACGGGTTCCGATAGGGTCCCTGTAGGAGGCTTAGCAAAATTAGAAGTTATTATTGCTCGAAATGGTGATAATAAGGAAAGGTCTGTTTTAATGTTTAGAAATATTTTAGTTTTTTTTTTTTATGACATTATAACTTAATGATATCCTATCCAGCTATTCCACTTGGTGCTACGAATTTCACTTATTACTACTATTATTGGTCTTATGAATACTGAAATAATCTTAAAACTTGTAGTTCGGAACTTTTACATCTTTCAACGATCCGCTCAAATTGTATATTTTTTTCAAGATTTGGAAATAATTTCAGACTGCCAACAGCTCATACCTGCTACAACGTGATGTTATTGCCCGATTATGGTGATCTTGAGATAACAAGAGAGCGTATTTCCAAAGCAATTAGCTATAGTCGTGGATTTGGTTTGCAGTAAGGTAATTCTCTTAATTTTTTTTTCTTTGTTTTTATTTCTCTGATCTTGAAATAAAAGTGAAATCTGTGGTTCAAAGCTGGTTTTTACTGCTTTTTCAAAGTCTTCTAAATTTGATTGTCGTTTCAGGAGTTTTTTAGCTGAAAAGGAGCATAGCCTACTAACCACATAACTAATATTATCAGTGTTATGGATGCTTTAGAACTATGAAAAATCCCGAAATATATCCATAATAGGAATCACCATTCAGCATTTTTGTATATAGTATTGTTCTGCGGTTTTCCTGCAAAACTGCAGTTTTATTTATGAAAATAAACTATGGTGCCTTTTTTCTTTTCAAGTCATTGAAAAGCTTTAGAATCATTAGTTTTATTGTAATTTTAGGTTTTTTTTTTTTTTTTCTTTTTTTTTTTTTGTGCTAACCCTTCTTTTATGATTATGTTTGGAGCAAAAGTCGTTACTTTCTCGAACTCATTTCTTTTATTCAGGATAGGAGTAATTTCTAATTTATTGGATTTTTTTTTCTTATGCTCAAAAGGATGAAATGAATTGAAGAGTAAAAATGATTTCTAGATGATGCATTTCTTAAGGAAACAATAATTTTTATTGCATTGCCAAGTTGTATTTATTTGTATATCCCATTGTATATTCCACTGATAGACTTCCAAATGTTAATAAGAAATATGCTAACGTGTAGAAAGTGATCGGGGACTATTTTTTCTATTAAGGCTAAAACATTTTCAAAAGTTCCACCAATTAAATTTTTTGATGCTAAAATCTTTTATATGCCGTCCGTTTTGTATAAAATTGCTCCAGATTCAATTTTTAACTGATTTTTTTTTCGAAATGGACTAATTTATTTTGAAACAAATTAAAATAATTGTATTAATAAAAGTAATTTTATGCGTCTTAATCTGTATTACAGTTTTTCATCGCGGTAAAAGTTTGAAGTTATACTGCTGTGAAAAGTTATGATCATTCAAGTCACCAAGTTTAATCGTAACAGCAATAAAGAAGTTCAAAAACAAGGGCTCGGTAATGAAGACTTTGGAAAAAAAAAGAAGTCGAGCATTTATTGAAATCGACAAAAATTTCAATGCTCGATAAAGCAAGAAATAGTACTGACATATTCTGAAATTAAAAAGTTAATAATCTCGCCGAAAGAGTAATAAACCATTCCGAAACATAATTTTCAGTGGCAAACAAAACGAGAAACTTTTACTTCAATGTCTTAGATTATAACACTTGCAGAAATGGAACAATCAAAATTCCTCCTATCGATAGTGGTAGTTTATAGGTTTATATTTTTTAAATTACAATCCTACAATTCATATATTTTTTTCCAACAATTAAGTGAAATATTATTTAAATTTTATCACTTGTCAAGGGGTTTTGTTTTAATATTTCTTTCTCAAATGTATGATACAATATGGGGAACTCTTTAGCTGATAATTTTTATGAATAAAATGACTACTTTTTTTTTTAAATTTAAATTAACTGAAAAAAAAATAGTTAAGAATGATCTAGGTATAAGATGAATCTATGATATATTATTCATCCATTAATAAATTAATATTATTCATTTATATGTGTTCCCTAGAATTGATGAGATATAGTATTTAAGAATAAACTGTAAAAAACAAGGGAAAAAATTTCGTATCAAAATATAAATTTTGAAAAATTTTATAACTCTACCAAACTTAGTGACTAATATGCTAACCTTTGACCTTTGAGAATGATGGACAATTTAAAGCATTATTTTAACCATATGTCATTGCAAGGATATGAATTGCATTCGATAATTGTGACAAAACTGAGAAAATATATAACAAAAGAACATTTCATTTCAATTTTTTACGAAAGTGAAGAAGAGAGGGAGAGAGAGGGGGAGAGAGAGAGAGAGAAAAGAAGGAAAAAAGGGAAAGACTTTAACATAATTTGCAAGTTTTGGCACATAATGTTTTCATGAGTATAAATAAAGCCTGAGAATGACATCGATCCTGGGTCATCCAGCATGAAGTTATGCGATCCTTACAATCTACAAAAGAAATTAATTATTTCAATTATTGCTTAATTTAATCTTTTTTTTCTTTTACCCATTTTATTATCAGAAATTAGCTTTAAATAAGTAATAAACATAGTCAATAATTACTTTTAAGTTCCATTTTTCCAGAAAATTCGTCAACATAATGATGATCATCCACAGGTGGCATTTCATATTGTTTAAGTGATGGTGCATAAATCATTGAACTCTACAAAAAATTTTAATTCTTCTTTAAAATAATTTTGAAAAAAAAATTCCTAATTCATATTTTATAAGATAAAATGCTAATTTTAGGATGGAATTTATAGAAATTTACTTCATTTTTTAAATAATTTAGTATTCATTTAATAATTGTCTTTAGTCTTTGCTTAGATATGCAAAACAAACTTTGAAATGTAACAAAATATGAAATGAGAATTTAGCGCCCGTATCAATTCAACTTTTTCCGCTTCCCTCCAGTGACACCATCATTGGTAGAAGAATGATACTATTTATGTTAAATGTAATCACAGTATCATTAACAAATAAATGATTTTAAATTCGATGTATTTCATTTCAGCCACCAAATGAAATAATACCTGAGCTCTTGGATGCAATGAATTGAAATATGACTCAGAACATCCGTACATTCGATTAATTTTTGCTAAATCAATCTCACTAAAATCTTTCGCATTACCAATTGTTGATGCAAATCCTACAAAATTATCATTTTACTATTAATATTATTATTATTGTTATTGTTATTATTATCATTATTGTCATTATTATTATCATTACTACTATCACTCTCACTATTATCATTATTGTTATTATTATTACTGTCACTATTGTTGTTATTGTTATTATTATTAATATTATAATTATTATCAGTATTATTATTGTCATATCATTATTATTGTTAATATTATCACTATTATTGTTATTTGTTACTATTATTAATTGTTATTGTTGTGATAACAGAAAGTTGCTATTTTTAAATGGAAAGCATATTACTTGTAAGAAAGCTAACAATATTGAAGCTCATATTAAAGCTTCGATTTATCTTATTCCATTTTAATTCATACAATTCATAATAAATAATAATTTCATTAGATTGTTTATTAATTAAATGATTGTATTATTACCAAATTTTATTATCAAAAATTTCCGCCATACAAATCCAGGCGGAAAAGAGGAAATCTCTTTGAAAGTGTGAATAGGAAGGTATTATTTTGAATGAAAAGAATAAATTAAAATGGAATAAGATAGATCGAAGCTTTAATATGAGAAAAGATTTATTTACATATGTAAAATTATGAATTGAGAAAACTGTCTCAAATTTACTCATTTCACTGATTTCCAATTATATTTTTCATTTTTAATTTATACGAATTATTTCAAATTCTCATACAATAATTTTGTTTTTTAAGAACAAAAAAAATTTGATTACCTTTTTGTTTTGGAAGCATTGTTGGAAAGCCATTCTTACTAAATGCTAAACTATCATAATGCAAGATAGAACGATAATCATATGGCTGTCCATAATATGAAGTTTTCGTTAAATCAACTTTCCCAAATTGATCAATTGCTGCTTCAAAATTAATCAAACAATTAATTTTTTATTAAAATAATAAATGAGATTAGTTATTATTTAATAATACAAAATTGATATGATTTTACTATACAAATAACAGTTAGTATTTGTTTCTGTTTTAAAAAAATAATCGATGTTAGCATTATTGTCGTCGTTATTATAATTGAGCACTAAATAGACAAAAAAAAAATTAATTCTTATCTAAAAAAATTAATTCCTGTGATATTCAATCTAAAAAATTTCTGTGATATTCAATGATTATCTAATAATATAAAATGATATGTATTTAATTATTAAATAATCATTCGTACGATAAAATTTATGAAAAAGAAAGCATTAAAGAGCTAACGAACACTTATAATAATTAACAATTATTTTAACAATTTTTACATTATATATTTGAGTGAATTTCTAAAATAAATGGTTAGAAATTATAAAAAATTGAGTGTTTACTAATTATTAAGAGATGAAAATCAAATATTATGAGTTAATTAAAAGTGACAAAGCTTAGTGACACATACTGCGATCGATATTCTTCCAAAAAATATTAATGTAGTCGTCACGATCCCATCGTTCTGTATATCAAAAAAATAAAAAAAATAAAATAATAGTAATAATTCATTTAATTATTGGATTGAAAAAAAAGTGTTGTTTATATTTCTGTCAAATCTAAAATGAAAATAGGCTTTTTTTAAATTGTAAAAGGAAATTAAAAAAAAAAAAAAACTTTACGTTTTTACACAATATTTTCAAATTTGGACAATGTAATTGAAATTATTATTATTTTTTATTAACATTTGCTATTAGGCTTAATTGTTATAGTGATAATTAGTATTTTTAATATCCTTAACAGTAGTCTTCTCTTAATGATATCATTTTGGTGTCAATCTTCAAAATTTAATTTTCATAAATCAATAACTCAATTTTTCAATTTCACCTGTTGGTCACATTGGATATTTTAAATTTCTTTCTATTAGCATAAAGCTTTTTCATAAAAAATATTAGCTCCAACTTAAGATTATTTAATTATTTCTATATTTTTTTAATTGAAATGAGCAAGTTTAATTTGATGCATGAATACTTCACTCTTTTACTGTTTTATTAATTTTGCCATTTATATAATATTTTCAGATAATTTTCCGGATATGAAACAATCCATTTGAATTAGTCAATTGAACTTCTTGAAATTTGAACTGGATGATTTTCCGGAAATGAAACAATCCATTTGGATTAGTCAGTTTTAAACTTTTTGAGTTTTTTTTTTTTGAGATTTGAATTAGATGATTTTCCGGAAATGAAACAATCCCTTTGAAAATTTTGAATTAGTTAAACTTTTTGCAAATAATATTGGATAGCTAACCGTGTTCATGGTAGAATCCAACAACATGCATCATTTCATGAATAATTGTTGTATACTCTAAACAACCGTCATCGAGCGATAACACTTGAACACCATTTGTTCGTCCAACTTCCGAAAAGCATCTAAAAATTTCAAAAAAAAAATTATTTTATTTTTCTTATCATTTTATTATTTCATTTTATAACTAATTTTACTAATTAATAATCTTGTCAAATACTATCTTTGTTGTGTTGTGTCTTTTTTTTTTTTTTTGAACAATTTTGATTTAATATATCATAAATGATGGGAAATTTTATCAAATAATGAAATAATTAAAATGAATTAACATTCAGTTTGATAACCAATGCTGTATTTAGAAATTGGAATTTAAATTTTAAAAAATTTTCAATTCCTATAATAAAGGTTTTAATTAGATAAGTATGATTGAAAAATTTTTCAACTAATACTATAATAATTTTATTTTTTGTAAAAAATTTTGAAAAACATACCCATCAACTTTACCGATGAAAAGATAATCTCCTTCATATGGAGAACGAGGTACAAATCGAAGACATGTTTTATCATGATACTGCAAAAAAAAAAAAATAAAAAATAAAATAATAAGTAAGCACTTAACACTTTTTAATAAGCATTAAAAAATATCAAATTGCTTATTAGTAAAAAATTTATATATATATATATATATTCTATAACAATAAAAAAGTATCTAAAAAAATATTAATTATTCTAAAATCAAAGAAAAAAAAGAATTACTTTTGTAATTTATCAATTTTTAGAATTAAAACATAAATTTTTGCTATGAAATTATGAATTGACACTATTTGAGCTGAGAATTATTTTTAAAAAAATCCATTTTGATTGTTAATAATTTCACATTTGCGCTCAATATATGTTGAGAATATTTTGGTTGTGATAGATGTATCACTTAATTTCATTTTTTCTTTTCAAATTTCAATTATTTAATTAAAATTACCTGCTTGATAGCTCTAGCTAATAATGCTCGTTCTAAATTTGTATAATGCGGTGATATCGAATATGGTATTTTACCGCCAGGCCATAATTTTGCTGGTTTATTAATACCATTTCGACGAAATCTTCTTTTGGAAGCAATTGGACCACGTATATCAGATCGATGTTTATTTACCTCCTCAAGCGAAAGAGCATTCGGATTATATAATTCGTCTGTGAAGCAAAGGAAATTTTTGATTTTTTTTTTTTTTTTCAATTATATTAAAAATATTTTGAAATTAAATAGTAATTCATTTTAATGTATAATTATCTTTGTGGAAAATTAACTTTTTGTTATTATTAAAATTCGAATATTTCACTATGATAAAGTAAAATATTTTATCGCAAATTTGCTAGTTTTTTCGTTTTTTGTTCTTCAATGAAAACAATAATCAAAATTTAGACAATAAAATACCTTTTGTTAGCAATTTAGCATTTTCAAAATCAAATTCTGTTAGTGCAGTTGATTCTAATACATATGCATCAATATCTAAATTATAAGCAATGAATTAGATTTCAAACTTTCAAATTTATTAAAATTTAAGTAAACACACGAATGAAATAATTTTTACTCATTTCCTCTATTAAACTCTTTTTTAATGCAAACAATTGTAAACTGTAACTCTGCTCACATCAAATTTTACACTTTCTAATATAAGTACAACATATAAATATTATAAGTACAATATTCTAATATAAGTATCTATTACTATTACAATAATGTTTTTTACAATAAGTAATGATGCATGATAATTTAAATGTAAACTAAATAATAATAGTAATTTTAACATATGATAAACTAAAAAAGAAACAAACCTGTTAAACATGAAATAAATAATTCTAATACCATAAATAAATTTCCTATACTGAACATTATTTCCTCACAAAGGAGGAATCACTGAAGCTAAATGCTCCCAAAAATTAAAACCTAAAATTATAATTATAATTATAGCAGAAAAATATCTGAATAAAATTTAATTTATTTTCATTATAATTAGTGCTATGCAATTTTAACATAATTTCACTACTGCTTTTTTTTTTTTTTTTGCTATGGCAATTTGCATTAGAATGAATTAAATTTTATAATAAAATTTAAAAAAAAAAAAAAAAACTATAATAAACAATTTTGTATGAATGAACAATGATAGTTGTGATTATATATGAAGAATGAATTTATAATTTAATTACTTGGGAAATGAATGTAATTTGTGCTAATGATATAACTATAAATCGAACTGGTTTACGAGTAAACCAAATTCTCAATGGAACATTAACAATGCTTCGCTCAATTAGTTAAATTTACATTTACAATTAAGAGATAAAGTGAAATAAAGAAAGAAAGAAAGAACATATTTATAACAAAAAGAATTAATTAAAACCAAAAAAAGAATTGAAATTTTGACAAAAGTAAGCATTAAATGAATTATAATTATTAAAAACTTTCTTCAATACTTATTTAATGATAGATAATTTATTAACTCTTCTGAATATACTCAAATGATCATTTGCATATTTCACAAAATGTATTTTATTCCATTAGTTACTTTATTGTATTTCATTTCTAATTAGATATAATTCTTTAAAAAAAAAAAAAAAAAAGTATAAAATTTTAACAGGAATAACTGAGGTAATATTGTTATTTGTAGCAAAATTTAATCTTATATTATTATCGGTTCAAATTCTTTTTGCAATTTAAAGTGATAAAAATTTTTTTGAGAATTTTTTTCCATTAATTATAAGTTGAAAAATATTTTATCATATAGTTTTAGGCATTTTTTTAAAATTATTTCCATATAACTTAAAAATAAAAGAAAATTATTTGTAATTAATAATCAAAAAATTTAAGTAATAATTAAAATGTTAAATTTATTTTTCACAAAATTTATTTCATTTGTAAGAGATATTTATGATAAAAAGATGCACATAAATCGTAAAATATATTAAAAAGCATTTTATCAAATGACAAAACTGTTTGCAACCTGAAATTAATAAAGCTTTCAAAATGGAAGAATTTTTGAACCATATAAAAGAAATTTTCAAATAAAATCCGGTTTGATATGTTTGAGAAAGATATTGATGAACCCGTTGATCATTACAACCGTATTAATACGATCAGTAAATTGCTTCTCAATCGTATTTCCAATTTAAAACCGGCTATGCTATCTACATATCAAATGAATTGTTCAAGAATAAAAACAAAATATATGAAATGAAGATAGTTTATGCATGGGATAATACCACAGAAATGATAAAAATCATTGAATTATAAAAGATGTAATCATTTATGAATGTAAACAATCATCTCATTATTGTTAATCAAACCTGTTCTAAACTTATTACATGATATATCCGGAAGCGATAATAGTAATAATAATAATAACTAAAGCTAATAGAAAATTGAAACAGGAAATAGTCGTTTTTTTTTTTTTTTTTTGGTGACAAAATTGTTATTAGCGATGTTGGTGACAATTTGTATTCCTTGTGTTTGTTTAGATTAATATAGATTTAGTATTTATAGTAATAAAGATTGCCATTTATCGATTGATCGCGATCAGATCGATACATGCAACAATTTGATCAGGCAACTATTCACTTCATAATTTGTTTCGTTGACTTTGCAACACGCTGATAGAAAATTATTTTGATATTGACGAACTCAACGTATGTTTAGCTATACATTTCTTTTACGTTAGAATGCATGACGTAACGTAGGTATTAATTTACGTAAGTGTTAATTTTATCAAAATTACTATATGAAAGTTGTAGTAAAATCAAATGAATAGAATAACTTTTAGCGATTATTTTTAGACTAAAAAGCAAGTATAAGCAATAATTTGTTCTAAATATTTTGACAACTTCTTATCAGAAATAATTTAATGATAATAACAAATGTTATAATAGCTATTATCAATAAGTTTATCGCAGTTTTATAATTAGTTTGACAAGAATTTCAAATATTTTAAGAAAAAAAAAGTGTAACAAACAATTTTAATTACAAAATATTATTAATAAACTGTGGCATTTGTTTGCAAAAAAAAAAAAAAAAAACGAATAGCGAATATTTTCATCAAAAAGATTTAATTTTTAAAATATTATGACCATTTTAATACTGGTTTTATCACTCTTTTTTTTTTTTTTTTGAAAGCCATCAAGTGGTACTAAATCGATTATGTGAAAATTTTTCTATTTTTAAGAAAAATTTCACTGTTTCATTAGAGCTATTTAATTTTTGCACAAAGAAAAACTTTTACGCTTTTCTAATTTCAATTTTTAGTAGGAACAAAATTTGTTGTCAATTTCAAAGGACGACGAAAAGAGCGAATTAGAAAAAAAAAATTTTTTGAAAATCAAAAATTTTTAATTCATTTTCTTTTCTTAATGAAATTAATTAATCTATTGGTATCGCTTCAGTCTTGCATTGCAATACAAAATTGCTAAATTTAATAAAATTGAATTTTGATGATTTAATTATGCAATGAAATGGAATATTACTTTAATAAACTGCTTGTTGAAATTTCAATTAGCTTCGCTATTTGTTAAAACTGAATTATGTATAAATTAGGAGTAAAACATGAAATAAGATTGTATATAAATTAGTTTTGCATGAATGTATGAAAAATAATATAAATGATAGCTTAATTTTTATAGAAAAGTGCAATTTTTTTTCTAATTTCAAAGTTTTTTTTGATTTTTTTGATTTTTTAGATAATTTTTAATTTTATATCATTTGTTTGTTTGTTTGTTTTTTTTTTTTTTGAATTAATTTCATATCTTTCATGATACCTCCATTGATGTTAGAGCATTAGCGGCAACTGATCATATCATCATTTGTTAATTATCCTAATGAATTATAGCTAAAGTATATCTGAAAGGATGTGCAGTAATTCTAAAAATAAGTAAATATTAGAGGTTAAGATAAAAAAAAAGGAAATGAAAGTTATAAGTAAATCATATTTGAGTTGAACAAGTAAACTATATCTGAATTAAGAATTATTTGAACTGCTTTAGCATAAACAGTAACTTAATTTTGCTTGTAAAATAAATGAGTAATACAGTTCAATTATCAGGAAGAAGAAATTAAATTTTTGATGATTTCGATGAAAAAGAAATTTCGATGATTAATCATGAAATAAATAAATTTTCATAGAAGTTATCACTGAGTCGTAATTTATTTTGCATAAAGTACCGTTAGGACTAATTAATTTAGGTCACATAAAACAACTTTAAAATAATTTTTAAAGATAAATGTTTTGTAATGCCAATGTCAACGGATCATTGCAAGGTAAAAAAGGCATTATCTCAGTTCAGATATGATCTGATGGAACCGGTTTGTATGAACAATAGAGATGCTGGAAACAAGAAAAAAATTAAAATAAAATAAAAATCACTTTGCTGGCTTCACCGCTTCTGAATTTAAAGGAAGGAACATTTATTAATTTAATTGTGAAAATAGCAAATTATTAAAAATTATTTATTGATTTATTATTATTTATTTTAATTTATTAAAAAAACAAATACTGAAAGAAGAAACGTCTATTAATTTAATTATAAAAATACAAATTCTACATAAAAATTTATTCATATAATTATACTATATAATATATAATTAAAAGTGAAATATTAAACGATTAATCCAATAATTTAGTTATTTTTCTAATTCCTAAAATTTTGATAAAACTTTTCTGCTAATAATAATAATATTAATAATAATAACAAATTTTATTATTGTTTTGAATTTGACAACAACAATAATAGTAATAAAGGTAATAATAATGATAACAATAATAATGATAATAATAATAATCTCTTCGTTATCGGCTCAGTGAATAAGTCGATTAAAATGAGTAATTATTCATTAATCACTACTGAGTAATCCGAAAATTATGATAAAGCAAATAATAAATAGAAGCCTTTCATTTTATTTTGTTTAGTGTCACACATTTAAAAATACAAAATACTATCATGATAAATTACTGATATCGAAAAGAACTAACTGAGGAAGTAATTCTGGAGATGATAAGGGACATATCAATTTGATAAAGATATTGAGTTCCATTCTCCGCCTTATGATATACATTCTGAACCATGCATAAATAATCACTTCTTGAAAATACATATAAACAAACAGATTAGCAAAAATGCGTCAAGTGAAATGCGTGGAAATTTAATTAAAACTATTAACGTCCCGCAAAATCTACTTAAATATCATCCATTTGACACTCATCAAAAAATTTATGCAAAATTCAGTTACAATTTTATAAATAGCTTTTTAAAAAATGAACAGTTCACGTACTAAATACCAAAAAAAAAAAACACTGGTGTGATAAATTGAAGATTGTTTTGAAATTTAAGTATTTGTTTGCTATAAAACTAGAAATGAACGATGAGATAAAATAAAAATTAAACAACGAAAGTTAAATTTATTTTTTTATTTTTATTACTAACATATTTATTAGGAAAAATTTTGGTTTATTTACTGAACAGACCACTAATGATCGAATAAAATATATAAATGGAATAAGAGAGAACGATCTATAAGAGAAAAAGTTTGTTCAATGAATTTTTACAGATTTGATTTCATACTCGTTGCAAACAAAATCAGTGCATCAAAAAGCAGAGAATATTTAAATGTAAACAAAAATCAGAAATACCAGAATTTCTTTGTTGTATGCTTTGAAATAAATCAATGCATCTTGCGATGATAGTTGTTGTGAATAGGACGACAGAAGGTAGAATAACTGAAAAACTGGACAGTATCTGAAGTATTTGAAAGGTTGACGAGGTTGACAAATTGCTAAGAGATAAAATAAATGTAGGAATAAAGAAAAGGATATTGAAGAGAGATATTGCTGGAAATAGTACAAATATAAATATAATTATGCATTCTATAATTTATAACAAATTTTGGGTATTAAATATTTCAATTATAGAAATAAAATTTAGTACTACTTACTTACGTGTTCTCGTTTATTTGTTTATTACGGAAGTGATAATAGTTTCATTATAAGCGTGTTATGCACTTACTTTAATCACATTATCATGTCAATAAAGTGATAAAGTTTAATTTTTTTGATTACATTGAAGTGTCGCTTAATTCTAAATAACTTTTAGACACTGTAATGGAAATTTGATGATTTGAAAAGCAGCTTCTAGTTTCAATTAAATAAGCAATCAAACTAAGCAAAAAGGCATGAAATTTTTGAAAAAATAAAAATTGGAGTAATAAACCAAAATAATAGATTGAAAACTTTGAAATTATTTAAAAAATAAATATATATTAAAATATATTGTCGCAACTATCAAATATAATTCTATAATATTGATGTAAGGAGACAAATCAATCATGGAATAAATTTGAAAAGATCAAAATGAATAAAATGCAAAAAGGATGAAAGTGAATGAACGAGATCAAATTTTAAATGTAAAATGTTTTGTCAAAATTATCCGTTAAGATTGATTTAAAACTGGTTTGAAATTCACTTCACCTTCTTCCATGAATTTCGTTTCCTTTAGTTAACATATTTCACCTTTGTACGTTTGCATATCTATTTGTAAATCATTTGCATATGCAAATTGTAATGTAAACAAGCAAATTTATTTATTCGATATTCATTTATATTCATGAAAGTTATGAGAAAAAAAAAAAACGATGTAAAAATGAAAATGAAATGGATATAATTAAAAAATGATTTCTGATATTTTATTTTTGAAAAGATTTAATTATAAAAGAAAAAATAATTAACCATATTTGGTGATATTTACTTTACCATTTTAGTTAGATTGAATGAAGTTTAACTTTTGAATCATTTCCTTTTAGAATAAGAAAAGGTAAAATTGTTGCTTAATTGCTGTGTTTTTAATTACTGTTATTAAAAATAAATAATTGTATGTTTTTATTTTTTCTTATCATATCAATGATAATAAATCCAGTCTTGCTGATTGATATTCAAATTGATTCATGAAATATTGTTCAGATTTTTCTCTTTAAACTTGCAATAAGACACTTAATGGTTTGTTTGGCTTTTTTTTTCTTTAACTTTGTAATGGAAATTATATTCAATGATATGTTTTAGGAATTTAAATTTTATATATTATCATCGATTGAATATGCATAATGCACTATTTTTCGTTATTTTTTGGTTTTCATCACTGTTTTATGAACAATTCTAAATTAAAATATTAATAAGAACTAATTATATTTTGAATATATGTTGAATTAATGCTCGAAATTGCATAAATTAATAAATATTTAATGAATCTGATTTGCTCAAACTTCTCATACAGTGATAACATATAATCGAAATTCCAAATCAAATCAGTATTTCTCGAGATATCCTATAATTTCACATTTATCTTCTACCACAAGATAAATTGTTTGATAAAAAACTTAATAAAATAAGTTTAATTTTTTAAAATTTTCCTTTTGCGTAAAATCCTACTGCTTTTTCTTGTTCAAAGAATAAATTTAGTGAAAAATTTTTTCGTAGCATTTTTTTTTTTCGGGAAACAATTTTGAATTTTTAGAAACTGTAACGTTTAAATGCAAATTCCTGCTTATCACAGCAATTTCTGTGATTTCACTTACTAATATTGAATAATGAGAAGTTTCCAGAGAAAAAAATTATAACAGAGATAAAATGAGATGGAAAAGTTTTAATTGCAAATTCTTCTAGTCAATTTCAATTCGAGAATGCTATTATACTTCCATTTACATTTAAAGTATATCTTTTTATCGTTAGTTAGGATATTTCCCTTTTCTTTTTCTTTTTTTTTTCTTCTTTGATAGTCCCTCATCTCTTCTCTTCCAGGATAAATGTTGTTATGCTGAACCGCTTGTCGGATGCTGAATTTAATTTAACAAAGCTGCATTTTATTAGCATCGTAACTGCAACGTTGCTGTTGTTGCTTATCAGCCAACCAACCCTTCGAGCCGAAACACTACCAATTTCTCAATTTTTATTCCACCATCTGTGCATTTGTAACTCAGAAGTAGAAAATCGATTGCTTCCAAGAGCTAAATCACGTCATTCACGTTATAAGCATAATTATGACGTAGAAAAATAAAATTAGTTTATGTATGCAAAAATTTCGCTTCATTGTTGCTTAAGTTTGATTGAAACCATAAAATGAAAATCAATATTGAACATAAAGAATTGCATGCGAGATAATTTATATTTTTTCATTTCAGCGACTATTTCAACATTTTAGTCTTACATGTGCATGTGAAGGTTAAAATAATATGAAAACATTTAAAATTTATCAGTTCCAAAAAGCAATTTTGTCAGTTTGGATGAAAATTTCATGAGTATATGTATTTTTTAATTGAAGCGCACTTGTATATTCAATTTTTTTCATTTAGTATATTTCTCTAATGAAAAATGAATAATTTTAAAAAGTATAAAAAAATATGTATAATTTTAAAAAGTTTGTAATTTTATTTTTCAAATTTGAACAAATTACACACTGCAAAATTTTCAAAGTTTTTTCATTTTATATAATAACAATAAATATAATATATCATTATTGCTTAGTGTTTTTTTTTTTTCTCTAATAAATAAGATTAAAAAAAGTCCACGAATTTTTTTTTAATACATTAACTTTTTTTTTTTTTTTTTAATTAAATATTTGAAATTATTTGATGATAAATTGAAATTAGATAAATACTGTAATGATATAATTCTGATAGCTATTATCAACTCTTTTCAACCAATTGCTTAACATTTTGATATGATAATCTGATCAAACATATTTCAGCTCTACTTACTCTAAGCAATAATTTTCATTTATCAAATGGCGGTCGCTATTTGTCAGTCCCGAATCTAACGCTCTCCCAACATTTCATCTGTGCATAACGTATGTCTATGTATCGGTCCGGTCGGCATCTCTTCAATTTTCGAGCATATTCGTATTTTATGAGCCAATGGTATACGGTACTTTTATGCACTACTGCCTTCTGAGCGACGACCATCAGTTTTGCTGTTGGCTGTTGCTGTTGCTGTTGCTGGTGTTGTTGCTGTTGTTGATGATGATAATGATGATGATGACGATGATGGTGATAGTAATAGTGGTCATAGTGATAGTGATGATGGTGATGCTGCTTTCAAATACTTTCACATAAATTCGTTTGCTTCATATTAAAATCAGAAAAAAAATTTTACAACTACTTTCTATTACTATTGAAATTTATATCTAAGTTAATATTTTAATTTCTTTTTTCTTGTGTAAAAAACTTTTATGTTTTTTTCAACTAAATTTGATAATTATTTCTATTGAAATAATTAGCTTTAAAGCATATATAAATTATGCATGATTTTTTTTTTTTTGCGAAAAAGCATTTATAAAATAAACAAAAATAAGCTGTTATATTTTATTAGAAATTTTAAAATTGAATAATTAATAAGTGATATTTCGAAGGATGCAATAAAAATCAAAATTTGTTCAATTAAAATTAAATTAAATAAAAAAAACAATCCGTTTTCAAACCTATTCAATAATGAAAAACTGATTTAACGAAATTGTCCATTTTTTATCATTTTTTTCAAGAATTTGCTTCCATAATTGTTTCATTGAAATTTTTTTTTAATTTTATTGCAATAAGAACTAAATAACTGTAAAATAAGTAAAAATTTCTCTTTCTTCTTTCCTTTGTCACCTACTATCTCTCATTTAGTTTTTCAATCTTTTCCCCTCTCTCTTTCCAACATCGTATCATAATAATCGGCAACAAAACAGAGGTAATAAAAACGAAAGAGAGAGAGAGAGAGAGAGAGCGCTAAGAAGAGAAAGATATGAAACAGAAGTAAGGCATTAGCTATTTGGGGTTTTTTTTTTTTCTTCCTTTTGTGACAAAGATGAATTGCCGACAAGCAAAAGTTTAGACGTTATGACAACGATTTACAACCGCACCTTTCTCCTCTCATTTTAATAATCCGAACCTCAACGATTAACCATTATTCTCTTTCTTCTTCTTTCCCTTCTTATAATATCTTCCTCTCTCCCTCTCTCTCTCTATCTCTCTATCTTAGTTTCTCCATTTTATACCTGAAAAAATGTTGACAAACTGACTGATGATGACTGATCACTAAATTATCCATGCTATCAACACTGACAAAAGACTATTTTTGATCACTTTCTACTGGAAAACATATTCGACTCTTTTCCCATGGGTTCCTTAAATTAGACTCCGTAAAAAGATCAAATAAGTAACATTAATTTTATTAATTAGTTAATTAAAAAGATAGTGATCACTTCTATTTCACTCAGTCAGTCTTATCACAAAGATAATATGAAAGATAAAAGTGAGAGAGGGAACAGTGATAAAGATTTGCCATTCAATGTATGAAAATTTGAATTTTAATAAGTCAATTCTTTAAAATTGCTTAATTAAAATTTTATTTCGATAAATCCATTTTAGAAATTCGGAAATTCGAAAAAAAAAAAAAAAAAAACGAAGATGTAATTATAATGTGAAAGTTTGAAAGGACAGTTTTGAACATTGACAATAGCCAAAAGCATACCTGTCCAACAACAACATACCTGTCCAATTATACTGCTTTTTTATCCTGTTGTTTGCACTTTGCACTTTGTTAAAATTGCCATCATTAAATTCCAATCTGATATCGTTACAATCTTATTGATTGATCATAGCACTGACTCATCATTTAAATCATCAAGAAATTATCTTATTGGAAACATTTGCTAAAATAAACATTTGTGAAAGATACGTGAAATATAGA
Organism: Brugia malayi; assembly: GCF_000002995.4. Classification (NCBI taxonomy): domain Eukaryota; kingdom Metazoa; phylum Nematoda; class Chromadorea; order Rhabditida; family Onchocercidae; genus Brugia; species Brugia malayi. Next base: position 10,928,568 of record NW_025062475.1, read on the forward strand.
GAAGCGCAAAGTTCACAAGATTGACTTATAACACTTAATAAGAAGTTGAAACAAATTATCAAATATTTAAAACATATTTTTAGGAACTATACCAAGAAAACTAATGATATTTTCATAGTAATAACATTCAGAAATGTCTCGTCTTCCTTATCACTAATTCCATTCAATACAAAAAAAAAAATTTGCTGATAAGAAATTTTAAATGATACAGCTTACAGTCATACATATGTAACTTATGCATTACATTTTTGCATTAGATCAAAGTAAAAAGCCGCCGTTTGATGATGGCGCCTAGAAGCATGAACGATTTTTTGATATGCTGCCATCTCTTCGTTTCTCTCTCAATTCAAACTTACTAAGCTCATCGTCCTATTTTTATTCACCAATTCTATTGTTTTTAAAATTTTATTGAAATGATAGATGATATATTAGCAAAACAAAAAGATAATAGCAATGATAACAATGATAGTAACATAAAAATAATGAAACATTGCGTGTAATCATAATAATCAGTAGTTGTTTTATTAATAATTAGTAAGTAATTAGTAACAGTGCAAAGAAATACAAATGATTAATTCATGATTATAATTGTAACCTCTATGAACTTTTTAATATTAAATATTTTGTTATCAAAATATTGTTTACTTTTAATTTGCAGCAGCTTTATCAATGTCATCAATGCGTAATGAAATGATATTGAATCATTTAATCGATCACATTTTGGAATTCAAAAAGTTCAGAAGTTAATTACCTAATATTATAGCGTTAGTTAAATGTTTCATTTTGATTGCTCTTTTGTAAGTAAACTTATTATTTTAAAATATTTTTGTAAAAATTTGTCGGAAATTTTCAGACTATTCTCGACAATTACCACCATATCACATGCTAGATTAAAGTATATTAAAAGAATCTTTCACGTATTTTAGTCTTTTTTTTTTTATTTATCTTTTCTTTTTTGGTATAAAAGAATTATCACTTTAATAAAATTCATTTTCAACTCATAATTTCGTACAATTTTTGCATAATCATGTCAAATAAATCATTTAATCCTTCAAATTAGCAAAATATGCCATATTTGTCTGACAATCTATCTATCACCTCCGGCGAACTTGTCAACCGCTATTACTATCACCATTTACCTCGTTTTCCAACCATTCAGCAATGACAATGACCTGAACCTACAGTATCCTTATATAATCATCATCTCATTACCTGATTCTCGTCGCTGTTACCGCACTCTTATCAGTCTCCTCTCACCACCAGTTTCCACTCTTGCATTCCTCTTTACGATAAATTAAATTATTTGAGTATTGCCGAATCAGTAAGTGATTGTCGTATCAATTCATAAAATTTCGAATTTGATAATCATTAAAGGGCAAATACATTGTACTTATCAGTAAACAAAAAATTTTTTCTTCATAATATTTAGTAAAATTTTTGTGAAAAAAAAAAACTTTTAAAGATACTGTAAAGATGAATTTTTATTGTATTGAAACCATTGTATTAATATAATTAGATTAGTTATTTTATTGGAGAAAAAATTTTCTAACTTCATTTCATTCCAAATCATTTTTTTTCCCAGTTATATTCAATATTCGCTCTTTCTCGTATAATATTTCAAATTATTGTTTATTTCTTATTCGAAAAAAAAAAAAAAACCTTTTATTTAATCATTCGTAACAAAATTTTTTATTGTCTTTTTCATCAAAATCTTTTCAAACAATACAGTAATCTTGAGAAAAATATGATGAAAATTTAACTCCTCTTTAACCCTAAAAAAAGAAGATGAATAGTAAAATAATTTTTCTTTTTCTGCTTTATTTTTGATTATGATAATATGATAAATTTGATATATGTCCTGCAGTAGCTTAATTAGATAATTTCATTCATAATTATAATTAATAAAACGTTCACTCTATCAGTCCCCTATATCACCTGTCTAATAAAGTGAATAATTATTCATTTTATTTATCCATCTAAATCAAAAAATGATTTATTTTACTTACATCAAACAAAGGTATAGAAGTGCACCTGGTTTTTTTCTTTTTTTTTTCTACAATACAAAAGCTATTACCGACGTAAACAAAAAAAGAAATGAAAGTGTCACAAGAAATGCGGCTAAGCTTTGTCACCAAACAATTTTAGTAAATGTCTTTCTTTTAACACTGGTTAATATTTATTTATAATCGCATTAATGACAGTAATGGTATCTGTTTGTTGACAATAAACAATCCTATTCATAGCAAAATATCCTACTTGAACTTTTTCACTTCTGTAAAATATGCCATCCTTACAACTTACATTTATATTAGAATTCTTAGTGCTATTAAGAAGTTTAAACAATTATCCAATTTATTATTAATAATTTTTACCAAAAAAATACATATATTTTTCATATTACTAACTTCCTAGAGTAGAAAAAATGAAAATAATACTTTGTAATATAATTTAATTAAAATTTTTCTAAAAAATTTTTTGTTATATAATTTACATTAGCTAAGTTAAAATTATTACTTTAAGAAATAACATTGTTTATGTATATACATCATATTCATCAAAGAGAATATAATGCATCATAAAAGCATTATATTCTTGTTATATATCGTGAAAGAAAATTAAGAATAAAGAAAATTATGAAATAAAAAAAGAAAAAAGTTAACATTAAAAATAAAAAAACTTATTTTGATTTTTTATTTGTTCACTTTTTATTTAATTACAATGCTACAGTTTAGAATTTAGTTAAGTTGATTTAAAAAATTGTTTGCAAATAGTATTAACGAAAGTAATGTTTAAGAAATAATTTTGCAATAATGTATCATACTATTTTGAAAAGTAAAGTATTTATCTCAATTTTACTTTACCCTATCATTCTTCAATCTTTAGCTTTAACTCTTTACTCGTTTTTTTTTTTTGTTGACAGGAAAAACGGAATATACATAATTAAGTAATTAAGTTATTATTGGAATAAAATTTTGCAGAGAAGTGAGTGATCATTGTTTTTAAATATCTCGACATGGTTTTTTCAAATTATATGAAATGTTTGTTTTATTATGATATGATAAAATCAATTTTACTTCCAATAAAATAATTGAGTTGCATTTTTATAATTGACTTTAAAATTGAAAAATATAACAGATTTCTGAGTTGTAATTTTTAAAAGTTGGAAATTAATTCTTAAGTCATTCATTTCATTAGAGAAATAAGCGATCTTTTTGAGAGAGTCATGGTTTTATTTAGAGAAGTTTGTAAATTTCGACAGCACAATAATTGCTTTGCTTCTGCGCTCCCAAAATAATTCATAGCTCATATTTCCGGAATAAAAAAATAACTCACAGATTTTCTGAAATAGTTAGACAACTCCTTTATTCCGAATAATCACTTCTTCTCATCCAGAAGGATTACAAACTTCAGATTTAAAGCCAGATAAATTTTGTTACATAATATACTCCGTAAAAGCTTGGGTTGCAGGACAGAAATCGTTTTGTCCTGCAACCCAAGCTTTTTCGGAGTATACCAAGCTTTCATAATTTAAGTGATAGTCTAGAAAAGCGGTCATTTGTTCCAATTATTTGTTTGTTTTTTTTTTTTTTGAAAATAAAAATCAAAATTGTAAACTATACTTTGAAATGAGTAGACATAAAAGGTACGGAAAACAATATCGGAAACATTGAAAAAAATCTTCTCTTTATCAAATATCAGCTAGGTATAATGTCTCATTATCAGCAGATTAATCGATATTTAATTTAAATCACATTCAAAATCAACAAGGTTAATTATTTTATTGGATCTTTATAGTAAGATTAATGACTGAAAGATTTCTTTAGCTGAATGAAATGATAAAATTTACAAAATAGATTGCCAAAATTTAGTTTAAAGTTGTAATAAATTGTTTAAAAGGATGAGTTAAAAAAGATCGCAGAATGGACAGAATGGAATAGAGTGTTTTGTTTTCTCGAAATTCAAATTTTTAAACTCTTAAAGGAAATTAATTTTTGATAAAAATTGTAGATCAGTAAAAGAGCTAAGAAAAAAACTTTGAAACAGAAAGAGGATAAAATGAACAAAAAGCAAAATTTTTATGATAAAGCCGTTTCAACAGACACACATACACACACACACATACACACACACACATACACAGACACACACACACACATACACATATCTCTTAGCAATACATATACTACAAGGAAAGGCGATAAAACATTGATCTGATCATCTAGGCAATCTAGAAGTGATCAAAAATTTGCCAATTGCTAAAATAATTCACGATTTTTTGATTTCATTATTATTATTTATTATCATTTCTTAATTTATCATTTCTCGAACCTACCAGAATTTCTCGAAAATATAACTGTAAACAGAGGAAATGAATAGCATATAATTGAAATTTTTTGATTAATAATTTGCGTAATATTTGCATGGCAAAAAAAGGAAAGAAAAAATCAAAATTACTTTAGTTTTAACTATAGGTATATACTAATAGCATAAATCAAATAAGGCTAAATCTAAGTATCACTAACAATAATCATTTTGATACTTTGACGAAATGAAGTAGAACTTTTAATAGATTTTACCAACTTTCCCGTCATAAATCTCATCGATCCCTCCCCATTCCTGCAATAATCACAAATATCACATTGCTTAAACTCAATGCTACCGCCTCGGTGATAATTTTATGTACAATTCGGGCATCATTAACACATCAAATCATGTTCAAAAAAGTTCTTCAAATAACACATTTATGATTTTTATGTCAAAATACCGCCGCCGCTTTTCTATATCAAATCATTGCTATCATTCATTGTATTGACAAAGTCTTTTTAGCTATTGAAAAATGACTGAAAAAATAATGTTAGAGAGTGGAATAAAAAAAATTATTGCTGAGGAATTACCGCATAAATTCTGATAATTTTATTATTATATATATTTTAAATTTAAATTAGTAAGGTGAATATATAGAAACAAAAAAAAAATTCTTTTTCTTTCTATTTTTATTTCCATAATTATTCTTTGTTTTTTCAAAATAATACTGTTCATTTTGGTTCTTAAAAAAACTACGATGCTAATGAAATGAATGAATAGTGAGCACTTTTTTAGTTGAATAATATGCCATATTTCGATTCCACTTTATCATTCACTTTTTCTGATCATATTCTCATATTTTTATTAGTTATTGAATAATTAAATATATATATACCTTAAACTTGATAAGTATACTTTAAATTAGATAAGTTATAATAGTTTTAGTAATGGTTTGGCTTAGTTTTTTCGTTTTTTTCGATTTATTTTTTTTTTTAGTTCACACTATTAATATTCATTAATATATGTTTTTGTGTGAGTGAAATCAACGGAACAAGAAAGAAAGCAAGGAAGAGAGGATGACCGATCCTTCGAGTTCAGATTCTTCTATCGTCCACTTCTTCCTCCTTTTTCGTATTCTCAGTGTGAATCGGTCTGAATCGCTTGTTATGCTTTTATAAAAAAATTCTGAAAAACTAATTTGCTTATTTGTCGGCATGAGCTCCGCAGATGGCTAAAATCATTTTGGAATGTGCTGCTGTTCTGTTGTTGAGTCATAATATCATGTTTGTTCAATTATGAATGGATAATATCTAAGGTATCGTTGAATTTTGTTACTTTTTTAAATGTTTATTTATAAATGAATTCATTTTTTATCACTGATTGATAATGAAAATAAATTTAATCAAAAAAATCTTTAAATGAACACTACTCATAGTTTAGCATTATAAGCTTCTCAATAAAGATTATTCAGTTGTCTTGAAACTCGTTGCAATTTCTCACTTTTTTTCTAAACAAAATATTTACAATTATTACAAGTATAGTTGTGTCATTCTATTAAACAATATTGGATCATTTACAAACAATATCGAACTACTGTTCACTGTTTACTAAAATTATTGTTTATTAATTTTAAATCCTACAACAATATTTTATAAGACTTCTATCCAACTAATCACTATGCTAACACAATTTTTTTTTTTTTTTTTTTTGAATAAACTACAGGTGCCTAATTTTATATTCAAAACTAATTAACTTATCATGAAATGTATCATTTATTAGAAATGTTCGGATTTTTTTGTGCTTCAATGTTACTACACAGTAGCAGTCATATATTTTATTCAAAACAAAGTAAATGAAGAAATTTAATAAATAATAAAACATTTTACAATTACTACTATGTTCAGTTCTTTAAATATTGCATCGCGAAGTGTTCTTCTTTTAGATTGTCACTTATTGTCATCAATTCATCCTTGGCATTTCCAGTTCTTAGTATTTTCAGCAATTCATATACTCTTTCTTTATTTGATGACACAATTGAGACAAGACATTATAATCGATCTTCTGATGGATTGCACGAGTACGATACTTTTCCATTAGGCAGAATTTAAACGATTAATTTATACACGAAATTATTTTATTATTTTAAATTAATTTGAACTCTACGAATTTTTAGGAATAGAAATTTGTGATCGGCCGACTTCATTTCAGTGAGAAGCATTCTTTTCTTAGATTATCACTCACTTATTGCTAACATTTCTAGTCTCAGCGATTCCAGCAATTCACATACTCTTTCCTCAACCATTGTGACAAAACATTGCAATCGATTCTCTGATCGATCGAACGAATACGATATTTTTCCATTAAGTACAATTTTAAATGGTATGGCAAAGCAAAAATGTAAGAAAGAGAGTAAAGTGGCGGATATTGTTCAATTGCAACTTTTATAAAATGCTGAGAATGTTAATGGCGCATTTTTGATAGACTTTTTGGAAGCAATGATTTATTGGTTGGTATTGTAGGTGTGATCGGAAGGAAGAAACTTCACTTTCTTCAAATTTATTATCGTTTTGTAAATAATTTAATAATTAGAATGGAAAAGTTAGTGAAGAAAAAGAAGTAGAAATAAGAGAGAAAGAGAAAAAATAAATTGAATTAGTTGAAATTTCAGAATACTTCAGGTACCTTAACTTAATATCAAGTTAAAGAAACCTAAAGGTTTGTTATTATTAGAAGCAATGTTTAACTTATAGCAAAGAAAATGAATTAAATTAAATAAATTTCAGATTAATTTGCTACAATTCGATTTAATATCAATGTGTGTGTGTGTGTGTGTGTTTGTGTATTCAAATTCTTCACTAGCGAGAATGAAGAAATTAAAGAAATCGGCACCATAACATAACTTTAAAGAAATCCTTTTTCGTCCTTTTTCGATTTCGCTTCTGAGAATTATGCTAAATTTGTTGTGAAAAAATACCCAATCTCAGACGAATAAATCAACTTTTTAGAGTTCATTTAATGTATTTTGGGAATATCAAAAGGAGCGACAGCTGTAGTACTTTAGGTAATCTTCTGCTCCTGCATTTTGGACTTTTTGGAAATGATTAATTAGCTATTAATGAGCAGAAACTGAACTTATCATTCACTGTTGTCCTCTGTGAAATGATGATTCCTAGGATTAACAGGAAATGTTAATTTGAAATGAAATTGTTATTTGTGTGCAAATTCTGTCACATAAGAATAGATCCTTGAAATAATTATCTTAAAAAAAGTGACTTACTTGCTCAAAAAATAAACGAATTGATGAGAAATGCAAATTTAAACGAATAGGGAAAATTCTAAGGAAACTGTTAATAGTGCGCAAATGATTCTAAAATGATTCAATAAATAAATAGAAGTTAAGTGAGTTCATATCATTTCCATAGTTCTACTTAAATTGAATCAATTTCATTATGCAACTTCTAATTATCAAAATAAACTACAAACAGTAATGTGCATACTTTTTAATTTATAAAATTAATTATTTTAATTACAGTTTCTTTATTTTATTAGCACCGCAAGTAATCTAATCATAGGTTAATCATCCTTAATTACTCCACTATATCACATCACATTCATTATTGGAATCAGTTAACCTGTGTGAATCTTCTGGAAACAAATTTTATGCTATATCGTTTTTCACACACAGAATAATGTATTGTTTTATGAACTAGGAAATGCTTACCTAACTTAGTGACAATACGAGTGACAAAACCATACTTTGTTGACGTAGATAAAAATGAAATAATTGCATTGTCAATTGTAATAGATTTTGTTCCTTTATTTTATCAGCGCTACAATTCATTCTACTTGACCTTACTTAACATAAAAATTCAACTTTATAGCATGGAGATAGTGTGTTGCTATAGAGTAACTTTTTCTTAACAAGTCTCACCGTTTACTGTATGATATACATTTGTCTGTACTTCCTGTCTTATTGCGCATTAAGTCGGGTAGTTACTATCCATGCGCAATTTGTTATAATATGGGGCACAATTACATCGAAATATGGTTTGGTTGTTTGTAAATTTGCATTCATTAAATTAAGGACTCGCAATTTTATATAAAATCAAATTATGCCGAATATGTAATTCTTTGTTTTGATAATACATTTTAAACACGTACATTATAAATATAAAGCTCATACCTCACCTTTTTTTTCTTTTCTTTTCAATTTTTAAAGTTTTGAAATATACCTAGAGTAAAGAATCCAAAACTAAGAAAATCAAAATTCAAATTTAATGGAAATAAAATGAAATGCGAGGAAATCGGTTTCATTTGAACTTATCGTACAGCATTGTATAAGATTGCTATCTCGGCGGCACATTATAATGATGATAGCAATACTGTCTATTCCTGAAATATTCGAATCCATAATTATCTTTCAACTCCACCCTATCTCATTCTTGCTACCATTGGGCGTTACAATAACTTTAATAGTATTATAGGAGATGGGACCCGCCTTTTGCGCATTTTGCATCGAAGGATCTTCTCCGCCTCTTCTCTCATTTCCCTTGTTGCTTTTTTCAATAACAATAATCAGATAAACAGTAGCGAGTTTTACTAACTTCCAATACCATTCATTTATTCATTTGAGCAGTTTTATTGTCAATCAAGGCTTCTTTCATTACTCATTCATTTATCATCGTTATATTTTACATACCTTTTCTTTGAAATCATTTTATTACTTATCGTTTCCATTTATATGTTTTAATTGATGACATAAAGAAAGTGTTATTTCATTCAAATTACAATCATAATATCATATTATAAAGGCAAACATGCTGAGATGAAATTTAGTATTAATTAAAGTAATATTATGAAAGAATTAATTAAAGTAATATTGTGATAAGAACCAGTTTGGATATTGTAGAAGATTAGATAAAATTCAATTGCTTAATACTGAAGTATCGAGATTTCATTATAATAATTTAGTAATTTAGACTGTTAAGAAATAGTCTATAAAGTCATACTTTTTTTTTTAATTTCATTTACTAAACAGTTTTTTAAGCACATTAGCGATTTCTAATTGTAACGTCAACTTAAAGTAGCAATAGATCGATTTAAATATTACATAGATGATTCATTCAAGAAAAGCATCAATAAAAGTCTTCTCTAAGAAATATTTGCTATTCGTTTCTTACTTCATTTTTATTAATACTAACAAAATTCAATGAAAAATAGTAAAGCAAGATTCTCAATTTCTATTTCTATAGCAATTTAGGTAAAATTCAATCCCTTATGCAATTGAATTGACAGATAGTTACATCTTATATAGACCCGCTGCGTTCTGACATTTTGCATCAGTAATTGTCATAAATATTTGAATTAGCATGATCAAAGAAACGGCAGACAGAAGAAGCAGCAATGATTTTTTTCTCTCGTTTTAAAAAAATTTAAACAACTTTATGAAATTTTTCAAAATTCTAATTTCTTAAAGGAATTTTTGAAATATAAAAATTTTAGAGCACATATTGATTTTGAAAATTTTGATTGAATTTTTTTTTTTCTAAAAATTGTTTTATGCAATGTTTTCTTTACATCACTTTGGAAAACAAAAACGATTGCACTTTTCAGCTGCTTTTTTTGATTAATACTTTATCAATGCCATCAAAAGCTTTCTAGCGATGATAGCTATATTTGTAAATGAAACAAAAAAAAAAAAAAAAATAGAAATCTCTGATTGTGATTTTAATTTATTTCCATCAGGATGATCAAATTCATACTTTTACTAAGTTTAAGGATTAAAGGAAAGATAGATCAGAATATGATTTTAGTAATCAGAACGAGCAAGATCATCCAGTCTGTTCAGTAGCTGATTAAAAGTTTAGATGCATTTATTTCAAATCCCTTCGCAAAATTTCAACTCATCCCAGAACATTACATTCAAAAAAAGTTATATTATTCATAATTAAATTTAACATTGCATTTTTTCCAAAATCTTTGTTAACTAATTTACAAAAAAAAAGAAGAGAAAAAAAAAAAATGAAATTAATATTATCGTAAATTGGGCCCGTCCACAAAAACTTTCATGCTTTGTGTTTGAAAAAAGGCTGTAAAGAAAGTTCTTGTTCAGTTGAAAGCTCTCAAAAATTTTTGAATTAAATAGGATTAATGAATTTTTCAGAAATTGAAGAAGGAGTTAATATGTTGTACATTTAGCACTACACAACAAATGTTATTAGCATATTTGGACCGACTTAAAAAAAAAAAAAACCCTTCACACTAGTTCATAATAATTTTTATTTTCTTTTTTTCCTCAACTCATCCCAGAATACCACAGCATTACATTCAAAAAAAAAAAAAAATCCAGAACATTACATTTACTTTTTTTTCTGCAAATTTATTCATCTCCAAATGTTTCGTTTATATGAGATGCAAATAAACATTATAATAATATAATATCACTTATTGTATTGTATCAAAATCTCTTATCACAATTTTTTAAAAACTTATCATTTGACATTACTATTATTAGCATTATTATTATTATTATTTACATAATATCATGATTAGTACAATAATTATCACTCAAAACTTTCCCATAATTATTTTGTGTTGCCGTTGTCTGATTGGTGGAAGGAAACGGTAAGCCAATTGTAGTTATCATAAGAAGCCACGCCTATTTCAGGCCTCACACATCGCCATTGTCATTTCTTTGCTGTTTGTCGACATATTCACCCAAACCACCCATCTCTCTAATGTTCATGCTAAACTTTTTATTAGCATGCACATGCATACAGACATGTGCAAAGTGCCTGTATTTGTATATGCATGTGCATGCATGCATATGTATACCTGTATATATATATGTGCGCTTATGTGTATGTGTGTGTGTGTGTGTGTGTGTGTCATTCATAAAGATGTCATAATTAGACATCCAATAGAGAGGTGCGTAAATAATTCACTATGTCAAAATGATTGATATGTGAATGCTTTAATGGCCTATATTTGAGAAAGGATGTGATAAAAAGATAAGATTGTACTTCGAAGTGATAATTTAGAAGTGAATTCTAAAGCTTTTCATTCTTATCCTTTAGCAGCAACAACAATAAAGGAAAAAAGTAAATTAAACCTTGAAATATCGTTTGTTAATTGATAGATTAAGCGCTAAGATTTATTGTTGTTATTATGGAAGCATTTGTGTTGGAGCATTTTGAATGATTAATGTGCGTTCATCATTTGCTAATTTGTCTAAATATTGTTAAATTTATTATCATTAGAAATGTGTTTAATAATTTAGAAGATAATGATTTAAAATACTTGATATATGAGAAATTTGCGAAAGATTCTTTTTCTTTTCATTTCAAAAACTGCACAATTTTAAATTTAATTTTTTTGTCCCTTCTCACGAAAATTCGAGAAAAAGTAAAGAAATTTGATTCAACTAAAAATATATGATCTTTATGCTATCAACTAGTGAGATATGTTGAGATCATCGTGAAATAAGCCATGATGTCATCATTTACTTTCACTACGACTATTCTATGATCAATAATTCTTAATTTTTATTAAAATATATTTTTAACTATCACTTAGTTCTTTAACTGGGCCATACTGCCGATACTATCAGTCATTGAACTGACAACAAGCTAAATATATATGTTCCAGAAATTGATAAATGGCTATGATCAGAGTAGTAATCATTATTTTCTCATTATTAAAAGATTCAGTAAAATAACATCATTCAAAGTGTCTTGAAAATTATGATGCTGTAGTACATAAAACTGATTTCATAAAACGAAATAATTGCTGTAAATGTTAATTAATAAAATAAAACCTACCAATTAGTAGTTTGAAATTTTGAAGAGAATTTAGGAAGCAATAATTGAGGAAGAAGTTAGCATGAAAAATAGCAGTTTTCTTCCAGCAAAGATTATGATAGAAGCCAGCTGCAACGGCAGTAACTGTAACAATTGTATCAACTAGTTCAGATAGATTTATCGTATAAGCATTTTATATGCCCTTAACAGCATCGTTGGCTTTATGTTCCAATCAAAATATTGGCTATTACAATGTTTATGTCCCTATTCTTCTTTATCACTCTCTCCTTTTTCCCTGAATACTTTCCGTTTTTTCTATAATTTTCATGATTTATACTTGTCGTAAAATAGCATATCACTATCATAATTTTATTTATCTTTGAATAATAACAATGGAAAATTTCACATTAAGAAGATTATGTATGGTTTTGATTTATTTTAAAATAGATTATCAATCAATTTATGACTCTATTAATTTTTATTTCCCACTGCAATTTCGCGCAAATAACAAGTGATAAAAGCTACACGAGTAAGGTTTAAAAATTAGTAATTTAAGGAGCAATTTTTTTGAAATAATAATGTTTGCTTGATAAATTTCGAAAATTCTGGATAATTACACTTCATGAATGCTTGACACCAAAGGAAGAAGTGCTATATTGCACAAATCATGAAGTTTTGATGGGATTAACTTTATGAAATTGTCAATATAATAGTAAAAATATCACATAATTTTGCATATTTTTAATATTTTTGAGAATAAATTTTATATGATAATTTAACATGTTCATTAATTATATAATTGATGCATCAGAATATTGTAAATAATTTTAATATGTAAACAGTTTTATGATAGACTTGGACACTTCACGATTTTTTTCTGCAGTGAACTAAACAAAGCACAAAAATCTATTACATTTAGTCAGCATAGCATTTCTACTTGTGTCAAATTATATTTTTATCCCAGCTTATCCAATAGAACAAAATCATCTAATTCAACCAATCGATCAATTACCTATCTTCATTATGAGATAACGTGATAGATGTCTAACATGCATTATATTGTAATGCGCAAAATTTGACATCGATTACGATAATACATTGCAACGGTATTGTCATATCAGTCATTCGATTCAGATGTCACAAATAAGAATCCCATTTAGTAACGGCTCATAAAACGATAGTTAGACTAAAAAAAAATTTTTTTCAATCATTTGAAGATAGTTAATCAATTTTTTAAACAAATATTTCAATCTTTTACAAAAAAGAAAAAAAAAAAAACTACCGTTATTTGTTCTGATGCTGAAAACCGGATTTATTTAAACGATGTGTGTATGAATGCAAATTGATGTACGTACATACGCAAGTGTATGTGTGTGTGTGTGTTTGTATGTGTGCATGATATATGTGTGTGTCTGTCTGTCTACATATATGCTGTTGTACACACATAAATCGGTGTTGATTAAAAGTTTGAGAAGCGTTTGGCAAACGTACGCACAATTTGGTTTTCTCAAATATTGAAGTAACACTTCTCATTCATATCAGTAATTTTAGTATTTTTAAATATTTAACAAGTTAATTCCATTTTAATTTTTTTTTTTTTTATTCCCAATTAATTACAACGTTGTAAGAATGATAATGAAGTACAGTAATGGAAAATACTTCTGGGGAAAAAAGTTAAAAGTTGAATCACTACATTTAATAATAGCAAAAGGAGTTCGATTAGCAATCCGGAAAATATGCACGGAGCCTATGGTAAACATTTTTGAAAATGTTTTACTTTTTCAGTCTGCGAAATCGTTTACAAAAGTTTATTAGATATTTCTTCAGTTTCGCCGTTATAATAATACCGAAGAATTTGCCCGGATAATGATTTCTTTTTTGAAAGACATATTTAATATAATGTTTTTTTCTACACAGTACAATTTATTTTTAAAAAATTTTTAAATGGAAAGAAAAGTAAAAGGTAAAGAGTTGTGATAGTTTATCTGATTGATCCATCAGGAAATGATTTCCTGTAAACTAAACTATACTGTTGTTGCATTGATTTTTTCTCGAATATTATTTGCTGATTGAGCAACAACATTGTCATCATAATTTGTCATTGACTTTTTCAAACGCAATAGAAACTCAATGAGAAGGAAAAGAAAATAAACGTAATATTGTGGTACGGTGAGGAATTACATTAAGAATATTTGCATTCCTTTCCAAAATTTTTTAGAGAATATTGCAGAAAAAATTTCTTATAAAAAAGTAGCTAGGAAAAATCTAAGCAATGAACTAATTTCAGTCAACTTTGAAATAATTTGAGAGCTAAATGTAAGATACGATAAGCTTTTATAATTTTAATAGTAGCAAAATGAAAAAAAAAGAGTTTTGGAAGAACAATTTTGTTGATCTTTTGATTAGATAAAGGAGGATTGATTTCCTGGAAATAGAAAATTTTGATCATTTTGAGATTGAGATAAAGTGTTTAAAATTTGATCTACTAATCAGCATAGAATCAATCAATTTCGTTGTGCTTAACTTTTGTGTTAACTCGATTCTTTCCACTCTATTTAATTTTTCATTTCATTTTAAATTCTAGGAAAAAGACTTCCTTGTATGCAGTGTAACTTTTTATATTATCCAATGATATGATTTCTGTGATGAACGGTATCAACAATCCGGCATCGTTCGGCTTCTCCGGAAGTTTCATGGACAAACCGTTTTATCAAAAATTTGCTGCTACTAATGTTGCAACGCCAGCTTCTGTAACTCCGGTTGCAACCACAGCTGCTGCTGCTGCTGCTGCTGCAACAGCTGAATCATCCTCAAATATTTCAGTATCAAGTGCTACAAACGAGAATGATAGGACCAATACTCCGCCTGCACTTGCTACAAGGTGTCGCATTAATATTTAAAATAATTGATAAAAATTTTTAAATATTTGGAATCAGAAAATATTACTGAGTCATTTTTCCATCTTGTATTCTTATATTTATTCATTATAATTTAGTTCATCGACGGCCTCATCATCACAGGTGATGAATGTGATGAGTAACTTACCTGGTGCGCATCATCATGTCCATGCCGGACACTCGCAACATTATCCGTATGGCTATGACTGGGCGTCATCACATCAGGCTGCCGCTGCCGCTCAAGCTGCACATCTTTCTGCGCAACAAGCTGTTGTTCAGCAAGCTGCTGCTGTTGCAGCTAACGTTGCATCTGTCTCTTCTGCTTCCGGTAATAAAAAATTCAAAAATTTTTATATTTTGAAAGATATGTTTTAATTTTTTTAAAAAAAAATTGAAATTTATTTTATAAGATCTATTTCAGTATCATCATGTGTGCCATCGTTAGGATCCTCAGGGATACCATCACCAAATGCTGTCGCCAAAGCTGCTTTTCTTTCACCATCTACCGCAACCGGCAAGTTTGCAATACTTTTCATTAATTTCATTTTGCAAACAGGAAAAGTACGACAAAACTTGTTAGGTTAACTTACTGCAATAAAAAAATGACATTAGTATCGCTTATTTATATTATATATATTTCGGCATTTAATTAATTAATAACATTGTTGCAAATGAAAAAATTGTGATAAAATTCGCTGAATCAATTCATTGCAAATTATTTTTTATATGTATTCCGGTGATTCACTAATATTGAAATTACGGATTAATATTACTGTTTCGAAATTATAACAGTAAATGCTATATAGTTCCGTAATTAATTACAGTGCTATAATTAATTACAGTACTACGTACAATATCTTCGCTTGCATTTCTCAAACAAGAAAAACACGATAAAACTTGCTGAATTAACAAAAAAAAAAAAAAAAAAACATTGCAAATATATTCACTTAATACCATAAACTATAAACATAATTTCACAATGGATTATGTGCAACAATAAATCCACCTATTCCGATACCGGAAAAGGTTTTCCTTCTTCTTTCAGGTTTCGATATGATGAATCCGATGTGCCAAGCAGATTTTTACGGGTCTAATTTTCATGCCGCTCATGCAGCAGCTGTAGCCACTGGACATACATGGGCTTACGGTTATCCACAACAGTATCCCTTTGGTGCGCATCCGTATCCAGGAAGTATGGTAGCCGATATGACTGGTTTAACAGGTTTGCTCTTTTTGTTGTCGATTACATTATTTACACATTATAATTAGATTCAGTTCTAATTAAAATATTAGAATATCACTATTAAAAACTATTAAAATTAGGTGACTGTATTGTGGTAGTCAAATAATAACGGATTCAATTGTAAATACCGTAGTTACTTACAGTATTTGATTGAATCTATTGCTATTTAACTTGTTAGAAAAAGACTTTTAACTTCATAACTTCAACTTATAATGGTGTATATGTCAGTATCATTTCGATTAAATTATAACATTGAGTGTTAATTTTTAAAATTTTGTTTTCATTCGCCACAAATTTTTTTTTCATTCGAAATTAGAAAATTTGCGATAATTCTTAACGCTATGAAATGAAGTTACAACATATTAAATTTCGCTTTTTTCGAAAATATTTACAAACTAATTCATTAATAGATAGTAACTTCAAATGAATTTTTATTACACTACTTTTAGTTTTCACCTTAATCTAATTCGTTCGTAACGAAACCACAATAAAAAACATTCCTCATCGATGTCTGAATTCCACGTAGACCAGAATATTAAATTAGTATTACATTTGTCATTTTCTCTTTATTCATATATAATTTTTTATTGTTTAATTTTGGTCATTCTTGTTTACGACTTTTTCACAGTGAGATCGATTCATCTGCTCTCGTATATGTGCAGGGAAATTGTTCAAGAAGATAATATAAGGATATACTATGCCACTTTACTACTATTCATCAGTACTCATCATATAACATCAATATTTTCATAATCAGGAACAATACTTGGAAGGAAGGGATAAGAGAAAGAGAGAAATGAAGAGGAGGAGAAATGAAAAGAAAGGAGTAAAGTATAGGGAAAAAATGTGAGTTAAATAGAACGAATAATAAAGAAACTGTATTAGAGAAAATGAATTCATAGAAATTCAAGCAATTTTGATGAAAATTCGAAAAATGCAACAGAAATAGAGAAACAAAAGGGAGTTCAGAAGACTTATCCAATGAAATTGATATGAAGATTCATTGATGGAAATGTTAGATGAGATGAAGAAAGAAGGAGGAAGAAGAAGATGAAAATCGGGTAGTTAAAGGGTGTCGCCGACCGGTCGAGCAATTGATTGTCGTGCAAGGGTAGTTACCGTTCTTGTTAGTACAGGTTATAAGTTTAGCAAAATTGTATAGTTGCACAATTGCGAAAGATAGATTGCTGCCCCATGCAATGAATGACAAGATGTAATGAAAACCAAGGACTGAAATTTGATAAATTGCGAACAAACTAATAAATAAAAATTATTTCTTACGTTTGAAATCAATAATGATCTCACTTTCCAACCATAATATTAACACTACTAATATTTTTCAACAAGCGCCTGCACTACTGTTGATATTATTATGGCGCAGTTATCCGTAGACTGCCTCTCCTTATCGCAACTCACGCTAATATTTAGGTTGTCATTCCATTGAATGGAAATGGCAATATATGTTTTTACGGTCATATTGCCAGGTATTGTTATTGCATACTTCCTATATAAATCATATAAGTAAGCGCAAAAAACTAAAAGCATTCCTCAGTAACACTCAGTGGAGTGCAAAATAATAACTCGAAAATATAAAAAACAAATGAGTTACTAGTGACTAGTATGAAAAAAATCCCCATTATTTC
Organism: Brugia malayi; assembly: GCF_000002995.4. Taxonomy (NCBI): domain Eukaryota; kingdom Metazoa; phylum Nematoda; class Chromadorea; order Rhabditida; family Onchocercidae; genus Brugia; species Brugia malayi. The sequence goes on from NW_025062475.1 coordinate 10,946,455, forward strand.
TGAAATTAGGATGCTAATAAAGTTTAGAGAATTAGTCACAGTTTTAAAAGTTACTCTTCAAATTTTTGGTAATACTGACAAATTTGACAATTGAATTGACAAATGTTGATCTCAAAAAATGTCGTATCATTTTTAAACACTTCCTTTATTATTCAGTTTGATCCTACATCAAAATTGTTAATGATTGAAAATTTGACCGTTGAAAAGAGAGTGGAAGCAGAGTTTATTTTTGTAGTGCTGTAATATAAAACAATTCGGCATATTTAAATTTCATATTTTCTCAAATTGAATTTAACAAGTTCACGATTTTTTTCGTTTTTTTTTTCTTTAATTTTATTAATCGTATTCAAAAGACTGCTAAATATAAAAGAATGAATGCGATGTGAAGAAAATACAGGAGCTCTAAGTTATCCAGATGTCCACTGCAAATAGATGCGGGTAATATGAGCGGTACTGCTTTGATGTAACTCTCAGAACATGGTCATTGAGACTTTTATTATCCTAATTACCTTCTGTGCAAATTTAAACTCCAACTTCTACTTCTTTCGTTCTATCTCTAATGATATGTACATGTACACATATCGCACTGAATCATGGGAAGGTTAAGTGGAAAGGGAAAAATTAATGGAATCTGTCTATGATTAAAGGTTCTTTAACTTTCCCAAATGAACTCACAAACAATTCTCTAAAATGAGTTGCATGCATTATGGAATTGATAAATCTTAGTGATAAATGAGTGATAACTTGAAATACATTAGAATATGAACAATTTTCGATCCGATCAATGTTAAAGTATTTCAAAGAAAAGATTTCTCTTAAACTGTTTAATAAAAGTTTCATCATAAAAGCTAAACTATCAGTTCGCTCGAAATTAGAAAAAAAAGAAAAATGGTAAAATGGTTCCGAAACTTTAGGGTCAAGATATTGGTCCCAGTTTTAAATATTGACATAGGTCATGTGCAGGTGTTGCTAAAATGTAAGGTGTGAGATAGATCCATAAAAAATATCTCTATACCGGACCTTAATCTTATTTTATGGTTTCTTCAGATAAACGATTTCATATTTCCATTGTATTCATTTCTGTTAATACTGCTATTATCATCTGCTCCAAATGTATTTGCTACAGTGTTATCCAAATTATGTCCCGAGAACTAGATCATAATGAATTCGGAAATATACAGTAACATGCGCCAAGAAAATGAGAAAAAGTCTTGAAACTTATAACTTTTAAGTGTTTCTCTTTTTCTTACAATATTTCCATACTTTAAATTAGTTTGCCATCCTTTACACTGCTCAAACAAATCCCACTTCTTATCAATTTTCATTATTTTCGCTATAAATTGATCAAATTAAGAATTTTATAGATTCGCTAATTTTTAAATAACATAATTTCAATTTCTCCTCTCACATTTCTTTTAACAATTGACAAAAACGTTTGAATTGAACCAAACATTTGAGGACGGTTGGGCAAGTTTGCAATTTTAACTTCAATTGTATTTTATCTTGAATTCTTCCAGCATATCCTTTTTTTCAGAATTTAAATATTTCACTTAAATTTTTGACAATTATTTTTTAATTTCTTTTTCTATCAAATTTTATATGCCTATGGTAGATTGGATCTTTCCCAAATTGTCTTTAGATGCATATTTCTAAGAATGACTTGTAATCTTTCTTTTCTAGACCTGGTAAAATAAACATAAAAATGCCGCCGTCATTATTTAGCCTCGAATCAGACAACAAAACATTTTTTATGGCCGTAAAAATTGGCCTTTTTTTTCCATCTCCAGAAACAGAAACGATATTGCGGCATAGGCTTTTGATGATATCTAATCGTGTCCTGAGAAAAGGTATCTTACAGGTTCATAAATTTGGATATAGTTATCACATTTGAGGGAGAAATTTGACGAATTTGAAATTGATTACAAAGATTGTTTTTCCAGAAATAGAGAAATGGTATCACTGATATTTTATTATTCGAAATATCAGATGTGATATTTGTAAATGGTAGGATGATAAGATAGAGTGATATTTTGACTTTAAATAAATTTTTTTAATTTATCAAAATTTTCTCACTAATGTGTTTACTTTTTGATTTCTAAAGATAATTTTTTTTTCCATTGAAAATTTTGCAAGATAATAGTTTCAGTTTGATATTTTGTTGTTCTGTTGTTTACTTCTTTCATCTTACATATATCAAATATTCTTCAAAGTATTAGATGATGAATAAGCAAATAAAGATATGAATTGCTTGCTTACATAAATTGTTGTAACAGGCGGTAATATATCAAGAGAAGTATTATCAATACAGTTCAATTATCCATCACTAATCTACTCCATACAAACTTACTTCAGATATCAATCTTTAAAAGTAAGAGATATTCACTTTAAAGAGATAATTCTAATTATAACTTTCCATCCATAGATCATTTCGATGTTACGGAAAGTGTGCCGCTTGTCATTTTGTGTACAGTAGTTAATAGGAGTAAAAGGTAAAAGGATATGGATTGTTGCTTTTTTTTTTTTTTGTTCGCACAGGTGAAAGAATAAAAGTCTAATCTATCATTTGTCAAAGATACTTCTGTCTGATAAAGCTTCTTTGCGTAACACCGACACCATGCTCTGATTATTGGAACAAGTTTATTACACATCTGTAGTAAATATCGTCATCATTCAACTTCAACTGTAATAAATACATATCAATTGATTTTTTTTTTCAATTTCGATTACCTCCTTTCTAAATTTCAAATTTCACCTATAAATTTCAAAAAATTTTTTTTATTGGAGTTTTATTAACTATCAATTGATTTAGATTCAAAAAAGAAAAAACAATCAATAAACCTAATGTATTCTTCTGGAGAATATATACTAACTGTAATTAATTTTTTTTTTTTTTTTTTTTTGATTTTTTTTATAATATTTTGCTTATCTCAAAGAAATAAGTAAAAATCAAATAAATTTTTGATATTATAATTAGAAGAATTTTTCACTTAAATTATTTTTTTTCATTGAAATTTTGAAAATTTCCGATTACATTTCGATCGATTCATCAAGAAACATTTTCTCTCACCGTTCACTTTGTCCCTTTTTATTACCAATCAGTTTGCAGATGTCCTCATTTGATAAATATCATTTCCTTTGCTATCTTCTAGCTCAACTGTTCGGGATTCTATATCGGATCATACCATACAAAAAGACATATCACATTTTTCATCTATTTCGCAAATAATCAGATTTCTGCAACGATCAACCAAAATTACTGTAGCACATACCATCAGCATATTTCCTTCTTTCTTTCATTTTCAAAGCCTCCCTGAGCTTCATATTTTCCTCTTTCGAACAAATATGTTTGCTCCTCTCTATGCTTTAAAGATTGGAATACTGTAGTCTTTCGTAGTACCATTCAAATTATTGTTTACTTAAGGAAATTATTTGCATAGCAATTTTTATTTGCTTAGCAAACAACTAAATAAGTTATTTTCAATTTTTCAGCTAGCAAGATATATACGTGAAGTAGAATTAACATAAAACTAAGATTAGCATAACAAATACAACTAAAAGAAACATTATGGATCAATGAGATTCTGCACAAACTGGGACTTTTATAATTTAACTATTTCATTTAAATTATAACTAATAAATTCTTTTGTTAAAGAAGTTGAATTATCTTTCGGTTGAGGAATTAAATTTATTTAGTTTTTTCTGCAAAAAATAATGAAAGTTGATTTATTTAACTGGCAAAATTCATTCATTTCTAGTTTGAAAAGAAACTTATTTAATTAAATAACGAATGAACGATAATTCTAACTAGATCGTTATAAAATACTAAAGCTCAAACAGCTAAATAAATAAAACGAAATAATAAAGCAATGGAAGTATTAGGAAAATTGAAGAAACTTTTTTGAATAATTATTATTTTACCATATTCGATCTTTACATGTTTGTTTACAAAGATTTTCCGCTTGTTTCTTTTTTTTTTTTTTTTACTGAAATTATTCTATATGAAAATTTAATTCGCCTAAAATCGATAAAATCGAAACAATAATAGAATATTGCTGTAGCTTTTGTATCAATAGAAGTGCTAGTGATGAAAAGATTCTTTAATTAGATTAAAAAATAACGAAAAAAGACGATCAAAGTTGGATAATAAAAACGTATCAAAAAATAATAAGCAAAATTTTTATATACTTAAAGAATTCTATTATCTAGGAAAATTAATACTTTAGATTGAATTATTACTATCAATTTGAGATAGTTTAGTGAGAGAGTTAAAAAAAAAAAAGATGAATTGAGATGTGAGGGATACGGTAGTTTGTGGTATATTCAATGTTGCAACAATATAAACGCTATCCATTTATTTCATTCCAATTTACTTCTTCAACAACTCTTACATTTAGGCTCAAATTGTAGCATCCATCTGTTGCTTAGCTTTTTATGATCGCTTACAAAATTGTTGACAAATTAGCTATCCCAGTATCACTTATACAAATTGCTTTTGCTAAATAATATTGCTAGCAAATTAATGAGATTTGAATTGGTTAAAGTAGGAAAGATGATGAAAGATGAAAATAAATTATCTTGAAAATAGTAAAAAAAAATTAAAGTGAAAAAAAAAAAAGTCATTTAAAAAAAAATGAAAGTCTTCCAAACCAAAAAAAAAAAAAGAAAAAAGAAAAAATGTTTAATTAAAATCACATGGGACTAATTTTTTTTTTCTTTTGAATGAATAAATGAATGTTTGAAAAAGCTATCTTATCTGCAACATAAGAAACAATGAAAGCTTTTAAAATTAAACAGATTATTTTATTTAAATTTTTAAACTCATCATCGATGTTACCTTTTTTTCTCTTTCTCTTTCTTCTACAATTCCACTTATTAATACATTTAATAAATAGTAAAAATAATAATTGTTTGCAATACATTTGGCATTGCAATGAATGTATTCAAGTTCCAGCAAAAGGTTAAACAGCGAACGATAAAATTGGAGCAATTAGGATTTGGTTAATGAGTGGGTTCTTGAGATTGACCTATGCTGTAAATCTAGCAATTATTGATAAAATGGATACGATTGGTACAATCTCACTGTATCATAACTTTTTGCCATCAAAATTTCACAGTGTAATCACTATGAAATTTTGAAATTGTTTTGGTTTAATTGAAGTAAAATAAGATTTTCAAAATAAAAATTTTTCCATTTCCACTATTACATTTGTTCTTTAAATGTTGAAAGTTTGGATATTTAATTATGATAATTTTTTGAAATAAAATATCCTTTAGCGTCTAATATGAAATATCAATTTTAGTTCTTTTTTTTTCTGGAAATTTTAAAATATTTTTTTTTCTGGAAATTTTAAAATATTCAATTTAGGTTCATATGGTAAAGAAATTATTGATGAACAGATCATTTCGTATGTTATAAAATAATTTTACGAATTTGATAAGAAATTCTAGTATTTTATAGATGCAACATTAGATTGGACAGGAAATATATCGTCGAGGAAAAAAAGGAAGCCGTACACCAAATATCAAACTTTGGAACTCGAGAAAGAATTTCTTTACAATACTTATGTTAGCAAACAAAAACGATACGAATTAGCCAAAAATTTGTACCTATCCGAGAGGCAAGTCAAAATTTGGTTTCAGGTAAAAACTTTTCAATTTTCCATTTTTTTATCACCTAAATTTTTACAAATATTTTTGGGCTGTCAAAATGATTTATTGATCGATAAAGGAATGTATATTATGATACTGTTAAATAAGAGAATATTCAAAATCATATCACATCTTAGACTTATTTTTAAAAAAAAGCTTCATAATGAAAATAGTGATTAGTTTTGGATAAGAGCACTGATTAGTTTTTTAAAATCTTTGATCTAATTTTATTATTATTTTTTATGAGTTTTTAATGTGCATTTCAATTATTTTTGAATTTTTAGAATCGACGAATGAAAGACAAAAAGCAAAAGCAAAGGTCATCAGTGGATCAATCTTGTAGTTCGCAATTGATGATGTCCAGTTTGAAGGGTGAATAAGTAAATGAAAAGTTGTTAGAGTTTAGTGATCTTTGTCTTATTATAAAATTGTTTTGAAAATGTTAAATTATAAAATATTATATACAGATAGGATTATAGAATATTGAAGTGTTGAATTCTAGAAGATTTAGCTTATCTTTGACTTCAATTAGTTTTAATAATTGTTAGTCGTAAGTTCAAAAATTACAGTACTCTACCAAAAATAGCGATATAATTGGAAAATTATCACATCCCGTTAATGTGTCAAAAATGCTATTGCTTTGTTAATATTCTACCTTAATGAATACCCAGGAATAGTATTTCTAAGGTGATTTATAGTTTAAATGATTACTTTTAGCGATGCAGTTCAAAGGTCAGATTTTTGTTTGATAGCTAATTTTGGTCCATTTCGTCATGTTACGCTCAATTTTTAATTTTTGATTTTTTTCTTTTCTTGCTATTTGATAAAGATCTTTTCAATGTAAATTATGACGTGTGCGTGCGTCCGTGTGCGTGTGTGTCTGTCTGTTTGTAGTAATCATATTTCTGCCATTTTATGAATGTAAACAGAAAAAATTTTTGGTCTTAAAAAAATGAAATTATAAATTTATGATAAAACTTATGGACAGATTTTAAATTTAGAACAATTTCTTTCTTTTTTTTTTTGTAATTTAATGAATTAAAAAATTGTCAAGGAAACGTTTTTCACGTGAATTACGATAGAATTTGTTTTTTCATTGAATATTTCTACCAAACTTGATATTGATAAAATTTCACTCTAACTTTCTAGATGTTTTCATTTTATGCATTACAGAGAGTTTTCCTTTTTCTCTTCTTCTGATTAAATTTTTTTTTTTTTTTGAAATTTGAAATTTTTGTGAAAACCCTAATTTTGATTCAATTTTTTAGTCTCTTTTTTCCTTTCATTTTTTAAGAGAGAAAAAAAACTTGGTGCAATAAAGAAATAATTTGAAAATTTATACAACGAACAAAACAACAAATATAATGAATTGTATGCAAATAAATTTTTTGAAAAAAACAGCTAAAATTAAATACAAAGTAAACAAAATTTATTTTGAAATGATAATAATCAATAGAAAATGCTCAACAAATACGATAAATGAAGTAAAAAGTTAAAACATTCATATCATTTTTTATGGCTCGTTAATTCCATTTCCAATTTGAATTAAAAATTATTCTAATTCGATAAGATATAATCTTTCGTTAATTAGAGGACTCATATATTGTTAGACTCTTTTAGAAAGTTAAATTATGAATTCATAACTGCTTTAGGCTAATTGTTGCTAAAATAACTTTGCATGCTATTCTCAAGTTTTTATTATTAGCAAAAAGTTAGAAATAACAGTGATATTTTCACGTTAAATCTTATTATCATTACATTTTCTTCGTGGATCGAAATTTTTTTTTAATTGCATAATAAGTAATACTTTTAATAAATGTTACGTCATTAGAAATAAATTATGCAAAATACGATATTTGCTTGCTAATTATGATTGTACTATTGTCAAAAAAAAAAAAAAAAAAATACAAAGGAGGTGAAAATGTATTTGTAAAAATCATTTTCAATCTATTAACTTTCAAATTTCTCAATCATTAACTAAAATCAATGATAATCACTTTTTTTAATTCGTGGATATCTATCAATGATAATATCACTTTTTTTAATTCGTGGATATCTATGATATATATATGAAGAAGTTTTTATAATTTATATTAAAAATGAATAAATTCGTGTGAAATTATTAATTTTTTAATATTAAAATTACACTTTAATATATTTGTTTGACATATTGAAAGGCATTTTATGCAAACCATTGAATTTTTAATATTAACCAAAAGAAAAGAAGGTAAAAACATATAGGACAAAATAATTTCAAATTTTAAATTCATTAAAATTGAATAGTTTGTTTTTAATGTACTGAATATTGCTTTCGTTGATTATAATAGTTTTTTTTGCGCTCTAAATTTATAGCTCTTATTGATTCCCTTCCTTCCTGTCTCTCTCAACTATATTATTTTGTTGATATATAAAAGTAGCCATTTGAGTAAGATGATAGCAGGTGGATTATTATTAACAATTGAATGAAATAGTTGTTGACAATTCCATCTTATTCATCAAAGAGACAGTTAATAAATTTTGAATTGGACATGTGTTGTTTTCCTGTCACCTTTATGTCCATCACTTGAAACTTATGCATAGCTTTGAATGACTTCGAATATCTGTTTGTCGGCTGTTTTGTTCTGCCTTTTTCAAAGTTTATATGATTTTCTTCAAATAATTATTAATCATTTTATTTTATTTTATTTTTAAAAAATATAAATTTTTAGCAAAAATTGTAAATTGTTAAAGGTTTAAAAACTAATTTTTTTTTTTAAATTCTGATTAGCTTAGTATAATTTTAGCTATTAGTATTAGCTTTTTTCTTAAATACTAAATTAAGGAATTAAATTGTTTGACAATAAATAGTTTCGTTGAAATATTTCATTCAATATCCCTTGAGGATTATCTAAAAGCTATATAAATTACAACTTTTCTTCCAATTCTTACCATACACCATTTTAATTATCCAAAATTTCATAATGATTGAAAAAGTTTGAAATCAAATCAATGAACATTTCAACAAATTTTAATAAGTTGAACCATATAAGAACAAAAACGAAAAATTACAATAAAGATATGCTTAATTGCTAAATATCTTAGCTTTAAGAATTCTTCTTTCTTTTTTAATGTTTGACATAATTTATGTCTAAATGACAAATTTTTTTATCAAATAAGTAATTGAAGTTGAGAAAACTAACTGATAGGTATCGCATTTCAGAATTTCAATCGCTTTTTTCTCCTTTTTTTTAAGAAAACGAAATTTCTATGATTTATGAAAAAATGATGGGATAAAAGCAGGAAAGAGAAAAAAATAAATGGAAGTGCTAGTGTGATAGAAATTAAAATATTTGAAATTTTTTGGAATATTTTTCAATGATTAATTAATTCATCAATAGATATTGGGTCTCTCTTTCTTTCTTTTTTTTTTTTTTCTGGTAACCATGTAAAATATTTATTATAAAAATGGAGAAAAGGAATAAATCATCATGATTTTTAATATTATACTTTGATATGAAATAGGACTTTGAAATAGAATAGGCCTTTAGGACTGTTATTTCCTCTATAAAATATTTGTTATGAAAATAAAATAAAAAGAAAAAACAATCTAAGAAATGAAAAGAAATAGAAACGAAAAAAGAAAGGAATAGTTCATGAATTTATTATCATAGTTTACAATGAAATAAGACTTCAAAATAGAATAAGCTTTTAAGATTATTGTTCATACATTTATCAGTGTTTATTTTCCACGCAAAATTTTTTTTATAAAAATGAAGAAACGAAATAATCCATCATGATTTTATTATTATCATTTGGAATGAAGTAGATTTTGAAATAGAATAAACATTCAAAATTATTGTTCATACAATTTGTCACTGTTAAAATATAATCCTTTTTTTTTTAGCTCAGTTAAAATTTATTCATAGCTCCTTAGCATATCTTTCTTTTTTTCATTTTTTGTAAAAAATTTATGGATATAATGGCATTATAAAATTTTTAGATAAATAAACTAAAACAAAGCGTTCATTAATAAAATGTATACTAATCATTAACACTGATTAAATATGTAATTGTAGTAAATTAAAAATTTTTTTTTTTTTTAATTTTAACTTAATTTAGCGCAAATACTTTGTTATGCATAGAATTTCACTGTTTAATTACTCAGCGTTTATTCAGTTTTCATATGATTTATATTATATTATAATACGAATATCTTATCATATCTAAGGTTCTTTTTTTTACATTTATGATTATAAAATTTTGTATTTCGCTATTCATTGTGAAGCATTTTGAGTTTATCATTTTGATATACATAATAAAATTGCCAATTTCTTTTAGCTCAAATATCTTCTTGGAAATAAAAAATAAATTGACATTGAAAATTTTGAAAAAAATTCGAATTTCAAAGGTCACTTTTTGATTATCTTTTTCTCTTCTCCTTTTTTTTTTGGAAATGCTTTAGATTTAATTACATATTTGAACACTTCTTACTTCAATAAAAATGATAAAATATTGAACAGACTATATTGGAATCTTTTCAACTTAATTTCTTTTTCTATTGATATCATTTTTTCAAAGCGCTAAGATAGAAATTGTGGAATGCGCATTTATCACTTTCTTATATTAACCAAAAGAAAATAAAAAAAAAAAAAAAAAAATGAGTGAAATGAAGTGAAAAGAGCACTTTTCCCTTATATTTGTTACTTTTTATTTTCTTTCTTCTTTTTTCTTAACATTAGGTCATTAGACAGATTCAGCACGGAGTAATTCCTTTTCATCAAAAAATTGTTTATCATCACTTCACATTTCAATGTCGCATTTACTAAAGCATTTAAAATGTGACACACAATCCTTTTTTGTGACGTGGACTATCGGTTCAAACATCTATCATAGTATAATTTTTTTCCGACAAATCTTCAGTGGTTTTTTTTTTTTCTTTTCTTTTGTTCTTTAATTTATTAGTCTAAAATTTATGTTACTTTTTATCACTTACTTGCACTACATAAATATACTTAAGTTGCATTTACAAAGTAACAAAAGACAATTTGTTTTAGTCTTATTACAGTTTATTGATTATATACTTTTAATATATTTAATTGGTTTGTTTTTTTAATTTTAATTTTCTTTTGTGAAGCATTATTTTCAGTTTTATATTAGAAAACATTAATTTAGTCCTTTATAATGAACAATTTCAAATTTATTATTGGCAAAAATTTTTTTTTTTTTTGAAATATAAATTGGAAAATAGCAATTTCTTTTTGTTGAATGCTTCATTCAACTGAGAAAGCTTACAAATGAAACCGTTAAAAATGGTCGATAATTTGTTGATTAAGAATCGGAAGTTTATAGCTTTCTATTTCTTCTCACTCGTTTATATATTTGATTAGTAAATTAGGAGGAAAAGGGATGACTGAAATTAAAAACAATTCGTTTGCTTCCTTTTTCTCACTCTTAGTCTAAGCTTAAGCTAGTGACATCTTCTGAGCCTAAGTTAGATACATCTTCTTGGTCTTAAGAAAAATGAAAACTTTATGAGAACTTTAGCTATCATTCACTTTCCTTTTTCATTGTAAATAATAGCATTTCTCATTGATAGGATAATAAATGCTTAAAGCTTTGAAATTCATCAATATATTAATAATTGTTAAGATGTAGTTAAGTGTGTATTAATCCATTAGAAAGTTAAACCTTTCTTGCAAATTTTATGATTTTTTTTTTTTTAAATTAAAAGTTTTAAATGATTCAGTTCATTTGCTTATATTAGCAAATGAAGCAGAGGAACAAATTGACTTTAACACTTATGATTGTAAATCACATCCAAATTCATTAATTACTTTACTTGAATTCAAAAAACAAAATCAAATCTTCTAAGTTATAAATGATAAAACTAATTTAACTTTGCAATATGCTTAAATTTTTCAAATATTTTAACTACTTTTGTCAAATTCTTTCATCAATTTATATTTGCTTATAGCAACTTATAACATTAACCAATTTGAAAATTTTCCATTTAACAAACTCAATGTTGCGCTTTTTGATAAAATATGTAAAAGTTATGCTTAATGGTTGATAAATTTTGCTTATGGTAATAATTGTAGCAAAAAAGTTTTCTCAAACATTAATGGTTCAATGAACAGTAAAATTAATTTATGTATGCGTAAATTAGGAAGCAAAATTATAATGCATCAAAAATCTGAGAGAGAGAGAGAGAGAGAGAGGGAGAGAGAAAAAAAAGGGTGCCTTAAAAGGATTGTAAACAGGACAATTAAATCTTAAGTCATTTTTCAGCTATTTCATTTTTTATATATTGATAGTTTGAAAATATTTCGAATGTTGAAATTTTTCTTTAAAAATTTTTATGAAATTGATGTATTTATATTAGTTGCATAAATTATCTAACAAGAAAGCACTAATTTTAATTCATTAATAATGAGATATATTATATGAATTTTAATTTCATATAAAATAACAATTGCATTTTTCATTGATGGCATATGTCACTTTTTTGAGAATAATTATCAAATTTTGCTTTGATATCAGATAGTTTTATAAATTTATTCGTTTCATTTTGAAAATTTTTCTCAGAATTGGCAAAAATAATGTCAGAAATTGTCTCATACTATTCACTTATTACTGTTATAATTATTATTACTCATTACACTAAAATAATAATAAAATATCGATCCAATTAAAGCAAAAATTAATGAATTTTTTTTTTTTTTGTAAATGCAATTTTTCAGGTTCTTAACCAAATTATTTTTGTTAAGTCAGAAAAAAAAAAGGTAGGAAAATGTAGAAAGTAAAAAAATAAAAAATTATAAAAAAAGAAATCTTCGTTTGGTATATAAATTTCTTTCTGTTTTTTAAAAAATTTTGAGAAAAAAACTTTGATGAAAAATTAGAAAAACAAACAATGTTACATATTTTAAAAAAGTAAAAATAGAAAATGAAAAAAGCGATAACCTAAAAATTGCAATTAGAATTTAAATTATGCATAAATTTTACTTCTTAAAGAAATCCACTTCATTTGATCTACGTTAATTTGTGCTTTTTTCTTTTTCTTTTATTTTTAAATTATTTTATGGCACAATTTTGAATGAATTACACATGGCAAGAAAAAATAATTGCCTTATCGCTTTTTTTTTTTTGAAATTTAAATTCTTTTTTAACAACAACAAAAAAAAATTTCCTTTTTATTTCATTTTTAAAGTATTTCCTCGTTTATTTTTTGTCTTCTTCTTAAGGATAAAATTTTAGCAATTCAAAGGAACTGAATGAAAAGCAAAAAAAAAAAGTGAATAATTTCCGGTATGTACAAGGAACAAGAGGAAAAAGAAGAAAAGTTTTATGAAAATATGTTCCTTCTATAACTTTTTAAATTTGTATATTTTTATTTTATTTTATTATGTAAGGAGAAATTAGATTTTAGTGTTAACATAAGTTTAAAAAAAAAAAAGTGGGCTGAAACTTTGAAATTACATTTTTTTTCTTACTTTTTACTTATTCATACATTATTTGCTTCATTCGAATTCATAATTTATGTGAAAGTGCTGTTGTTGCTTATTTACTTATTATTCGACTATATTACATACTTATTACAATCTTGCGTTAGAGAAGTAATTAGTAATAAATTTGATTGTTAATTTGCCGCAACATTTTTGTATTTAAATAAAACACTTTCTGTTGGATTTCAAATAAAATACTATTTACTTAAAATTTATTCAATATTTAATTTATATTACTTATTTGTATTTGTAACTATTTATCCTTTTGATAAATTCAACGAATTGAAGTAAAAGCAACAATAGCGAAATATAGAAAGGAAATGAATTATTTTTCTTCTTTGCAATGTTTTATAAATATATTTATAATTAATCAATCAATTATTGAATTGAACGACGTGTAAACGTACCACCTAAACGTACGTACGTGTGTAATCGACTAAATGGCAATCTAAATGCAATCTTCTTTTTCATTATTTAATTTTAAAAATATTCCTATAATAATTTCAGGCATATTATACTTCACAATGTCTACATTTAAAGTATTAATCTTAGCAGTTTTGCTTGTTATTAACCATTTTTGTAACACTGATTCTAAACAATTACAAGGTAAGTCATTTTGCCCTTTAAAAAAAAAAAAATAAGGTTATTGCTATTAATATTTGGTAGGTAAATCCTTTAATTTAATCTTAAAGTTTTAAAATCATTAATTAGATAAAGTGCTTTGAGATTTCATTTTCCTAAAATCCTCTTTTGAATTCACTTAATTATATTACCTTATTTAATCGTCATATAAGTAGCTTTTCATAGAAACAACAATAGATTTTCATAAAATTTTGAAATGAATATATCAAAATTATTGAAATAAAATTGATGCAGTAATTATTTTCAGACAGTGATTTATTCAGAGGTGGCTTTGAACCAATGCGATATTATTTCAATGTTAGAAATTCATTTTGTGTTTTTTTGTAAAAAAAAAAAATTTTTAAATTTTTCTGGAAAAAAAATTTCTAAAAAATTTATTTCAATAAAATAGATAATTCTGATCATGTGAAATTATTTGATATTATCAAAAATATAATTTTTTATTTAATCATACTTCTATGATTTTCTTTTGAAAGAGTTACTGAAATTTCCATTCAAAATTCATTTATAAAAAAACATCATTTTTTTTATAAATTTAATTAAAAATAATAAAAATAAAAATATAATTTGATTGGTTAATTAATTTAAATTTTAGCCAAGTGATTCATACATTGGTAAACGTGTACCAAATCCAGCAGATATGATGATACGCTTCGGGAAACGTTCTGCAACGTTTGATGCACCAACTGGCGATCTTAATGATGAATAATTATCTCGTTAACCGTTAACTTTCAAAAAATTTTTAATTCGAAAACTTTATTCATTGATTTTATTTACTATATTTGTATAACAAATAAACTGAAAAATAAAAAAAAAAAAAAAAAGAGAAAAAAAGTTGTATAAAATTTTATTGTATGGTCAGAATTTTATTAAATTTTTCAAAATTGAAAATTTTTATTAATAGAAAATTTCAACAAATGAAATTCAATTTTAGGATTTTATTTATTTCAATGAAAAATTGATGCTACGATTACATACTAATGAATTGATATTGTTAATAATCAAATAAGTTATGTTGCTTTATAACGAGAGAAAGTTTTATGAATTAAAAACATGGGTAAATTGTTGCACACAATGAAAATAAATTGCAAAAAAAAAAAAAAAAAAAATGAAAATACAATTATCAGTTAATCAATTTATCAGTTAACAAATTACAAAGTACGTTTGGAAATCAAACTATTGCAACCGAAGGAAATTTTTTTTTGAAGTATATTTTAAGAAATTTAAAAGTTGAAAGTCAAACTAATTCAAATATCTATAATCACAAATATATTTCAGAAAAAAAAAAAAAAATTACATTTCAGTTTCAAAATTTTATATATTTTCTTATATTCTTCACGTAATGGATTTCACTAGCAAAACAAATCGCAAATTTGAAATTTGAAATTTTCTATAAAGTTCAAATTGGAAAATGTATTTAAACAACAAATATTGATTGGTAAATTCATTCGCATGCATTGAAAAGAATATTAGTAAATATTATTTAATATCGAATATGGAAAACCGGATTTTAAGCTCATATTTAATTGATAAGAGTAATGGAGAGGAAGAAAAGGCACTATTATTTTCGAGCTGCGCTCTTGGATGCCCATTTGTTGTTGTTATTGCTGCTATTGTTGTTTTGTTATTGTTGTTACTATTGTTGTCGTTGTCGTTGTTGTTGTTGTTGTTCTAATAATATGAATAAGGACATTAAATTTACTCGAAATTTTTAATAATTAAATTTTTTATTTCGATTTAATTATTAGAACAAATTATTTTCTCATTCATTTATATTATATATATTAGAGACTATATAAAATGTTTATGAGAGAAAATCATAAAATTTACCACATATAAATGATAAAACTTTCCGATTTAATTCAATTTGCAAATGTTTTATAACAATTGCTTGAAAGTTATAATCTCAGCAATCGAACTTTAACCATCGATTTATTTCGCAGCCAATTTTAATTCAATGTTAAATTCAAGTTAATTTGGCTTTCATCCATTGAGAATCAAGTTTTGCTCTCAAATACTGTCAACAATACTGCGACAAATGATGAATTCAAATTGCGCTGCGATGGATCACTCAGAGAAACATTCATCCATAATTATAGTTTGAGCGATTTAAAAACTCACTTTTAATTTGTTCAATATGAATTGTCCGTAATATTTCCATTTTATATTGCATATAATTCCAGGAATCATTGATATTTGATATGTTTAGAAAAAAATGTGCCATCAACTTGGTTAATTATTTGCTTCAAATGAAATTTTTTTCTTTTTAAACTTGTAATTTTAAAATTTTACTAAAATTTTAAACTTAATTTTTATTTTTTCTTGAATTCTTTCTTAAAATTTTAAGACTTTTATTCGAAAAACGATCAGATTTTTTTTTTTACATTATGCTTTTTGTTGTTAATTTTATTGTTCAATGAATATAGCATTGTAATTTTTTAAAAAAAAGAAAAGAATAAGAAAAGGAGGAAAGCGAATAATTTTTTTTTTTTTTTGATGAAAAATTTTTTTCTGATAATTTAAAACAATTAAATTTTTTTTTGATAAACTTTTCCTGAAATTGAAGTGCTCACTGATCAAATTTTTTTTTACCATTAGCATTGTTTCTATTTTATTCATTAATGGATTAGAAATTTTATCTTTTTTCTTTTTTCAAAAATTCATTGTATGAGAATTTAATGCAAAACGGAAAACGTTTTTATTTTTTTCCGCTTCATTTTATCTTTCCCATTACGTACAGTTTTCAATTGCGAAAACTTTATTATTTGAAACGAAAACATACTTTTTTCCAAAATGTTTGAAATAAAATTAATTATCACAAAATAGTATTAAATTAGTCAAAATAACTAAGATTAAGAGTAATCAAGATGTCACGACGTGTGTCCTCATCTTGTAGTACAATGCCAACAATATTTACTGATCGTTGGCTTTCATCAAATTATTTGCCATGCGGAATTTTACGATTCAAAAATGAAGAATTTCTCAGCAGTCAAGTGGGTGAGGTAAAATTTTAGAAAAATTTTTTGCATTTGTTAGAAGAAAAATTTCATAATTTTATAATAAATTAATAAATTTTTACTTGAATTAACACAGTTGTCTGATGGATACTAATAGATATTTAATTATTTAAATTCAATTTTATATTGTTTCACATTTTTTCTTTCAACTTTACATTTATTAAATGTTTTGAAGATTGAATAGTTAAGCCATTTGAATGTCTACTTTGTTAAATTTAATTAAATTTTATTTAGATAATCGATGATGCAGAAAAATTTTCCGTATCAATTGATGCACGAAATTTTGCACCAAATGAAATAACGGTTTAATTGTATAAAATATTATTAATGAAAATTTAATATTTCTAAGTGCAAAAAGAAAAGTAAATCTTTAAGCATATTAAATAAGGAAGGACATATTTAGTTTTGTATTAATTAATTTCTTATTAATTTCTAATTTACTTATAGTCATTGTGGCATCTTCAAAATCAAATAAAGTTTTAGGTGAATACCGAAGGTAACGAACTCAAAATTGGCGCAATACATGTTGACAGCAAAGGCAAGGTAAGGAAATTTCTTCATTTTAGCAATTTCCAATAAATAAAAATAAAATGTACCAAAATTTTGTTTGTAATAATGATGACAATTCATCTACTTTTTGTTAGAATAAACATGAAAAAAAATTTTCTTTTTTTTTTAAGTTCTAAATTAACAAGAAAATTAAATCATTTTAAATTGTACGATAAATTGAAGCTATACTATTTTCAACAATAAAATTTTTATTTCTTTCCGAAATTTACTTTTCAATTTTACACTTAAAGAAGCAATTCGAACGGCGTTATGTGATACCGGATAATATAATGATGGAATGCAGTGAAACCAGAATCAGTCCGGATGGAATACTTACTATTACCTTATTTAAAAAGCATTTACCATCGTAACCCAAATGTTAATTTTTTTTTTTTTTTTTAAAGCAACTTTTTGATACATCTGAACTTCAACAAGTTGCTGTGTAACTTTAATACATTTAATAGTTTTGCCATAAAATTATTGAGGCAATTTAGAAAGAATTGAATAAATTGCGGGCCTGAAATATGCAATTCAAATAGGTGGAAAATCAACAAGTATTCATAAATTAAATGTACATTAAATGAATAATATCTACTTTTTTTCTTTTTTTATGACAAATTTTTGATTGAATAATAATATGTCAATTTCTATAGCATAAAATTTGTTGTCAAATCAAAAAAAAAAAGAGAAAATTCGTGTCTTTTTTTTTATTTTTTTAATGATTTATAAGAAATAAAATGGATTCAGTCATTGCTTAAAACATTTTATAATTTTATTTTTACACAAATAAAATTTAACAATTAAATTTAGATGCTTAATATAATTAATTTTTTGATTTACATAAAACAGATTAAATCGGTGAAATAAAATTTATTTTTGAAAAACAAAATGAAATATTTACATTGTAAGGGAATCAGGCTTCCTGATTTTGTGTAAGTTGTTAAAATGGGGTAAATGCGACAATTTAGTCAATTACTTATTCATGATTCATGCTTTTCATGTCTAATAACATTAGTTATATGAAAACAATCATTTCAGTTTAGTTTAAAATTTCATGAATCTAATTTAATATCATATTTTTAATCTTGCATTTCAATTTTATGTATGTATTTTTTTTAAATATATCCGTTAAATGACATTAAAATATAACGTCGAAATTAAATTTATAAAATTTAAAACTAATATAATTGATTAGAGTTCGTCAACTATTTCACTAATTTCCCTTCATTTTCCAAAAATTATTTATTGTATAAAAGAAGAGTAATAAAGACAGAAAAAGAGAGGGAAAGAGAAAGAGAGAGAAGGAGTTTAATGGATGTAGGATAATAGTTTTGTTATTAGATGTGGTGACATTTGGCCAACGGTGTCATCACTGCAATCATCATTACTGAGGTCAGTGTGCTTCCGCTATTACTTAATGAGTGTTTGTCATCTGTCGTCTAAAGTTCAATCGAGACAATATTATCACATCTATTGTATTCATCGAGAGTTACATCTGATCATGTAGTATAAATAAGGCTAAATACCAACAAATGCAGATTTGGACAGGTGACAATGATTTTTGGTCAGTTATAATCACTTTCTTTCATGTTTTTAATGGCGAATGGACAAACATTCTTGCATGATTCATTCTCTTAGTGCTATCAAAACTTCAAATCAGTTTAGAAACAAATCCAATAACATTTTCAGGGGAAATTTAAAACTTCCATCATTCAAGAATAAGCAAATAGCAAATAAAAAAATAACCACGCAATTTTAATTCAAAATTTTTAAATCAAATTCCTAATACAATGTGGATAATATTACTTTTCATTAATTTGATAATATTTGACATCACTACTACTGATGTCTTTTCCAGTCATCCACTACTGAAATGTAAGTTGTTTCAATTTAATAATTATTCAATCATGATATGTCCGTTATGCATAATTTAATTCATTAATACTTTATTTTGCATTCGGCTTTTTTTTGGGAAGGGGTGGAGGAGGGGGGAAGGGGGGGAGGGAAAATAACTAAATAAATTCCTTCTAATATTTCATTAATTCATTTTGAAGCATGTAAAAAATATGATTGAATTATGATTTACATTATACCTTCAAATATGCAAATACTAATAGCAATCATTTTAGCTGCTAATGTTATTTGTACAGAAAATGGAATTACTGCAAATATCAAATTCAATCGGTTTTTTGACGGTACAATATATTCTGCTGAATATTCTACCAATCTGGATTGCATCTATCATAATAGAAGTGATATGCCGATTCTTGCAATTGAATTTACTATACCGTTAAATAAATGTGGTACAAGAATAGCTAGGAATACAAGAAATGTTATCATTTCAATTGTGTATTATTAAAATGAAATTTTATTTTAATTTTTTTCAAATACGAAGCACTCATTCTTATAGCATTTGCTAAATGATTTTTGATTTCATATTTCAACATAAATCATTGTTGTCAAATGTTTCAAAATTTCAGATAGTGGATTTAATCGAAAATCTTGTTTGCATTCAAATGGAAGCGAAACAATCTCAAGCATCCATTAATCATCATTTTCTACTTACTTGTCAATTGGTACCTCAAGTAGGTATACCTTTAATCCAAACTCAGGATGGAAAAACTTCACTACTGGTATGTTTGCTTAAATTTTTTCCAGCTTCCATCATTATTTTAAATGAAATGTGAGATTAAATTAAAAAGTAATATCTTGATTTGGAAATTATATTTTTTAATTTTATTTCTCGATTTTATATCGCCGTGATGTTTTGAACACTTAAACCTAATATAATTTTTTTTTTAAAAAAAAAAAAAACATTGTTTAAATTGTTGAAATGTCAAACTTTTGGGCGGTTTAAAAATGAGTCTTTTATATTTTGAAAAAATGTTGTTTCATTTAAAAAGTGTAATTTAAGGTAACGAATCAAACGAATTTATGGAAAAAGATTCCAGAATATGGTTTTTCCGAGCAAAAGATGAAATCTGAATTTGATCTTGAAAACAACTGGGGCAACTGGCCTATTGATTCAAATTTAACTCCCAATGAGCCACTTCCTGACATCATGTTTGCTAATTCTGAGGAAAATTTTCAAAACGGCTCACTCGAATTATTATCGACAACTGAAGAGACATTGTTAATTAACACATCATCAATCACTGCTTCTACCAGCACTAATATTAATATTGCATCTAGTAAAAATCCCAATATTTTAATGAAAGTTCTAGAGGTAATAAGACTTTGGCCTAAATTTTCAAATAAAACAACTCCAAAAATTGATGCAAATATTTCAACAACAATAGCAATGGATACAAAATTTCGATCAAATTCGACTTCCAAATGGTTCGCATCTATGGTTTTCTTATAAAAAAGAAAATCCTGAAGAGCGGGCGGGATATTTAGGGAACAAAATTAATTAATCAACTTTTTCAAAAAAAAAAAAAGAGTAGAAAAAATAGATGAAAGAAAGAAATACTAAAGGAAAAGAAGATTGGAATCAGTTCGGATATATGCTACACAATTACCAAATCAAAAACCAATAACTGCTAATACGCCAGTATACATGGAAATAAGACATACTAATGAAATACCTTTTGGAAGTAAAATAAATGGTCCTGTTCAAATCGGTGAAAATATTTCATTGGTAATACGAAGCAGGTCACATAATTCAGGTATAATACTTTAAATTATAAATTTGAAATCATTTACTAAATTTCTAAAATAATTCTTTGTAATATGTTCGACAGAATCACGAAGAAATTAATCAATTTTGTATTTATCAACATATTTTTTTAAGTCAGACTAGTTCATTTATTAGTAATCATTTAGTTATAATATAGAGATATTTGAAGATAGAAAAACGAATTTTTCAGAAAGTGATACCTACAACTTCTTTGTTCATTCCTGTTACGCTAGTGATAAGCAAGGCTTAGAAAAACTTCTGCTTATTGATCAGTTTGGGTATTTTTTTTTTAATTTTCAATTTAAATAGAAGCTATAAAATCAATCCACAGTGAACCTTTTTAGAATCTGAAAAGATACAAGATAATGAATGTTAATTATTTGACATTTTATTATAAAATGCAAGTTCAGGTGCACAGTGCAACCGAAATTAACCGGACAAATGATTCGGATGAAAAGCGCAGAGCAAACCTACTATTATTTCTGGGTCAGCGCCTTTAAATTTCCTGGACCTGATGATGTTTATTTCACATGTGCTATTGATATTTCACAAAATAAAAGCTTTCCGGTACTTATTTAATCTTGAAAAATACAGAAATAATTAAAAGCACAAAATAAATTATAATTAAATTTTCACTTAAAATTATTGTTTATACCAGTACCATTTATACTTCACGTCCATTTTTAAGGAAGGATGTGGAAAAGAGGAAAATGAATCTCGTAGGTGGCGTGCTTTTAATGGCGATATAATAAATTACACTGAATAGTGTAATAAAGTGATAGTGTTGATAAGTGGTGAAACAAATTGAAAATCAAAATTTGCATTTGCAGTTAGTGTCTTTAAATTTTATGGAATCTTGATCTTTGAATTGCATAATTCAAAAAGGGATAGATATGAAACCAAGCACTGAATTTTCAGAAGATCCTTATTGACACTTCTGGTTTGTTTTACCATTAATGCTATTCAGATTTGTTATCATGTATGCATTACATAGGTTATGGAAGTAATTGATCACTTAATAATGAATTTTATTTATTGCTATTCGTAACGCTTTGGATTTATCTAGTAAAATGATCACCAAGATGATAAAATTTGTTAGAAATGATATTTTTATCTGCTTCAAATATGTAATGTGATAGTGTTTGAATTACATATATCACTGTAGCAATGAAATTATATATTCAGAGTTATGTAATTCGTGATTATGAAAATGATAAGAAGCTTCTCTTAACCATGACAAATATCCACTTATTATACTTTCAAAACCTATTGGTAAAATTTTGTATTTTAAATCTCATCAATTCTTTTATTGTTTGAGCAAGTAAGTCACTTTTTTTTAGATAATTATTTCAAGGATCTATTCTTATGTGACAGAATTTGCACACAAATAACAATTTCATTTCAAATTAACATTTCCTGTTAATCCTAGGAATCATCATTTCACAGAGGACAACAGTGAATGATAAGTTCAGTTTCTGCTCATTAATAGCTAATTAATCATTTCCAAAAAGTCCAAAATGCAGGAGCAGAAGATTACCTAAAGTACTACAGCTGTCGCTCCTTTTGATATTCCCAAAATACATTAAATGAACTCTAAAAAGTTGATTTATTCGTCTGAGATTGGGTATTTTTTCACAACAAATTTAGCATAATTCTCAGAAGCGAAATCGAAAAAGGACGAAAAAGGATTTCTTTAAAGTTATGTTATGGTGCCGATTTCTTTAATTTCTTCATTCTCGCTAGTGAAGAATTTGAATACACAAACACACACACACACACACACACACATTGATATTAAATCGAATTGTAGCAAATTAATCTGAAATTTATTTAATTTAATTCATTTTCTTTGCTATAAGTTAAACATTGCTTCTAATAATAACAAACCTTTAGGTTTCTTTAACTTGCTATTAAGTTAAGGTACCTGAAGTATTCTGAAATTTCAACTAATTAAATTTATTTTTTCTCTTTCTCTCTTATTTCTACTTCTTTTTCTTCACTAACTTTTCCATTCTAATTATTAAATCATTTACAAAACGATAATAAATTTGAAGAAAGTGAAGTTTCTTCCTTCCGATCACACCTACAATACCAACCAATAAATCATTGCTTCCAAAAAGTCTATCAAAAATGCGCCATTAACATTCTCAGCATTTTATAAAAGTTGCAATTGAACAATATCCGCCACTTTACTCTCTTTCTTACATTTTTGCTTTGCCATACCGTTTAAAATTGTACTTAATGGAAAAATATCGTATTCATTCGATCGATCAGAGAATCGATTGCAATGTTTTGTCACAATGGTTGAGGAAAGAGTATGTGAATTGCTGGAATCGCTGAGACTAGAAATGTTAGCAATAAGTGAGTGATAATCTAAGAAAAGAATGCTTCTCACTGAAATCAAGTCGGCCGATCACAAATTTCTATTCCTAAAAATTCGTAGAGTTCAAATTAATATAAAGGAATAAAATAATTTCGTCTAAATACTATCTAAATAATCTTAATATAAGTAATATTATAAGTCATTTAACCAATTCCTCATTCCTTACTCAGTCACTTTCTCATGCTTTTTTTGTGATCTAACTAATTTTCCATCCTTTTTCAATGACTGAAATAGCTGAGGTATTACACATACAAATATTCCTGATCTGAAAAGATTTACTAATTATTGTAAATTACTGTATTATTGTAAATTTTATTATTGTAATTATTATTATTGTAAATTTTAATACATGTTAATATTTGAGGAAAGAATAGTTACTACAAATTTTGCTTCACGACTCTTTCAACCTTAACAATTACTTCTTGCCAAGTTATACTCTCAATAAAATTTAATTCGAAGTATTTCGGTGCTACGGCAGAACTAACGAGTAATAAAAGTTCTTCAAAAAAGAAAATCGACTGTACCAAAGCAATGCTTTTCAAACCGAAATAAAATTCACTACATAATTTTTTGGTGTCACGAGCCGAGATATCTGCAACTATAAAAGAACTAGAAACTTTTCCCAAATAAATGAAAAGAATGAATGTGACACCGTTGGACCAAATGCTGACCAAAGAAGAAACCCATTAACAGCACCAGAAATGCCTCGAGCTATATCATTATATTCAAATATCTCGAAATTACAAATACAAAATGGATTCGACGTTTTCAACACTGAAGAAATAACAAGAAAAATATAAATACGTTTAAATGCGACGATCAGAAAGACATTTTAAACCTAATAAATGAAGGTAAGAAATTATTATAACCCGAACCATTTATAAAAACCTTCAGAATTAGTATTTCAACTTTTTAAACAAAGCAAAACAAAAGAGAAACCAACCCAAATAATCTACCGTTCAACAGTCAATCTACTCTAACTACCATTGTTTACATTCAGTGGAGAGGATTCTGGAGTATGAACTGGAATAAAAACTACAGAATCAAATACTGTATCCATCGTGAGGTAATCATCAAAACTAATCTGTAGCATATATTACAAGTGATTTTCCATTAAAGAAGAAAATCAATGTTGGAAACAATTCGATTTAATTATTACATATTTTTTTAAAATTTATTCCATTTAAGAAAACTCTAGCTGTAAATTTAGATTTATCCGTCATCAGTACAATAATTGCTCAATGATAACTACATAAGCAACAGTAATAATCACTACACAACAATTCTAAAATGCTTCATATTTCAAAAAGAATAAATGCAGCGTAATTTAGAAATAATTTTTAAGCTTACTGAACTATAAAAGACATAAAATCATACTTTCAGACCAAAAGTGTATACATATATGAGATATAGCATGATTATTTAAATAGACCGCCTTAATTTCAAAATTTAAATTAATGTCGAATTATAATAGAATACAATTATACTGTAAATTAAACTTCACTAACTAATTGCATGAGCTCAAAATCGTTAGCAATATAAATGCTCGAAATTACTAATGAAATAAAACAAAAAAATTCATCTAAATTCAAAGATAAGTGCAAAAAAAAAGAATGACAAAAAGAAAACGAAGCGATAAGTTACTTTTTAGACTTTCTTTCGTCAATTATATACGAGAAAATCGTAAATAATTAAGTTTGAAAAAAATTAAAAAATTGAAAATTTTATTGAAATTGAAAATTTTATTGAAAATTGCATACCAATTATGTAGTTGGTCTTGAGCAGAATGCTTGCAGACGGTGGTTTGTTTTTTGGGTTCTATAAAGGGCGTTCCATGCGCTAATTTAATGCTATGATGCGCATTTGTAATTATTGTTTGAGTTGTTTGTCTTTGAGTTTTTCCTTTTTTTGTTTCATTTTAATATTGATTTTAGTGAATTCAAAGGATGGATATTCGTGATGAACGTGAACCAGGTGAATGTTCACGTACGCCATCACCGAGATCAGAGAATGCTCACATATATGCCAGAAGGGCGTCCAAGTGGAGAATGCAAAGGTATTTTTGTGAAAAATTTTTATTCCTTCGTGTTTACCTTATGTAAGATAGTGTATTCTAATATTTCCACTTTTTTATTCATTTCCTTTGTTTCTTATATTTTTGCCAATATCACATTGTAATATCATGAAATCACTTCCTAGTACTTTCGTTCTGGCCATTTTATGTTGAATTTAATTACTGAAGTGCTTATCATGGCTTATTATACCATGTTACTACTTATCTGGCTAAACTGTGTCTTCAGTTGTGATGCATCGAACTTATTGTTTAGATCCGTCTGAGTTTTCATTCAAATGCGAAAAGTCACATGGTATTTAAGTTGTAGTAGTTATTACAATACACACACGTCTAGCTATCATATTTTTGCGATATAAAATCATCGCCTGTGTGTACTGGAATTGAAATAGTCACATGGATTTGTTCGGTGAAACACTGATATCTTGTAGGCATGAAAATGCGAAGTTTCGGAAGAATGAATCCGTGATTGAGCTAATAGATTTGGTAGAAGATCAGGATGGAGATATCGAAGTGGTAAGCTATCATAATGTTCAACCTTAGTTTCATTAGCATCACTCTTCCGAGTTTGTAAATATGTTATGTTTACCTACTGATTTGCATTTTGCTTTTAGTATCTTGGTGATTTACTTTTGAAATTTACAATTTCAGGTGTCTGATGATGATGGCAATAGCGATGATCGTGAATTATTCGTTCTGGATACTGAAGGAGCAGAAATTGTTGAGATGGAAGAAGTGAAAAAAAGTCTTACTGAGGACACAGCAGAAGGATATGGTTCAAAAAAAGAAGGACGTAAAGTTTTGCTAAAAAGTTCGAAGACAAAAGGAAAAGACGAAGTTTTTGATGTGACTAGAATTCTGACGAATGATGCTGTTCTTCCATCGCCATCGGAGGAAAAGAAAGAAAGGTTCTTTTTTAGCATACATATTACTGGTTTGCGCTTCATCGATTATCTTTACGGTTTAAAGTTGTATAATTTAAACTTATTTGTTTATAAGGAGTATAAGCTTATAAGCTTTTTAAAACTAAATTACCAGGTTGATGAAATATTCACTCACCATTCATTATGTCTCATGTCATGTTTGCAAATAATTATTTTATGTTTGTATTGATCTTTTTTAATTTCTTTATGAGACGGAAGTTTTTTTGAAATTTCAGTGTGTTCAAAATAAGTTGCTTCAACTGTGGTGGTGAACATACGATACAGCAATGTGATATTCCCTTAAATCAGCGGAGAATCGCTGTCAATCGTGCTGCTCATTTTAATAATAAACGTTCAACTCAGGAACGTTATACTACAGCGGGTGATGCTGGATCAACAAGCACGTGTAATATGAGGTAAATTGGAAATGTTTCGTTTTAATGATAAACGTTTAACGCGTGAACGTAATGATTTTGTTTCATTTAAAAATTTTTCTTAAAAAATTCTTAATTGAATAAGTAAATGTTTAGGCCTGGAGAAATTAGTGATGCATTGCGTGAAGCTTTGGGCATAGGACCAAACGATATTCCAGAATGGATTTATCGAATGCGTCGAAAAGGTTTCATTGATGGCTATCCACCAGGATATTTGGCGGAGGTAGTTAAATTTGCATATTTTAAGCTGTTTTCAATAATTTTCTTATTACATTATAGTTGATAAAGTTAGTGTATCTTGAAGCTAGTAGATATTAAGAGGTTCAAGAACATATTAACATAAGTATAATTATGTTATACATTACTAAAATACGTTGATAAGGTCTGTAGTTCCTGAAGAAAGGATGTATATTTTTAGGCTCTTGATCAAAGTTCTAGTGAGGAAGCGTTGTTGGAATTTCACACTGATGATAAAACATTGGGAACTCCACGCATTGTGCGAGGTGCTTATTTCACTTGGGTCTGCTGATGATAAAAAATACTAGAATTTTCAACCACTGTAATTTTGAGCCAATTTATAGTTTTTTTATTTATGTTTTCAGGAAAAGATAAGAAACGGAAACGACTTACGGTTTCTGCGGATAAAGTGATTGCTTATCCCGGTTTTAACTATTATAATCGATATCTTAGAGATGTACGCCTTGTTTAATTTACTTTTCTTTAGTGAAGATTCATTTTCGTATAATACTATCTTAGAGTATTCTTTTATTTTTCTAGACTAAACGGGATTATTCATGACTGTAACAATTATTAAAGACTAAATTATTGAAAGTAAGATTTTTTTTACAGCGTGAACGTTTTCGAGTACCTAGGTTTGATGAATACGTTCGGTACCTTCAGGAATATGCCAAGGAAATACATGCGGTAAATACTGCGCTTTACTTCATTTTTTTAAGCAGAAATGAAATGGTCAAAGTTATCAGTTGAAGTGTTTGGATCCTAACTTTATTTTTTATTGCAGCAACGATTATTTAATGATAGCCATGAAAGAAATAGGAAACGGAGCAATTATAAGAATGAGCAGAAAAGTGGTCATAAGCGATTAAGAAACGGCATGACTTTCAGTCTTTTTTCTCTCTTTTTAATTATGACTTCTTCAGTTATTTGGATTTATTTTCATTCTAAACAATTATTACCTAAAGTTTTAAGACTCGGATGACAGCGTTATTTTGGTTAGTGATAAACCAGACGAAAATGTGGAAATGTCTACGCGATCATCAGAACAGACTGCATTAGAACAGAATATAGTAAACTTTTCACTTTGAAAATTTAATTCGCAGTGTTAAACATTATTTAAGCATCTGTGAGCAGTATCCACATTCGGATTTTTAACATGATGTGGATACTGCTCATAGTAATTTAACATTTGCTTGCAAACTTCAGGATTTATAGTTAAGTAAAGGAATTGCCACAATAAAATATGGATTTGCAGAAACATAACACATCGATTATTGACCTTGATGCTTCGACGTCTTTTACTGAAGTTTCGCTGTTAGTTGGTAGTAGCGATGATAAAATTTCGTTTGGAACGCCTGTAGCTCGTCGACTAGAGCATGTAATTTTTATTGCGAAGTTTCGAATGTTGGGATTCTTTCTTGTATGTATTATGAAGCCACGAGCAAATTTTTTCAGGATAAAAAGAAGCCAAGTTTAGATAAATTCCGAGACGGCGTTTTACCATTTGAAGCTGTTGAAGAAAGTACCGGAAATCGCGGTTTCTTCAGGGCTCTTATGTTAAAAATACGAAAAAAAAAAGTATGAATGATAATATTTGCAGGAAAGAGTTTGAGATTGTTAAGATTTTATTATTTTCGCATCCGACTTTGATTATCTGTTAGTGCCCTAAAGTTCATATATCTTTGTCACATCTCAGTTTCTATCTGATATCAGTTAATATTGATTTACTAATACGGGTACTGGGTAATTTGTTTGTTGTAGAATGGAAAACTTGTGCTTGTTATTTTTGCAATGTTTTTATGAAAAATGTATCTTACGCTAATTCCCATGTAAGTTTACCTCTTTTTATCTACCGTCTTCCAAAATTTTTTCAGTGTGCCATATTTGTGGTTAATGAAATCTGTCAGAGGCGTTTTTTATATCAGTAACTGAAATCCAGAATTATTTGAATTTTTTTTTCAGTGACTATTTATTGAAAAATGAGTCGGTAGGTTTTGTAATTTTAAAAATGATTCATCTTTACTGCAGTCCTATGATATGGAAATAAAACTTTGCTTTCTCACTTTGTATTATGTGAGTATCAAAAAAAAAGTTATCTCATTAGATCTTATTTCGAATTAGACCAAACAAAAGGTCATTCGGAATGAAGAGAGGGCTGGAAATTAGGGTTAAGGAGGTTTATCAAGTGAGAAATTTTGCAAGGCTATAAATTACCCATCTTTTTCTTTCTTTTTATTTTTCATTTTCTAGGGAGGTAGCTCTGAGACTCGTGCTGCTTTGGGTTACGGTTAGTTATATTGTTAGAATACATTCCAGTTAAGTTTCAGTTTCAAAGCAGAATCTTGTATTGAGCTCTTACTTTTACTTTCAGAATGATCTGTTTTACAAATTAGAATGGAAGTAGATGATGAGCTTACTGGTGCTGTCAGTCTGCCTGGAGCTGCGAATCATAGAGTTTGTTAATAGTATCGTTACAATATCAAATTTTCAATGACAGTTTTCAGTAATAGTCAAATCTATTAGTCAAATGGTATCATGTTTGGCGTGTCACATGTCACATAGACATTCTTTTATACATATTGGTCGGAATTGCACTATCTTGTCTCAAAAAAAAATTGGGGAGCATGGATTTTGGCTAAAATGGTTTTTATTCAAGTAGCAGAAATAATGGATTTTCATTTTTTGAAAAATTATTTTGCTTTAGGAGAAGAGTGTTGACGTCGACATTGATGCAAATATTTTTCTGGTAGATGAAACATCATCGGATGATTCAGATGAAATTGCTGTGTTTGACAGCCGTGATTTGAGTCTGTTAAGTAATGAAAGAAAAATGTTGTAGGTTTTTTGCTATACTTTTTATCTAAGTTTTCTTGATATTACACTTTTAAGCTAAAAGAATTATGTTTTTCTTTAATATTTTGCCGTAATTAGTAAGAATATAGATCGCATGCTTCAAAGTCTTATTTTAAATTAAGATCATATCCATTTTAATTAATGTTGCAATACGCAGAATCTAACGCATTACAAATTCATATTTGCTAAAGATTTCTGTGTCATATTATTCAAACCATATTGACTGAATTCGGATTACAGCAAATACTGAAATGATAATTTCATTATCTTTTCAGATGTGAGGAGAGGATGTGTAATCTATATAAAACATTTCGCTACAGCGGACCAGAATATAAAATACGGAGAACTGTTTATGGGTTTTCAACATTAGACATTGATTTCTTTGATCATATTCAAGAAAAAGTTAATTTTTGAGACCGATTTACAACAGTCAACGTATTATTTTTTAATATATTTTTGTAAAAAATTATATATATATATTATTTAGTATATGTTTCAGTTTGTTGATAGCTTGGACTTTTGGTCCTTGGTGTTAATTCATTTTTACACCATTGAATAACTGAAATATAACTGAATATTTAATTCTAGATCACTCTTGATTTCGATGAAGAAAAGATCTCCAAAGCTATCACTGCATTTCATAATGATAAATTAGGAATAAAAGAAGGCGCTGCTAAAATGAACATATCAACATTCGATTTTATTGTTCTTTTAACAGATCATATTTGGAAAGGTTAAATGTTTTTTCCATCGTCTCTAAAATATCATTTAAAAAGTGCTCTGTGAATTCTCCGTGTGCCGGTTTGATAATATATTTAAAAAAAGAAAAACTTGATACGCATTGTCACTTGTATTAATTATTGTCATGTACTGGTTATTCAGTTTCTCCTGTTCTCCTAAAATAACTTCAAAAAATACAGGTTTCATTTTTATACATATCTTCTAAGCTTCGTAAACTCGTATGTCAATCACTGTCGAACTTTAAAGGAGGTAAGTTTTAGAACGTGATAAAACAGTGGAGAAGTACAGTATATCTCGGGTTGCTGGTTACATTGGTGTTGACCGCGCTCAAATGCTTATTCTCGGCAGTTTGATAAATAGTAATGTTACTTTAGCACCTTCAGAAATAGCTATTGTAAGTTTCAGTAAATAATAATGAATTGATATGTTTCAGTAATGCTTTAATTATTTTTGCGGCTTTTATTTTCCTTATTATATTTATATTTATTGCTGCTCTTACTATAATGATTTATACCGATCATTTATAATTACTGTTTTATTTGTCACTGTTTGCTGAATAGTTATTAATCACTGTCAAAACTTCTTATTTTTCAGAAAATTCTTTCTGATCCAGTTGAAGTAATTGTGATGTTGACAATGTTATTGGCGCAAATGTATGGTTGGCCTGTTGCTGAAGACTTCAGTCAGAACTGGAAATATGTCAGTTTTCTGGTACAGCTGAAAATAATTCACTAAGCTTAATTTGAAATCACCACATCTTTTGAATCTTGGTTTAGCAAAGTGATAATTTCAGAATCAGAAATACTGAAAAGCTGAATACAGTTCCATAATATCAAAAATAAGTATGATAAGGTCTTGGTGGTTTTGATTGATGTAAATTTCAAAGATAATTAACACCGACAAATCCAAATTCAAGTTTTTTTTCCCTCTTTTTGTCATAAATTTTTTCTTTTAGATTGAAACATCGTTTGTACCATCGGATGAAGAAGCCATACAATCTATGGATGATTTTGTAACTGTCGTACGCGAAGTATTGGAAGATTTCAAAAATGCCTGTACAAGTCCACCACGGTCGGATAAATTTTATTTTTCTAGCTATTCTTTTATCTCATATGAACCAGAACTGTTTGTTTATTGAACATGGCAACCGTACTGAATGCGATAGTCATAACAGTTATGATTTGAAAGACAGTCTGATCTTTTCCATTAGTCTCTCAAGACTTTTTATATTCGAAAAACCGGGTATTCATTAATTTTTCTAAACATCAAAAATTATCAAAAATGAAAGTAAAAACTTTTTGATCTCTTCACTTTTTTTTCTTTTTTTTTTATTTTTTTGTCACTTTTGTAATATTTTGAGCCAATTTCAGCCGATGTGTAAATGATGATTGTGCTAATGATTTAGTGATGATGTCAAACGAATTGACAAAATATACTAGCAATCTTCTCACTGAATTGGTAAAGTAGTTTTTTTTTTGAAAATTATTTTTCAAAAAATAATAATATTAAGGATAGTAATCATACTAGTACTAATAGTGAGAATGAAATGTTTTACTCTTCTAATTACAGTACTTCAATAAATAATCTGTTTTTTGTTTTGTTTCTTCTAACATATCTGTTAGAAACAAAAGTTCTTACTGTGAACACTTGAGGCTTTAACAACGACTGACATGATGAAACTTTTACTTGTACATTTTATTTGATTTTAGTCAACAAGAAGTCTATTTTAATAATAATATTTGAAATGAAGCCCATTATTTGAAAATTTTTCTGGCTCTATGAATTGTTGCGCAAACTTTTTTGACTTCATATTTCTAATTTATTATATAGATTTATTCTTGTTTGTACAAAGAAATAAGACTTTGCAGCAGAATTCGTCTGCACAAAGTGAAAAACAACTGTTAGCTAATGAGCAGCGTGAAAATATGGCGGAAAAATCGATGATGGTTTCGCAAAAGAATAATCAGAATGTTCCGGTGAGTTTGATTGGATTTTTTTCTTTTTTTCCTTAGTATTTTAAATTCTATGACTTTTAATTTAATTTGATGGCTTTTTGCTTGTTATTGTAATGTATTTAGTCGTCAAATCGTGAAATTATTAGATATGTACTGTAGATATGGTTTAGTGAAGAAGGAATATATATTTGCTATGAGGAATACTATTTTGGGTAAGAGAGTCAATATTAAAAGTGGCACCAGCATGAATTAATTATTTTTTGCTTCGTTATTGATTTCTGGTTGTAATCAAATTTTTGTGTGACAATAAAATTCGTCATATAAAAAATTCTAGAATTGGTTTCAGGCTGCAACTAGTGAAGAAGTTAGTGTTGTCAACGTGACTCACAATGAAAGTATAGGAAGAAATTACGTCTTTACCAGTGACTTTGTCAATATCAGTGATATTCCGAACGGGTCTTTTTGTTTAGCTCGTCAGCAAAAAGCATATAATTTTGTTCGTTGCCAAGTCGTTGAAAAGGTAAAGGTTTGTATTATATTGAAATGCTTGATGGGTTTAATTAACCTGTTTTTTAATCGGTTGAATAGCTGTCGCCACTAATTTGTAACATAAATGGATTTATTTTAATAGTCATTTCAACAATTAATAATGGTAAGCTGCTTCGTTATTATGATTTCAACTTTTCTTTGAATTTGAATGTTTAAACTTCAGTTGTATGTAACAATCATTTCAGGTGTCTCCTCGTGAATACAACGTATTGTTTGGTGACGGTAATGAGGAAATAGTTGATATATCACGTATTGCACGTAAAATTGACGATCCTTTACATATGTGGGAAGGTGTACGCGTATGTGCTTTATATGAGCCAAAGTAATTTTCTGCTTTTCAATTCTAAACTGACTTATTCCATTATTTCAAATTAAAATGTATTTCATGAAATATTGCCATTTTCAGACTTCGGTTTAGTCGATATCGGAAGGCATTTTATTCGGGAATAGTGGGTGTAGGACCTCATGGATTTTCACAAAATGAAATGTTGGTAAGATTTTATGTAAAGAAATTGTAAAGACAATTTAAATCATAAAAGCTAAATTTTCACCCTTTTTAAAAGCTATTTCTCAAGTCATTCTGTTGTGTCTTGCAGGTATTTTTTGATAATGGCATTGACAGTTTCGTTCATGAACGCACAGTCTATATTCTTGCAGAACAGAAGTGTAAGCTTTACAATGGCAAAGAAGTGAGTTTTCATTAAGAAGTGGCAAGCTAATTCTCCATGTGCAATTTTTATTTAATTTGCATCGTGCAGGTTAACACATTTGTTTAGCTAATTTCCTGTACACTCCTCATATATATTATCATAGATTTTATTCATTTTAAGCAACATGAAATAAATAGTAATTTTTACAGGAAATAGATCGTCGCAACAATTGGTGCCTAGTACCACAATTTCGACAAAAGTTTGTTAAACACTATTTGAAGAGTTTTCCGGATTGGCCACTTGTTCCGATGAAGCGTAAGGAAAATACGCAGCGTGTAAACGTAAGCGTATTAATTTGCCTGTCATTATTCATTTGTGTATTAGCAAAAAAATATCCAAACGAAATTTTCCTGTATGGAAAATGTTTTTCTTTCTTTTCAAAAAGAAAGAAAAATATCCACTGAGAAATGCTTTTGAAAAGCATTTTCTTTTCAAAACCCAGGAAAAAAAAAAGAAAACTGAAACAACTTCGATGTTTAATTTAGAACTCTGAAAAATATTGCTTACAGATTCTTAGGGAAGGTAAACCCCATTCTGCATATGTTTTGCGAACCGAAAGGCAATTTGCATTATTGCGTTTTCCAATTCGTGGCAAATGTGGTTCAGACTGTGTGGTAACTCCATGCAATCGTCATAATCATATAGATGAATGGATTTATCGCGGCTCAGAAAGATTAGAAGCAATCCGTCAAACAATTGATGTAGTTTTAAATAATTTGTAGAATTAGAAGTGCTTTGAAGAATTTTAGTAAGATTTGAAAATTGCTAGTTGTCGTAGTGGTGTACAAATTAACGATTACAGTTATTTCATATATCTAGAGACTGGAGAAAATCGAGCAACAGGAACAGATGGGAATTTCGATGGCTCCACTGCGTTCCAGACGGGAAGCACGATTGGCTCATAATTTGGAATATACAGTTTCACTACCTGAACAAAGTAGCTCAAATAAGAATTTAAGGTTTGAAGATTGGAAGGTTTATTGAACGGAACTAAAATAAATTACGATCTTTCCCATATAAAATGAAGTGAATTACTTCTTTCATTATATTTTTACTCTTATAGTTGCTGTAAAAGTGCTTTTCATTTTCTAAAACATTATAGTATTTTCAGTAAGGAGATGGATCTTTGTCCACGTGGTCGAGCTTTATTGAGTGACAATGAACCGGTAAGAGTAGTAATTGTTAATTTCATGTTATTGTGTTTTTAAAATTTAGATTTTTTTTTTCTTTCAGAATTATCCGAGACCTCAGACAGCTCGAAAAGGAGGAATATCAGTCGTGCAGAATGATTGTCAAGATTATCCAATTACTGAAGGAAGATTACCTCGCTTACGCAAAGAGGCATACAATTATTTAATTTATTTTAATGGACCATGGAAATAGTTTTTTAAATATATATGTGTATATGTAAAGTGATTTCAAAAAATGCATCTTATTTTCGAAAATCGATCTCAGATATATAATTTATTCCGATTTAAAATATATTCTTTTGTTGCAGAAGAACCTTATAATACAAGATATACCTGAATGGAATAATTTGCAACAAGTCGTTCACTCGCGATGTACGATTAAATGTTTACAGTGTCTTGACAGAGATCCATATGATAAAGAATTTTATGGATATTCTCCTTACATGATTCCTCTATTGGTGGGTTGGTCACGTGAGGTAGGTGTTGTCTACTTTTAGCCTCAGAATTTTCATATTTGAATAAACAAAATTTGGAAAAGCAAAATTAAAAGAAATTTAAAATATTACTTTTTCTTTTTTATATCCTTGTTTGAAAAATTCATTTTTTTTTTTTTTTTTTTTGAAACTTAAGGTCAGAAATTTCTCGAGTATTTCGCGAATATTAGTAAATTCATTTCAAATCACTTTTAAATCTTATTCTTAGATTGTAACGTTCACGAGAAAGGTTAAAGTAGCCCACAATCGTCAAGCGACTGGTTCAGCTGTGGTTTATCGTACACCATGTGGAATCTCTATTTATAAACTGGATCACATTACGAAATATTTGAAAGTATGATTTTTCTTATCATTGCAGAGTTTCACATTTTTATGAAATATTAATGTGTAAAATTTATTTGTTTGAAGGTCAGATTTTCCTTTTTTTTTTAAGGATACATCTAGTCGCTTAACCATTGATTTGTTCACATTTGATCGAACAATTCGTCCGAATGTAATTTATCGAACACCCGTTAAAGCTAAACTAATGGATGACTTCACGAATGGTTGTGAAGCCATCCCAATTCCTGTTTATAATGAAATTGATGATGATTTACCACCAAAAGTAAATTTTTTTTTTTGTTTTTAATTTCAGCGAAATGAATCTTGTCAACTCAACTACCTACTTCTTTCACTTTCATTCTCGTTGATTCCATCTTCATGTAAAATTAAGTCATCAGTGAGGAGAAGATCTACTACATTCATAATTTTTGAATGTATATCTTTCCCACTGTGTGCGTGATTTTTTATCATTTTCTTTTTTTAGATATTAAAGCTTGTATAGTTTTAGAGGTATATTTGATATTCCAATTTTTTCCAGATTGAATATAATCCACAACGATATCCATACGATAGGTCGACAGACATATCATCTATATCACTTGATTTTTGCAGCGGTTGCACTTGTACTGGTTGGTATTTTGTAGTGTGTTTTTTTGATAAATGGATGAAAAATTTTTCATCATAAGAAAAGTGCCTCTAACTGTCATGATTTGAATTTCATGGAAATTTCCATTACTTTTTTTTAACTAGATGATTGTGTTGATGAGACCAGGTGTGAATGCCGTTTATTAACCCGTTCAGAAGTATTACGT
Organism: Brugia malayi; assembly: GCF_000002995.4. NCBI lineage: Eukaryota > Metazoa > Nematoda > Chromadorea > Rhabditida > Onchocercidae > Brugia > Brugia malayi. The sequence continues at coordinate 10,983,148 of NW_025062475.1, forward strand.
CTGGATAAAAGTCTTCAGCCTTCACATGCCAAAGGATATATGTGAGTTTTTCTATATGAAAAAAAGTACTACTATTTTAATTTTTTTTTTGTAAAACTCTGATAACCGTTCAGTCTTCATTTTACTGTTTATTTTTAATGCCAGTGTAAATTTCAATTCATTTTACAAAATATCACTTTATACGCTTTTTTTGAAACATCTATTTGGACTTTAAAAATTATAAATGTTTTTGTTGTAATACCTGCTATCGTAAAAATTTACGGTTAAATTAAACAATGAAGTTAAAAGTTTTTTTTAGGTATCGTAATTTGGCACTTGGAGGTACCGATGAGTCATATTTATCTGGTTTATATGAATGTAATGACAAGTGTAGATGCAGTCGGAGTAAATGTCATAATCGAGTGGTGCAACAACAAATGAAAATTCCTGTTGAGGTTATTCCGCCGGTTATCTATTAATTTAGCTCAAAATAATTATTAGCTATTGGATTGTAATATTCAGAGTTTTATAATACAGCTTGATCAGCATTTCGTTATCGACTGTAATTACTAAACAAATAAGATATAACTTTCTCTTTGTTAACGATCTGAGAGAATGTAAGTGGCTGTAATATATGTTACTTTCAGTGAGAAAAATAATGTATACTTGATAAAAAAGTTGGGGAATCAATTGAAAAAAGATCAGTTGAGAAAGATAGATAAAGTGTTTTTAAAGATACACAATTATAAACAGATTTAACAAGACGAAAAGTATAATCAAGGTATTGCAGAATGAGATTACAAAATGTCTTATTTGTTCCAATCTTCGAGAATTTTCCTTTTAGTTGGTTGTTTTAGTTTTAATTCCACTACCCATACTTATTTTTACAGTTGTTTAAAACAGAAAAAATGGGTTGGGGTATTCGATCGATGATTGATATTCCAGCAGGCGTTTTCTTATGCACTTACGCTGGTGCTATTCTTACAGATAGCCAAGCAGAAAAGGAAGGAAAAGCAGTAAGTCTTTTTTTGAATTCTTTATTTTTGGTTTCTCATTGTTATGTGGCAATTAGCAGAGCAACTGTTATATTTCTATATCTTTCAGTACATAGTCAAAATATTCGCTATTTTTTAATATCTTTATCTATCATTAAAACATTATTAATGGAAGAGTCGTTAGTAATAGAAGCGTATAAATATATGAATTGAAGTTTGTAAGGAACTTTTTAATTATTTTTTCTATTCTTTGAACAGAAATTTTGTAGTTTGGTGATGAATATTTTGCTGATGTAAATTTGGTGGATAACGTTGAAAATGAAAAGCATAATGCTGGTGTGGATTTGGGAGATTCAAATGACGGTTATTATTCAGACGACGAAAATAATTGTGGTAAGATTCAACATTTTGAATCAGTTTTTAGGATTTTGGGATAAATTATGGGAAATGTTTAATAACCTATTAGGTTTTTTTTCTTAAGGTGATGGTGGAGCTAATTTATCAGCCGAAGGAGAACTGATTACAAGTGATCAAGATTCATGTAAGGAAGACGACAATTATGATAGGTTAGGATAATCACTTATTTCTTTGCTGTTTTTATTGTAGCATAAATAAAATTATGAATATCTGTTACTGAAATCTGACCGTTTTTCTAATTTTGAGATTTATAATCTTCTTTACTGATTTTAAACTGTATGTTTCAGTGGTCAGGATTCGTCATTCTCTTCAGAAGGAAGTCATTCGGAAAGCAAAGCTGCTAAAACTCAGAAACATCGAAGACTTGCACAAGAAAGTAATGATGAAGAACAGGATCTTTCAACAAGGGAATTAGTAAGTTTCATTGGCTTTCTTTTAAGATTTTTTGTGCAAAAATGCTTTATTTGTTATTTTGGCTCGAATTTTGAAATTTCTATGAATTGTTTTCAGGAAAAGAATGAATTAGCAGCAGCAGATTTGGATTATGCTCGTTCATCACTTGTTATGGTGGAACCAGATGTCTTTACAAGTGGAACGAAATTAGACAGTGATGATATGCCAGCAGTTGAACCAGCAGGTAGCGATTCGATTTTTTTATTAGTTTCATAATTTTTGTAGATTCGACATTTCTAAATACGCAACAGTGTAATCAATTCATTTCCTGAAAATTTTGTTGATTTTTTATCTGTATAAAAATTTTGACTAGGTCCACCGGAAGGTCGTTTCGATATGTTAAAATATGTTGAAAACATGGAGCTTCCATCACTATACACAATTGATGCTAAGAAAAAGGGTAACATTGGACGATTTTTTAATCATAGTTGTCAACCGAACATTCGTTCCCAGTTGGTATATGTTGACACTCATGATTTTCGTCTACCTTGGATTGCATTTTTCACGACAACAAAGATTTCTGCCGGTTCAGTATGTTAACTTCTGTTTGATTATTTAAATTGATTTTTGAGAAATAAAATTTAAATTGTGTAAATAAGGCTGCTTCTTCATCATTAATTTTCTATTGAGACGTTTAAAAAGAAAATAAATTTTTCATACAGCCATTTTTTCATTGCTACTGTAGTTTCGTGTGTAACGAACAAACTGTTTATTTTAGTGATTATAACTAATTAAGGAATAGTTGAATATAGCATTCACAATCGCAGAATTTTAATCGAAAAGCAAAGTGAGACTTTTGTGTAGACTAAAGCGCTTCCGTACCTTTATTTTCAGGAACTTTTTTGGGATTACGGTTATTTGGAAGGTGCCGTAGATGGAAAGCGACTTGAATGCTTTTGCGGTTCACGTTTTTGTCGCAAGCGACTTCTCTAAGCTCTTTACCATCTGATGAAATTATATCTGAACAACTTTGATCTGAAGATCCGAACTTCTTTTCGTATTCAAATTTTCGATTTTTAAAATTATTTGTTATAAATAAACAGTTCAAGCTTTATGCTGAATACATTTTATTCAATTGTCCACAGTCAATATATTTCTGCAGTTTGGAATAGCATTTTGATCTATACTGAAGTATATGAAACCTTACTTTTTCCTTGATGTTCATACTATGGATAAATTGATTTTCTATATTTTTCAGAAGCTTTGAAGTGCTCTATGTATATTAAAATTTTCAGAAATGAACGGCAGTAAAAGCGCTTTATCCAAATTTGCATAACTGAACTGTATTGCCTTCGAATTCCGAAAAAATTCATCGACAGAGGAAGAAAAAATAGGCTCTACCAAAACATAATTCAAGTTTTTTAACAGCCGAAGTTTTTAGCTTTTTTTTTTTTTTTTTTTGATCTGGAAAATTTGATGATATAAAGAGGCAAGATTTTGGGGAAGAAATAGTGGCTGTTTTTTGGTCGATAAATGAGAGATTATTATATTGAAGAAATTCATAGATGATGAGCAAACTTGCAGGAAATACTTTTTTTACAATATTCTTCAACGTCTTGTACCATCTTCGAAAAAGACACCACCATCTAAAGCACAGTATTTTGGGCAAATACCGCGTTCGCCTTGTGGACCAGGATGTCCTGGTGGTCCTGGTTGTCCATCCTCACCTGGTTGACCTGGTTGGCCGGGTGGTCCTGGTGGTCCTTGCGTTCCTTGCGCACCTTCCGATCCTGGACGTCCTGCTGGACCCTGTTCACCGGGCAATCCTTGTGGTCCCTACAGTGATCGTTTCATATAATTATATTTCAGATTCAACCTTGATGGTCAAGTTTTTCTGAGTCAAAAATTTCCTAGGAAAATTGAGGAAAATTCAATGGCACTTACAACTTCACCGGGTGCACCTGGATCACCTGGTGTTGCTGGTGAACTTATAGCTGCTCGTCCTGGATCTCCTCTTGGACCTTCGCGTCCTGGCTCTCCTGGTGGTCCGGGTTGTCCTGGAGGACCTTGTGGTCCTGGTGGTCCATCATTACCATTCCGGCCGGGATAGCCCGGTGGACCAGCATTTCCTGCAATCAGCTTAAGAATATTAAAACAATTATGTTTTAAATATTAATTTGCTACTCTATATCCAAGTTTAAGTTGAATTAATTAACTTTCCTGAAAATAGGAAGGAAGAGTTAAGGAAAGAGCAAGATGAAACCTGGGTCGCCTGGAGCTCCTGGCGGTCCCGGTTCTCCTGGTGGGCACGGTGAGCATGGTGGTTCAACGGCTTGTTCACAAATTCTAAAATCGATAATTGCCGATCATCTAGCATTGGAAGTACGCCTTCAACTCATTTTTTGAATAATACTTTCAGCACTTTAGGGTGAAGATGAACACAAATGAATAAAGAAAAGCTAACGCTGGAGGTCTTCCGGGAAATCCTGGGGCTCCAGGTGCACCCGGGCGCCCGGGAATACCATTTTTGCCTGGAAGACCATCTGGCCCAGGAATTCCTGGTAAGCAACAACCTGGAAATAATAAAATTAGCTTTGAATTAATAAATAAATTTTCCAAACCATAATTTTGAGTAATCCTTAATTTCGAATTCGAAACTACAAAAAGTGAATTTAAAGTTGAAAAACTGGGAATTAAAATCTTTAAACATTCAAAGTATGGTGAATGGAATTTCAAGCTTGCAGTACTACGTAAACTTAAATTTTAAAAATTTAAGTGAACCTGCACAATGACTGTTTTCTCTCTTAGCACGACTAATAACAGCGGTTTGATTATGTAAAAATTTTTGAAATGCTGGTGTGGCATCTCGCGGTCCTGCTCGATACTCATTTACTTCCATCATTACATCGCGTACTGATAGCTGCAAAAATTGATCTTGCAATTTTGATTCGAATTTATCATTCCAGTTTACTACAAATTATATTTATCATCTTGTGATAATTTCATCCATAAAATCAAATTCAATTATTTTACTAATAGATCTTGAAGAGATTGATTGTCCCAATAAATCAATCCAACAATTTATTCTGTAACAAACATGTTTACGTTGAAGAGATGTTTTACATTAGATAAATATAGAACTTAAAACAAACAGTTCGAATAAATGATTAATTCTTTCTTTACATCGAGATTTTAGTGATAATTTAATCTTTCGTAATACCTGTAAATACTGTTTCCATCAATCAACAACCAAATAATTTTTGGTTAACCTTTAGCACCCATCATTTGTGTCATACATTTCTTACTTCGAAACTTAAATATTCATAAGGGAATATATTTGTTTATTTATTTATTCATTTACTTATTTATCGTTTCGTTAGTATTACGAAGAAATTTATCGCTATCATAAAGTTTATTAATAACTGAGAGTTGTGATAGTATAAAATATAAAATGAATTAATTATTGAACTTATGCACCTAATAAACTTATTTCAAAATATACCATATACAATTCTTAATATCTCATTTAATATTTTATTTCATTAAATTTTCATTTCATCAAAAGATTGTTCTACAATTAGACAAATATTTTAGTACTAATTTTTAACAAAATTAAAACTGATTCATATTTAATTTTTTCTTCGATTCACATTTAAATTTTTTCCTTAAAAACTATAAGTAATGGTAATTCTGTATTGATGGTATTGTCAGTATCATTATCTTTACTAGTATTGTGACAGTAATTGTTACATTAATTCTTAAGCGTAAATAATTATCTGACTGCTTAAACACGTAAGTGTGACTAAGTGGATTTGATGACACGTAAGTACGACTAAGTCTATCTCATCTTATCATTGTGTACTTTTTTTTCTTTTTGTGGATGTGAAGCATTAATTAATACTTGTAATTATTTTTATAAATCATAATTGGAATAAGAGTTATAACTAATAATGGATGCAAGTGATAATCATTAACAATTTCAGTGGAACTGGTTATCAGCACTTCTGCACTCATTCAAAACGGAACAATTCGCCCTTCTTATCTCAATGAAATATGTCAATCATCACAACTAAATATTTATCATATTTGTTTGTTTGTTTCTCTACTGATATATTTATCTATCTTAGTCTCTTTGAATTTTTCAAAATATACTACATTATTCTTATTAAGAGAAATTTAAAATTATACTTTATAAAATCCCTAATTTATTTGTAGTATTTCGTATAACTTAATCCTTTTAAGAAAGAGAAATTTATAGTTTTTTTAAGCATTTCTGTTCAATTTTCTTTGATGGATAAATGGATGTTATGAGAGAGAGAAAAAAAATGAAAGATTATGGGAGAAACAAATAAATAAAATTTAAAAAAAAGAAAAAGAAATTAATTATTGCTGGAGCATTTCTGGATGTATTCTCTTCGTTATCAAAATGTATGTTAAAAGAGAATATTAAAAAAAAAAAAAAAATTCAGCAACAAATTAACAAAATGAATCTTTTTTTTTTGCTAAAAGTTTTTTTCAGTGGAATGGAAAAGTTGCAAAGATTTGATGAAATGAGAAGATATAATAAATAATGGGTCAAGAAAAAATATGAAATATGAAAGAATAAAAAATGATTTTTATAGATTTATAAAACATTATATCTTTGAATTTTGATTTGTAACAATTTCAAAAACCATCACTAAAAAATGCGACATTCATTAAAATAAGACTATTGTTTGATTTCCGAACTTCATATTTTTGAATTTTTTTTTAGTCTTACAAAAGAAGAAGAATGAATTTAAATTGGATATTTCTGATTTCTAAACTTGATAGTTTTAAAGTTTTTTTGGTCCTACAGAAGAAAAAGAATGAATTTAAATTGGATATTTCTCATTTCTAAACTTGATAATTTTGAAGTTTTTTTAGCCTTACAAAAAGCATTTAAATTGTTCCCTATAGACGAATCATATCATAACATCATCAAATAGTCTGTCCATATTTTGAATACTTTTCGTTTTTATAACTTACTTTCATAATAAATAAGCACTGAAATGGTATATGAAATTATAAAGCTGCGCAATTGTCATTAGCTTAAATTTTACATTATGTTTCAAAGAGGATTGCATCTGATAACTTAATGTAGATAACTTTTTATAACTAAAGAATAGCAAAAAATGAAACAGAATGATAAGTTAAATTTTCAGAGAAAAATATTACCTTACAAAATTCCATTTCTGATTGTACTCGCATATGTATCGAATTGACATAATTGTTAACCATTGGTAGAGTAATGAAAACGGCTAGAATTGCCACAAATGAAAATGTCACCGCCGAAAATGTCACCAGTCGATAGGCTTTTTCACGTATTTCCGATTCGATTAACATGATGATAGGCTAAAACCAAATTTTTGGATCAACGATTTCAGAATCCAAAATCAAGCGATCTGATCGATTCTGTTATTATAAAAGAGCTTGTTACAATGATCGATAAATTAATAAACGAATTTTGCAGTAGTTTAATAATAAAAGATTTAAATTATGCAAATGCTTGATAATTAACCAACATTCCATGATGAACTTATTGTATTTGTATGGATATATTTCTATGTGTGAGTATGTGTATGTATGTATGTATATGTGTGTGTGTGTGTGTGTGTGTGTGTGTGTGTGTGTGTGTGTGTGTGTGTGTGTATGCATGTATGTGTACGTAAGATGAGGACTAATGAAAGCAGTAGCAATTTATATATTGAAATCAAAAGAAGGTTGACTGTCCTGTAGGAGGGTATTGTATAGAGTTTTCTTCTTTTTTGTTTTGTTTTGTTTCTTTTTTTTTTTTTCTTGGAGGAAGAATGAACTCCGCCCTGAGGGTTTGTGGAGAGGAATAGAGGAAGGAAAATGAATGGAAGCAGGGAAAAGGAGGACTATGAAATGTTCGATTACGGAATATCTGAATATATTAATCCTTTCTCTTCATTTCCCCCGGCACTTATACCCTTCACTACTATTAATATCATTGAGAGAGAGAGAGAGAGAGAGAGAGAGAGAGAGAGAGAGAGGTGTACGATAGCAATAACAATGACATTCGTCTTTTACCCGCCCAATTCTTTTGCTAGTTTACCCGTTATATCCTCATTCTTTCATATGCATTCAATTAATCTAGAAGAATTATCATAGCAAACAATCTGTAATAGTATATCTTTCAGCAAATCAAATTAATCATTCTTCATTTCTACTGACTCTCCTTCTCTCTTCTCAATCTTAAGGTAACAATGGGAAAAGGTCAAACTCTTTCTTTAGAATTAGCTAGTAAGAATTATGGAGTCATCTCAAAATTTCCCTGTACAATCATATATGCATGCATCTTTCCATGATTATTACTTGCAATCAGTGATGTGATCTGATATATCTGTCCAGTTCAAATATCATTTTATAGATCAGTCCTTAACTGTACTCTTTGATCCAGTTATCCTTATTACTAATAAATTTATTCTACATAATAGATGAAGTAATAATCCTGAAGCTATAACATTGTTAGGAAATTAGAATCAAATTAATTAATAACGAATCAAACTAACTGCAAACGAATCTAAACTGCACTATTAACACATATCCTTTTTCAACTTCATGATTCAAAGTCAATGTATTTTAAATGTCGCTTATAATTTGAATTTAATTGGCAATTATTTTAAAAATCTTAAATCATTTACTTTCTTTATTTGATCACCCAACACACAGTTTGCCGAATAAATATTATAAGATGAATATTACAGCCGAATAAATATTATAAGATGAAATATGTATGAAGTATGAACAATAATGATAAAATGTGCCAATTATAAATTTAAACGACAAATGGAATAAATTTCTTAATTCTTCTGGATCATTTAGATCTGTTTTCTAGTCCAATGATTTTCTCCATTCACAATTTTAGAACTTTTATAAGTACAAGATCTGGTTTTCTAGGGGCTCATTTCTGTCTGTTATTGATGAGAGGAAGAAAAAAAATTCGTCGAATTCTTTTTTTTCCATGATAACTATGGGAGAATAATATTTCTTTTTTTTAAATTAACACAGATTGCCATCAATAGATTGCATATTTATTTATTTTTTTCTTTAAATTTCTCCTTGTTTACCATAATTCACACAATTATTGCCCGCGGGTATAAAAATTTCATTACACTCGTGATTTTACAATCCTTTAACTTTTTTCACAGAATTTAATCCTTTTATCTTCAGTTACTTAATCTTTCACTAGTTGTGTTACTAATAATGAACCATATTTCAATCATATTTTCAGTAATTACTACGTTCCACTTTTCATTTCATCTTTAAAATACATATTTGAATGCAAAGTTAAATTAAGAATTATAATACCTGACTTGTGAATTTCAGTCTCAACACAAATTTTACACCAAAAAGAAATATGCAACTTGGATTTCGTAACTTTCACTTTAATCCAACTTTACAAGTGTAATGATAAAACCCAGTATGTCTATCTCTCATTTCAATTTCAAGTACATCCATAAAATCTGGAAACTATTGAATTTCAATAAAATTGTTCAAAGTGTACGATTATTTCTTTCTAGCAGCACAAAAATTTCAGGAAAAATGGAATAGACTTTTTCAAAGAAAATTTCAAGTAAAGAAATGGTTAAGTGAAAAGCTATCAGCAAGTTTCTGCAAACTCTTCCAATACCCTGCATTATTTTTTTTTTCTTTCCAAAAATTAAAATTTGCTCAATGTTTATTGAATGGACAAAAAATGCATTGAATTAAGTGCGCAAATGTTGGATGTAAGAAGAATGTGAAATGTCGCATTAGTACTGATGACAGAATAGCATGCAAAAAAAATTGCAAATTTTCTTCAAATCATTTATTTGCTTGACTTATTCCTTTTTCATAACTATTACTTTCTTTTTTTCTGTCTCATCATTTCGAATGATTCTTTTTTTGAAAACAAATTTGAATTGACTATAAAGTTATATAAGCAATGGTTGAAAATAACTGCACAAGGCGATAGAAAAAGAAATTTTGTTGTATTTTGTTGGAAATTCCAAATAAATGATAATGAAAACCAATGCACTGTATAATCAATCAATCCTAAAATAGTTGCAGATTTTTTATTATTTCAGGACGAAGGCATAACAAAGTAAAAGATTGCGTTTGTTTAAAATTATAGCATAATAATGAAATCTGAATGAATTTCAAAAAATTTAGGAAAAAATGTGTCACAATCTTGCTTACTTAACGCCGTGTTCCATCCTCAAAGAAGACACCGCCATCCAAAGCGCAATATTTGGGACAAATACCTTGTTCACCTGATTGTCCAGGGTGACCTGGCTGTCCTGGTTCGCCTATCTCTCCCGGACTACCTTGCTGTCCAGGTGGGCCAGGTAACCCACGAGGACCAGGACTTCCTGGCCGTCCTGGATTTCCCGGCGGTCCAATGTCGCCAGGTTCTCCTGCTGGTCCCTGGAAAATATTTAGGATCCGAATTGATTTTGTCAATTGGAAGCAAAAAATTGCAAGTTGACATCATTCAAAACACGAATCAATCGCACTAACTTGTGTTCCTGCTGGTCCTGGATCACCAGGCATCGATGGTGTAGTGATAACTGAGCGACCTGGTTCACCAGGTGATCCATCAACACCTGGGTTTCCATCAGGTCCAGGTGGCCCTGGTGGTCCTGGCGGTCCTGTACGACCGGGATTTCCGCTACGGCCCGGTGGTCCTGGTGGTCCAGATGGTCCTGTATTAAAAAATTTTATGAATGCGTATCATTTGTTTTATTAATCATATTTCGTTTCTTTCTGTCCATTTACAATTCTGAGATTGGGAACACTTATTGAACAACTAAAAAGATGATTTATTCTGAATTTCTTCTGGGTTTGAAACTGGTTTTTATTTAACATTCATCGATGTGATGCGATATATCAATCTTTTAACAAATATGAAAAATGCTACTGAATTTTTTAAAAAAAATCTTTTTACAAAAAAAGAAACAAAAACTGGGCAAAATTTATCTTCTTTTGCAAACATATTATGAATGCTTAGACAAAATGCAATGCGTGTCATCGTTTATTATCGCAATAAATTATCATAAATATTATCAGAAGTGAAAGGTTAACCATAATTACTATTTTGTTTTTTTTTTTAAAAAAGCTTTTTGTTAACTTAATGTTTTTCATGAAAAAGAGAAATGTATTGGATATATACAAAACTGCAATACTTTAATTTGAAAAATTATCTTTGTTTATTAGCGAAAAAAGTAATGAAAAAGATAGTTAAATATTTCGAAATAATTAATGGGAATTTTAGGAATAAAAAATGACGTAAATAAAGAGTAAATTTTTTTTTGAGAAAAGATTTAATAGATGAAGTGGTCAGATGAAGAATGGAAAGAAAATGTTCCGGTGGCGTGACCGTTTCTATTCATACCTATATGTGTGTATGTCTGTGTGTATGTATATAAATATTATGTGTATGTATTATTTTCAATGATTTTCATGAACAAGAGGAAATTGAAGAAGTAAAATAAACTTGTTTTGATTAAATTTATATTCATGTGATAATAAATCTCAGTCCATTAATGAGTCGTTTAATTATTCTACAGAAAATTATGGGAAATTATTGAAAATATCATTTCATAATTTCCATTGCTGAATAAATGATTTACAGAATTCAAGATTTCTAATTCACGAGGTATTTATTTGACTGATAATTTTTAGGTTTAATAATTTATCCTATCTTCTAGGATCATTAATCAGCGGTAGCAAATAGCAAGAAATTCATATACCACATCTTTGGTATATTCATGTGCATTTATTTCGTTTTTTTGATTCGGTTTCTGAAATTTTCTCGAAATTTTGAGGAAATGTAAGCAAACCTTTATCTCCGCTTGGTCCCGGCTGTCCTGGAGGCCCTGGTGGACATGGTTTACAGGGTGGTGGTTCTAGTTCCTCACATATTCTGCAAATTTTGAACAATGCAAGACGTATCGAATTCAATAAGTGTTAATAACACGGAAAAAAACATTTTTTTTTTTTTAAAGTTACTTAAATTCTTTTGACAATGTAATGATAAAACATTACTTTGCAACTCGAAATATTTCATTTAGGAGTTTCCAGCTACCAAAACCCAGTATTCGAAATTAAAATAATAAAATTAGAAAACATGAGTAAAAAATAAATAACCTTGGTGGTCTTCCTGGAAAACCGGGTGCGCCTGGTGCTCCTGGTCGTCCTGGTGTCCCTGGTTTTCCTGGTGGGCCATCAGGTCCTGGTAATCCAGGCAAGCAGCACTCTGAAATTAATTGAAAATATTAGAAAATAAATGAATAAAGAGTTTTAAAAACAAATGCTGACAAATTGTACCAAGTTAAAGTTTCACAAATTATGACAAACCTTCACATCCAGCTTGCCTCTTAGCTCTAGTAAAGTTGAATGCATTTTCAGCACTCTCGCCAACAGCATGCAGTGTATCAGATGGTGCACGGTGTTCACGTATTTCAAGCATCACTTCACGGGCTGATGCCTGAACTGAAGTTTCATTTCAAACAACAATTGCTAAACTATCTTTGCCAATAAAATTATGCATGCATTTTCGTCAGGGAAGTTTGAAATCACAGGAGAATTGATAAAATGATGAAACTGATAAAAAAAAACTGCTTCAAAAAAAAATTTTTTTTTCAATGCTTATCAGTGCTGCTAATGAGAAATCTATATTAACTATCTTATCATGAATAACATTTTAATTATCATTCATATCATACCTGACAATATTCCATTTCATCAGAAACTCGAGAACCAATAAGAGTAACATAATTGTTAACCATTGGTAATGTTATAAATATAGCTAAGATTGAAACTAATGAAAAAATTACCGCTGTATACGTTACAAACGTATAAGCTTTTTCTCGTGCTTCATCAATTTCCATCTAAAATAATTTTAAACTTTATGAAATTCTTTTTTATTTACAAGAATTTTGTTTCATAATAATTTTGAAATGGTCGTTACATTCATCATTCATTCAATTTATGATAATCAACATATATATAAATCAAGCAAGTCGTTTATCTAGCAAATCAAGACGATGAGCATTCAGCTGAAAAGTATCATTTGCTAATTTATACAGTATAACTTTAAGAGATATTAATTACAGAAAAAAAGAACAAAAAAAATTGGTATTAATTATAATAAAAGTTAATAAATTATTTTGATTAAAACTATCTGCTGTGAAATTTTTTGGAATGAAAGGGAATGATTTGTGAAATTTGATATATATAACATTTACAAATTGTACTGATTTCTGGTTTATGAGTAACTTTTATAGTGTGACTTCTACAAAAGTTACACCCTAATCATAGCATGTTTTGTAATAAGAAGCCAACAATTTCTTCTATACCTTTTTCATTTGACCCTTAAGTGTTTAGATTTGAAATACCGGTTTCACTTCAAAAGTGCAATTTTAATTTATAAACAGTTCCATTACCGCGACCATTCCTTTTTTTTTTTTTTTTTTTTTTTTTTTTTTGAGATTTTTATTGCAGACTGATACTATTTGTTAGCATTTGTTAAAATGCAACTATTATTATTGTAATGTTGAGGAAGAAGAAGAAGAAAGATGTGGTTGAAAAAGGAGAATGAAGTGGTTGCTGATTGGAAGTATGTGAAGTGTAAAGGTCAAGCTTGGATTAATTAACGTTAACCTGAACTTGAAAAAGTATTGCCAGACTGGGAATTTTTCGTTCTTCTTTTATATTAGCTTAATAAATGCTTTCAATTAGAATTCCCCTTACATTTCTCCTTAATGTAGTTTCTGAATGATTGTCCGGAAAGAATAATTTAAATTGTCTTATTTCTTGCACAAAGACACACAGAGGACAAAAAATTAAAAAAAAATAAGGAAGTAAAATTTAACTTCTTTATTTTGAATGGAAGAGTTTGAATTAAAACTTAAACTTCTCATTTTATTTGTTGTTGAGCTTCCTGAATTTTGTTTTTTCTGCAAGTGTAATGTTTAAAAATTAATTTGTCTTCTCTTGTTTACTTTACTCAACTGATAATGAACTAGGAATTGGCTCATTATTATTTCAAAAATGTTAAGTTAGATTGGCGGATAAATAACCCTCAATGAACTTTTCAGTGAAGTACCATGTCATCAGTAAGCAACACACAACTTGTAATAGGTTCATTGTCGTTTCGAGATTTTTCAACGTGAGGTCATGAATCTTCAAGGCTTTGCATTTATCTCTTTCGTCTGTATCACAACCCTTACGTATTCGTTCAGGCAGTATATTACAAACTACGATTAATATTTCAAAGGCATATCAGTTTAGAGATGGAATGGGTTATCTCAGTCAGTTACGTGAATTAACCGTACTTTATGCGTGAATCTTCAAAACTGTTTGTTTTTCTGTTTCAGTTATTAATTGTGGTAATACTGGATGGAGCTAAGTTAGAAAAGAATGATACGTCGTCTTCCGGAAAATGTTGTCAATCGTATCGCAGCTGGAGAAGTAATCGTACGGGCAGCAAATGTCATTAAAGAATTGATTGAGAATGCACTAGATGCAGGAGCTACGGAAATCATTATTACAGCTAAAAATGGTGGTCTCGACTTATTGAAAGTACAGGTAATACAAAAGCACTTGAATTCCTTCTTGTTTTCTAAAATTTTACATTTTTTTTACTATGGTTTGATTTTGTTTTTACATTTTTTTTTATGAATTTGGTTTATCGTTTTGCTTTTGTCTTCTCCGAGTGACTGTGGGAATATTTATCTTAGTTTTTCTAAATATTCAAAAAATTTATTTCTTTTTTTATTTTCTCAAGGATAATGGAAAAGGAATTGCTAAAAATGATTTAGCAATTGTTTGTGAACGTTTTACAACATCGAAGCTAGAGAAATACGAAGATTTAGAATGTATGAGCACATTTGGATTTCGTGGTGAAGCACTAGCGTCCATAAGTCACGTAGCTAAAGTGACAATTATTTCGAAAACATCGGATTCACCTTGTGCTTATGTTGGTCGTTATACAGGTATTATTCAATTTTTTTTTTTTAGCAACCATTCAGTGTTAAGCAATTGAGAATTTTATTGAATTAAATTAAAAATACTGAAAATAATTTCCGAAACACTTTCATTTTTCCTGTAGAATATTATCTTTTATTATGCTATTGAAAGGCCAAAAAAGCTATCTAATCTGAATTTGTTTAGCAGTTTTGACATTCAAAGTTTCCATATCAGAAATGTTAAACCTTTCTTTGATTCCAATAAATGTTAGCATAATTTAATGAAGAAAATTGTGATCGATCATTGTTACAGATAGCAAGCTGCAAGGCGACATAAAACCATCCGCTGGACTTGATGGTACGTCAGTAACTGCCGAAGATCTATTTTACAATTGTCCATCACGTCGTCGTTCACTTAAATATCCTGCTGATGAAATGAATCGTATTGCTGATATTGTTGTACGATATGCTATTCATAACCCGTGGGTAATATTGGCTTTTATGAAGTTGAAATCATTTTTTATAGATTTTTGTTGAATTTCGTCTATCTCTCTGATCATTGTTTTCAGTTCCGTATCATTTACATTACGACGTTGTGGTAGTGGAAGTGATTTTCGAACAGCTGGTACGAATAATCTTTGTGAAACGATATCTTCATTACTCGGTGGAAAATTTTCCAAAGTAATCTTTTTACAAATTTGAACGCACTACCCGAAAATAGCCAAATTTGAAAGAAAAATTTTTTATTTACAGTAAAAAATTTGTACATTGTTTTAGGATCTCATTTTGTTAAATCATAGCGATTCAGCATTATATTTCACTCTAAAAGGTTGTTTTGTACGACCAACTGCTTCATGTACCGCTGAAACTCTTCAAAATCGGCAGGTGATTTTATTATTATTCCTCTTTATTTTTAAAAGAATGAATTAAAGTAAATAAATGAGGAACCGAATCATTTTTCATAAAATTATTTTTAATTTTTCCACTTCACATTTTATCAAAATATTGAAATAAAGCAAACATTTTTCAGAATTGTCAGAAAGTTTTTTATTTATTTATCAATGGTCGTAGTGTTGAATGTCAGGCGCTTAAGCAAGCACTGGACGTTGTTTTTGGTGCTCAAAATACTATGTCACCATTTGTTATGATTTCGTTGCAAGTATGTTGAATTAATTTTTTAATATTTTAACGTTCCACGAATATGACATTGCGGAGAGTTCAAAAAAAAATATTTTTAGTTGAATATTTTGTATAATAAATTTCATATCATCTTTGAATATTCAATAAATGGTTGACCTATTATACAACTCGATGATTGATTTACAGAAAAATTAGCTTCGAACCATTAATGAGTCAGTTAATTTTCACTTATAGATTGAACCGAGGCGTGTTGATGTTAATGTACATCCGACAAAATCTGTTGTTTATTTTTTGGAACAAGACAGCATCATCAGTTCTATTCAAGATGTAAATTTGTTACTTTCTGTTTTGGAAATTTTATGTGAATTATGTTATTTGACGCATTAACTGAAGCTTAACTTCTATTAACTGAAACTTATTTCGAAGTCTCGTTACAATTAATTTCATGTTTTTCAGTATGTGGAAAATTTGATTCTAAATTTGGCTGGCAGTTGTGATGTACACCCGAAATTTCCATTAATGGTCGATAATACTGATAACAGTTCATCAAAATCTGATACGATGATTACTTCAAGTACAAAAAAAAAGAAGCTAATGATGCTTGTCCCAGAATCGCTTGGTGGACCGCCATCTTCTTCCAACGCTAAGTCACCAAAAGTTTACCCGCATCAGGTTTTTCAATTATAAATTTTTCATTGGATTTCTGTAGATTTGCACTTACAACATTAAAAATGAAGAATAAGTTCTGAATTTTTCCTAGCTGGTACGAACTGATGCGAAGGAGAGACGCTTAGAAGAATTTGTAGCTAGTCAGTCGCAAATTGTATCGCCTTCGCATCCAGCAAATGATGTCACTTCAAGGTTTTTATAATACGGTCATCGATAACCAGACTTAATTGAATTGATAGGTTAAGTAATAATAGTGAACTGTGTTTATTTATTGTTATATTTGAGCACATTTGATATTCAAAGTCTGGGTAGCTTTCATAACACAAATTATATTGCTTAATGGAAATATGGATAAACAGTTTTGTTTTATCTTCCCATTTCTAACTTAAATTTCAAATTTCTGCTATTATTTCGATTACAACTAACTCAAGAAAATGGACAAGATTTGAAAAAATGAAACTTCACTTCTATCATAAATTTGGTTTAAAATTCGCTTCATATATTTAGCGCACAGTTGTCAGATGGTGGTGAATGGCGCAAATTTGAATTTGAATCACTACAAAATATGAAAAAAGCACTTTGTACAACGGCTTCTGTCAGTTTACGTTCATTATTCAAGGAGCACATATATATTGGAGCTGTGAATATCGATCAGGTTCTCATACAACATTCAACGTCAATTTACTTAGTGGATGCTCAAGATTGTTTGCGGAATTTCTTTTATCAGGTGATTTTTTTTGCAACTAAATAGAAATTGATGAAAAAGTAAGCACTAGTATCAAAGTTTAGATGTATTCACAAATTCCTTTCATTAACTAATTAAGACATGGAAAGGCAATTTTTTTTTTTTTTGAAATTATTTTTATAGAGTGCTTGGTCAGTATATTTGCTAGTATTTGAAATTTTCTGATGTTATTTTCGAGTTTTCATAAGCAGCAGTAAGCAGCATGTCAATAATTCTGTTATTAGTTTTCAAGCTATAAAGTTTTCTCAGTTGCAGATTCTTGTCCTTTCGTTCGGTAATTTTGGATCATATAAACTAAGTGAATGCGCACCACTAGCTGAGCTGTTATATATTGCTGATAGTAGCTTATCCTCTGCAGAAGTTCAACAAAAAGCAGCTATTGTAATTGAAAATCGCGAAATGTTGGATGATTATTTCTGTTTGTCCATTACGGAGAATGGAAATCTTAGTTCGATCCCATCTTTAGTTGATGGATTTATTCCGCAATTGGAATCTCTTCCGCAATTAATATTAACATTAGCAAATGACATTATATGGGATGATGTTAGTTATATTACCGGTTGAGATATTTGTATACAGCAAATGTATTCTATAATTTTTTAAACAAGATTATGTTTAATATCTTTTACAATTTTGACAACAAATATTGAAGGAACTTTGTTCTAAGAAGTTAGTTGGAAAAAAAATATATATAACAAAGGAATTAACAGTTACACAAAAAATTTTTTGAAATTCAACTTAAGCTTGTCGTATTTTCAGGAGCAAACTTGTTTCGAGCAAGTTTGTTGGGCACTGTCGGAATTCTTCTGCCTTAAAAAGGAGTTTTGCGATGGGGAAACAATTTCGGGTTTGTGTAAAGAAAAGTTGTCTTGGAAGAATGTCTATCAGGATATCCTATTTCCAGCATTAAAAATCAATTTTTTACCGCCACAGAAGTTAACATCCTCACTACGTCGAATTGCTGATTTGCATGATTTGTACAAAGTTTTCGAAAGATGCTAGTGCCTTTAAAGCTTTTTGTCTGAAAAGAAAGGTATAAACCATTTGCAAAACATTCTCTTTTATTACTTTGGAATAGCGAAAACAATAAAATTGTGCAAATTTATGCTCACTTATTTTTCTAATAGATTGCCATTATTTATGTCGCTATTTATCATTCCGGATGTGTTCATTGTTTTGTCGTTACTGGCTTCTTTCCGATTGTCGCGGCATAAAGTGACCAGTAAAATGGGTAGTATGAAAAATCCGTGCAACAAAGCTAGACCTACATCCAGAAAAACTGTTTTAGCAAATGCTAAAATTGCATAAGTTGGAACAAAGATAAGCGGTAACATACAAAGTATCGTTGATATGCCAGCCTGCAAAATAAAGTTTTTTGCTGCCGGAATTATAGTTCAGCTCTGAATTGAGCTGAAATTTAATTTGGTGTTTAGGTTTTTTCTTCATAGAAATGATTTAGGAATGAGTCAAGATTTGAAATTTGAACTCAAGGGATTCGGATTCAATTTTAAATGTGCTCTTTTTTAGATTTACTCATCAATAGCTAAGTAGAGTGAAGAAATGTAAGCAAAAAATCCCACCTGAAACATAGGACCGCACATTTCACGGAAACTTTGTTTAATTCGCTCTTCCCGACACCCGGTTAATTTGTAAAATTTATATGCGATATGAGCAGTGTAGTCGACACTAAATCCGGTAGCAATAAGTACGTCAACCATTGTTACAGGATCCATATCTGCACCCCACCATGATAATGAGCCAACTAATGCTTAAAAAAATAATAAATTAGCTTGAAACTTTTACCTTTTATTCCTACTTTTTACCATATCAATTTACTTTTTTCTTTAAATGTAAAAATTTTAATACATTAAGTAGAAATGAACGTGCAAATAACTTACTAAAACAAATGGATAATATTGTTGAAGCAATAATAAGTACACCAATTTTACTACCAATAAAAAATAAGCATACAATTGCCATGCAAATAACTGTAACAGTAATTGATCCAATAAGATCTTTTTTTGCAGTTAATATTAAATCCAGTACAGCTGAGTCACCATCATAAACGGTTGCATTGAAATGTGGATAATTACGAAGAGTTGTACGACATGCATCTACATATTCAGCACGGTTTGACCATTCAGACATATTTCGAGCAGTTGTTGTAATTACGAATGATACCAATTTATGTTCACCTCTGAAAAAGAAAGAAATTAAAATTTAATATTTGAAAAATTCAGTTCATAATGAATAGATGATGTTTTTTTTTAACTGTAAAATTATATGAGAATATATTTCTTACAAAAGATTTATATTTATAATTTTATTAATTAATTTATGGTATAATGTTTTGATCATTTGTAAGTTTCATTTATTCATAAAATTATTTATTAATAAAAAAAAGTTTACAAATATACGATTTTGATGTTGTCTTTTGAAAGATTATCTTTCCACATGTATTAACATTTTAAAATTTAGAATTATGATGTTTTATCACCATTAATATCAATTTATTTTTATTTTTTAGGTTTATTTTCTCTCCTAAAGTAAACAAACATTCACAATAAATGTAACATATTCATCTCACTTTTAGTCAAGGAAAAAATCCTTGAATTATTTTATAATTTATTAGGCATCAATAATCATTTAAAAAAAAAAATGGAAGAAAGTTACGACTAACTTTTCATTGTTCATTTTGATGAATGGTGGATTTTTGATGTGATCCAGAAATATCGGCAAATTATCATATGAAGGTGTAAATTTTTCCTGATCAGCTATACCTAACATATTAAAGAAATTGTATATTTTACGATCAAAATCTTCGTATGTTTTCAGGAAAATCATCGTTCGATTGGGTCCATAACTGTTAGGTATCGCTTCTAAGCTTCTTATCATATCGTGAAACTCGTTATACTGAAATACTCAATATAGAACTAAAATTTATTAGACATAGTTATATTTCGAAAAAAAAAAACTTTAATTCATCTTAATTAAATAACATTTAAATTTCAATAATAAATTTAATAAAAAATTGCATTAGTAACAAACTGAATTAAGTTAAAGAGAGAAATTAATTTTTGAGGAAAAAATATATTAATTATATCATAAATTATTCTAGGATTACTTAATCATTACTAAATTTATCGATGAAAAAGAAACGTACTTCTATTGAGTTGCTAATATTTGGTGGTTTATTAATGACAATTTGAAGTGGAAAAAATTGATCAAAAACATCTCTGAAAATGTTATCACAAATAAAAAAATTCAGTTTCATTTTTTATTCTGTAAAAAAGGAAAAAATAAAAGAATGAAAAAAAAAAAAATTGTCTAATAATCTTGAAAATTAAGAGAAAAGCTCAAATATTTGCTGATTTTTTAGTTATCTAAATCATTTTTACCAGCTTGGATGAGGATATTTTTATTAAAGCTTCTGAATGATGTTTATTTAATTATCTAAATCATTTCTGAAATTAAAATTTTACTAAGAATCTATAAAAGTCTTAGAATTAGAAATTTTTCAAAAAAAAAAAAAAAAAAAGGAAAGAAAAAATAAGACTTCACATAAAATAAGACACATACCGAAGAACAGTAAATGAACTTGTAGATATTGAATCAGATGGAAATGCTTTTACAGGTTCAAAGGTTGATTTCATTTTCATAACTCCTATTGCTGACAGAGAATATAATATTACTAATATAATTATTGCAATAATTTGACCCTTCCATGAACATATCAATTTACTATAACTTGCTAGACATTGTTCGCCAAGCTATAATTAAATTTATCAAAATATAATGGAAGAATTAATGATTTTTTTTTTTTATTCGTTAAATTTGTCTGAAAAATTTTTCAGGATAAAATTTAGTAAATGAGCAGATAATAAACCATCATTAATGAGAAAATTTTTGCAGAAGAAATTAAAACGGTCACAATTTCTTTTTCATCGTTCGAAAATTTCTTACTTCATTTTTTGACACTTTTTTCGCCATCACATAATCATTCTCTGATTTATCAGCTAAGTAAAGAATTGGTGCCAAAAATGTAAATGTAAAAATATAATCCAATAAGCAAGCAAATGATGTACACAAACAAAATAAACTCATCTGAAAAAAAAAATTTTTTTTTTAAGTATTATAAGTTTAAGTGTTAGCAACCTTATTTTGTATAATATTTAAATTGGTAAGAAGTTGAAAAAATAACTAAATTTTTTATTTTGCTTTTTTTCTCTTTTTTTTTTTTATTCTGTGAAATTTAATAAAATTGTTTTTCCCCTCCACTAATCTGATGAATCTGTGCACTAAACTGATTATGTGATAGTGATAAAACATATATTTTTGAGGAAGAGATGAAAGGACATTAAGAGAAGAAAAATGGACAATTGAGGATGTCCAAAGATGAAACAAAGTGAAATGTTGTTGAGTTGTTTACCTGTGGTGTTGGAGTTAAATAACCAATACCAAAAGCAATTAGATTAGTCATCGATGTAATGCTAATTGATGGTCCAATTTCGATAAAAACTTGTGCTAATCGCTCTTTGCGAGATGTCTTAGCCCTTAGATTGGTCCAACTTTGAATCATAATAAATGCATCGTCCACTCCTGTAATTCATTTAAAATTTGATTTAATAATTAAAGGAAAAAATATTTAATTAATGCTACAATTTGGGTTATTTTGCAATTTTTTTCTCTAATAAACTCTTCTCATACATTCCTCTATCTTCGATCATTTCTATGATAATATAACATAAATAATTTTTTTATCTCCTTATAGTCATACTTTAAAATTAAATCTTACTTTCTTTTTAATTTTGGATCTACGTAAAATTAACTTCTGTCATAAATTAATTAACTTCCAGCATACATCATTACTAGAAATGCCATAAAAGAAGCTTCTATAGGATCAAAAATTCATATAGTTTGCCAGTTTGATCAACTGCTACTTTTTTTCACCAAATTTTCGAGATCACTAAAAACCTTTCAGCACTTTGAAAACTTAGTGCTTAAAAATAAATTTGTATCAAAAAAAAAAAAAAAAAAGTGAAATGAAATGACAAAAATAAATATACCAATTCCAAGAATGAGAAATGGTGTGACACACATCATAGAATAAATGGGTAATCGTAACCAGGAAATAATACCAAAAGATGAGATGGCAGCTAGAAGTGGTGAAAATATTGTTGCAAAGACAATTGGCGGTAAAAGATTGAGTTCCATTTTGCGCCACACAACAAGAAATACGAAACAAATGAGAAAGAGAAATCCAACTGTCATTAATTTCGTTGCCTAATAATTTCTTTGATCAGTTCAAATGAATTTTTGAATTACAGAAAAAAAAAATTTAAATAACCAAAAAAATATTAGAAAATTCATCAGGGAATGAGTGAAGTTTCAAAAATTTCCATGAATAACCGAATTAAAATGATAACTAATATAATTTCAAAGTAAAGTTTTTAAAAAAGTCCAAATAATTAAATAGTTAAATTTTTTTTTCACATCTTTTTATTTGCAAGAAAACATTTATATTATAAGTTTTTTTCACTTGATAAGCGCCTCGAATCATTTCACGATTTGCAATTTCGTCACCAAAAATATTGAAATTAATCCATTTGGTGACATTTCTCCTTCTAGACATTTCAAACAATGTTATGGTGACATTTTGAAGTGTCTTAAGTTTATGTGCATTATCAGCATCAGCTAAATGCCAGAACATAATTGTTCCTACATGTATTATCGTAGATCGATTCGAAAATACATAATCTAGAAATAATAAAGAAGTGTTTCATTTGAATAATAAAACTTTTTGTTAATTAACAAGAAACATAAAATGATGAATACAAAAATAGTGACAGAAATATTCATTATAAAAAGCGAAAGAAATTTTTTTTTAAAAAAAAGAATTTATTCAATTAGTTAAAAAACTTGGAAACATTGCCGGAGGACTGAACACTGAATAGATTTGAGCCAAGAAAAAATTCTTGTCCAAATACGGTTGATACTGGGAATGAAAATATAGCATCTTTGTCGTAATCAGTATCATTTCCATTTTTTTTGAATTCATCCTGAAATTTTTTTTTTTGTAATAAAATTGCAATTTTCTCTTACTCTTTTTGTCTCATTTTTGAAAATTATTTGTTAAAGACAAAAAAAATTTAATCTTTTGAAATCATATTTATTTATTTTCTACTTGCAAACTTTGCTGTTAAAAAAAAATCAATGAAAAAGAAATAATACAGTTATTTTCAATGATAACAATCAATTATTTTGTTTTGGCTTATTGTTAATTAAAAATTAATGATTACCCATTTAGAAATAAATAAAATTTAAATAAAATAATATTTCGTTTAAAAAAATTATGATTTTAAAAATAAGCATTGTTATAGGTAATTTCTGTGTACATTTACGATGAAGAAAACAACAAAAATTAACAAAAACTATTTTCTTTTAATATTACCCAGAAAATGCTAATTGGCTTATTGACATCACAAAATGGATGACAAATTGGTAAATCAAAATATTCCGTATTATTTAAAACATCAGTCATTATTTTATTGATTTGAAACATTTCATCAATATGACTTTCACGTAGCATTGTTCCGCCATCTTTTGCATAAAATATAATAAAAGCACGTTGAGGAACACTAGCAATATTATAAAATTGTTTATATATTTCTTCTTCCCTGTAAAAAGCTTATTTTTAAGAAGAAATAATTACTAATAAATGATTATTAAATTAAATTAAATAATGTTAAGAATTGGTTCAATGATAAAAAATAAAATATTTTAAAGCATACATTCGATATGTAATATAATTATAGTCAAATTTAACAAAGTTAATAGCACTTTCTTTAGTTGACTCTCTTTTGCAGAATTGTAACTTAGGTGACTTATTATTATAAGTTAATGCTTATGTTATCAATTACACCCCTTTGTTTGCGTTAAAAATTTTCTACGAAATTTTTTTTCTGGATTTTTTGGATATTTATTTTAAGTTGGCATTTGTCGATTGCTTACGACTACTTTCTCAAACTTTTTAATATTATTTACTAACTTTGATCAACAATAATTTTTATCTCATTACAATACCCATTCGATTTTGCAACCTACTCGATTCAGATCATATTTCACCTACATCAACTAACATTTAGCAAAAATTAGGAATATCAAACCTCTAAATCATTATTTTTTTACACTTTCATCCTTTTTTTTTTTTTTTTTTTTAATTTATACATAAATATACTGTCGAAAAAATTTTGAAAAAAAAAAGAAAAAATTATGAATGCTTTTTTGAATGATACAGAAATGATCTGAATGATAATTATGATGACATTATCATTAGTTATCACTAGTAATAGTAAAAATAGAGAGAAATTAATGATACCTGGCTGCTCTCGACTTAGGTGGTGAGAAGCTACGTCGTATGTCATCTTCTAAAGTGGAATGAAATAGTGAAAATGACAGAAATGCGGAAAAGAAAAGTGTTGCAAAAAGGAATTGGTATGGATATGTGGCAATGGTAATAGCAATCTGTCGATTAACTCGATCATATGTATGCCTAAAAAATACATCTAATTTAATTAAATTTAATTCAAAATTTTTGCAGATATAACCTCTGATAAAATTTTTCTTATTTTATTCAAATTTTGGAATTTTTATTTTTTTAAATACTGCACTAATTTTTTTTTTTGAATGGAATTTTGGAATATTGTTATAAAATAGTAGAGAAAAAAAAACATGAAAAATTGTCATTAGCAATATCAAATAACAAATGCTTATTTATGAGTAAGACAGAATTACTTAAAAAATTAAATCCAAACAATTCAAAGATTATTTACATTTGTTACTAAATCATTTATAAATTAATTTAATAAAATAAATCATAAATTATTCATGAAATTATCTACAACAAATGGCATAATAGAAAAAGATTATACAAAATAGAAATGAAAGAAAGAAAAAAAGATTCCGCTTACTCCATTTGAAGACTTGATTAAAGTCATTTACAAAGATGAAATTCCAATCCTGAATTCAAATCACGTGACCTGCGTGTCAACTATAGCTGAAATTATCTTATCCAGGTGACAAATAGAGACAACTCTGATATATACCAAATTAATGCTTTTTCTATTTGCTAGGAAGAGATATTTATTTCATTTGTTATCGCTTATAAAAATCTGTCCCTCTCTCTCTCTCTCTCTCTCTCTCTCTCTATACCTCTACTTTATCACTATCAATCAATTTCGTGTCAAAATTTTCATCAACTTTTAATGAACTTGAAGATAAAAATTTTTAATTACAAGATATTTAAGTTACTGATTAATCGAAATTCAAAATGATTTGATCAATAATAGATAATTTACGAAATGCTATTGGAAATGAATCGGAAAAAGAGACAACAACTGGTTGTATATTTTTTAAATCGACCAAAAAAAAAAAAAAAAAGGTTCTTAATTTAGGAACTCTTCCGAAAAACTGGAAATAGATTGAAATATAGTCAATTTAAGGGCGGATATTGGAAATTGATGAGAGAAAAATTGAGTTTAAAATGGACGATGTGACATTAAAAAACGATGGAAGAGAGAAGTCCAATTGATGTTTATTTTATTTATTTATTTTTTTTTTTTTATTGTAATGTATTAAAATTCACCTTAGTAGGTTTTTTCCATTTCATTTTACAAACATTGAAATTTAAAATTAATCAAATTGCTTAGATTTTTGTACCATAAAAACTTTTTTTACCTTCTCATACCTGGTCAATAATTAATCAATCAATAATTAATCAAAAGGTTCAAGAAAAAATGCTGAGAATGATATAAACACACACACCTATACATACATATAGAAAATATCAAATATTCCTCAAAAATTGTTTAACCTTACAAAAAATTATTCTAGTGTTTATGTCTTCCATTTCTATATTTTTTGTTTAATTTTATCACTGATTGTTCAAAAATTTTAAAAAGTTATTACATTTAATTTTTTAAATTAAATTTCTAGTTGTATTGTAGTTTTGAAAAATTTATTTGAAATAATGTATGCAAAAAAAAAAAGTAAACTAAGATTAATTTTCAAAATAGCTTTTCCGATTATTTCGATCACTTCCAAAAAAAAAAAAAAAAAGCTGTTCATAGTTGGTTAAATTAGTTGAAATAATTGCTTCACGGATGAATGAATAAATAAAGAAATAAATGGACGAATGGACAAAAGAGCAACGAATGATTCGTTTCTCATAGAATTTAATTCCTCTGTGTCATATTTCAAAAAATTGTCACTGAATGCTAACCTTTTCGAAAATTAGAGATAATTTTTTATTATTGTAGAAATAAACAAAGAAAAAAAAAAAAAGAAAAAGAAAATCAAATATCAAACTGGATAAACTCAAATTAAATGAATTAATATCAGAATTTGCCGAGCAATTATCAAACTCTGTAGCACTTCAAATAATACAAAAAGTAATTTAATTAATCTGATCTGATGTTTCTCCCATTAAAAAAGGATTTAATTTTGTCCATTTGAAAAAAGATGCAAGATGAAATCATGAAAAAATTTTATTTTTGTGCACTTCATTAGTGTAAGTTGTCGATATTAGAATTTCTAATATTTATTTACTAGTCTTTTTAAGAAAAGTTAATAGTAACATTTTATAGATGAAAAAAAGTCTCAAGTATTCGAATAAGTGCTTAATTTCTATGCATTATATCTCAGTAATTAACAAGTGAATGAATGAATGACTGAAATTAATTGTAATTGTTGAAGAAATTTACATCAATAAATAAATTGAAAAAGAGAAACTTTACAAATTATAGAAAAACTTTACAAAATTTCTCATTGAAACAAACAAAAATAAAAAATAAAAACTACAAAGGAAAATTTAATTCTGTGAATGTGTCATCTGAAACCTATCAAAATGAGAAAGTAATTTTTAAAAACTAAAAGTAATTATTGTACTGTTTAATATGAATTAATTGTTAAATTAAAAAATGATACCATTTCTTGACAACAAGTCATTTCTATACCCTAAAAAATTGCTTATATTGTTACTAAAGAGCTATCATTAATTGCAAGTGTTGTTGAAATGTCAAAAGTTGACTATTTTTTTTTCTTTAAAAGATAGTCGGTGAAATAATTACTTTAGTAAAATTATTTATTAAATGTTAATTCAATCAGTGTCGATTTTTAAACTAATTTACTAGAAATTTCGATGGCAAGCTTTTTCTTCTTACTTATGTATTATACTTATTTTTCCAAACAGCGACAAAAGTAAACAAGAAAAAATAAAAAGAGAAAAGGAAAGATAAACAGTAATCAAATCAAAAAACCAGTTTCAAGAACAATATAGTTGATTACAAGGAAGAGTACAGTAGATGAAGATATCTCGAAAGAATACAATGTGACATGAAATTTCTCGAAAGGATATAATGTGACATGAAATTGTTAACTGAAAATGATCAGAAGAAATTGGAGTATTTTAGGGAATTAAAATGCATACAATTTACAGTTGCTAAAAGATTTATTAAATTTATGCATGCAAAGTACTTTAGCATAATTTCAAAGTTCAATTAGAGGTGATAATATCCATACAGTAAATAAAATGATAAAATAGGATATCATAGATAATAGCGAGAATAAAGGATTGATTAATCGCTATATTATGATGACAAATAAATATCACAAGACTAAGGAAGGGAAAGGCTGGTAGTAATGGGAAATTAACTAATAAGACATTATAAAAAGTACTACTACAATTTTAAGTATTAAGTGGGCATGTCAGTTTCAGAATTCACTCAAACTTTTCATAATTATCATTGAAAATGATATATTTGAAGGAAAAAATAAAGATTATAATTGGATTTATATATCATTTAATGAGTTAGTTCTACACTATCTTTGGACTTTCAAATTTGCTAATTTGAAAAATTTCCATAATTTAAGACATTCAGGTGATATAAAAATTATCGTTCACAAGATGATGCATTTAACATCCTCGAGATAAATTTGTTTGATAATATTTATGGCGCTAAAGTACCATAATTTATTTCGGTCTGTCTGAATTTTTTTAAATTTATCTTAATTTGTCTTCAATTTATTTAAATGACAATTATTGATTTAATTTAAATTTAGAATGAAGTGTAAGGGCACAAATGCAATGCATAAGATTTCATTCATATAATCAAAATTAGTTAATAAACAATTCGGAGTATAGCATTAATATATTCAAAATTATATTATTCACATCATGATTATTACAGTAATTATCATCAAACTGGTTTAAGAATACCAAGTAGTATTTTTCAGTAATTTTCATTTCCAGAACTTTAACCATACAAATTGAAGAGATACTTCTTTTCAATTTTTTTCTTTTGAAGAGATTAATAGAGAAGAGAAGAGAAGAAATGGATCAACCGAAACGATTATTTAGTAGAGCAAATATTTTTTTGAAGTATGCAAAATGAGAAAAAAAATAAATTTATTGGAGAGTAATATGATTTTTTTGTTGATCCATAATAACTCAAGTCTTATCCAATGCTGTTATTAAGGAAACTTTTGAAGAAGATTCATTTCAATTGAATTTTTTGACTCCCTATTTTAGTCAATAATTTGAAAAACTGAAGCAAATCAATTCAACAAATTCAAATAAAATGGACATGCAAATAATGAATAATGAAACAAATAAGTTAAAAACAGAATGATTAAACAAATGAACTAAATAAATTAACACATAATTAGTTAACTAAATGAGCAAATCAGCGAAAAATCCAACATCGACTAGGAAAGCATAACAGGCTAAGGAACGAAAGAAACATTTGGTGAAAGAGTTCCAACTTACATTAATAATTATTTCATTCATAACCTTTTTCAACTCTCATTCAACTTTATTTTATTTTACTGTATTCTCTTCCATTTTATTCTACTTAATCCTTATATTTCCATATAATAATAGGGATAACAGGTCTCAATCGCTATCAATCTGTATTTACTATCATTTACTTCAAACGATAATTGTTACCTTCTCTTTATTTTTTTTTCAATAAAACTTAAATTCAAAATTTTAAAAACATCAAAATAAAACTTGAAGGACTATGAATTATAATTTGGACTCGAAAACTATGGTTTTGTAAGCATGGCGCCAAACATCAAAATCGGCAGTTCATCAATAGTAATTTTCTGAATATGGATAAAAGAAGATTACCAACTTATCTGAAATTGAAACAATGTCCTTATTTTTGGAGCAGTGTGATATTTGGAAGTATTCCACTAATAGATTAGAAACTACGGTATTACATAGCAAACTACGGTATTAAACTATGGTATTACACAACACATCGGTAATTTCGATGCTGAAATTAAGGCCAAATTAAACTAAGTTATTCTAAAAATATAATTGGAATAGATGAATGAGACAAAAGAAAAATGAAATGCTTCCTCTTAATATAGACAGTAACAATGAAATGCATTTGAATTATATCTATTATCAACCATTTAATTGCAATTAACTATAAGTTCGAATTTTTAATGTGATAATATCACTGAGATCCGAGTAAGCGTGGACCCGGTTAGAGTCCGAATGTGTCACGTAGGATAGAATAAAAAATTGTTAAATCCAAAAAAATTTTTCTTCTTGAGTCTGACAAATTCACTAAAGAATGCTTTATAATATGCAAAGTAAGGAGATACTTTCCATACAATAGAATATACAGTACATACTAATAGTTAAGTAAATATTTAATACAATAAATAAACGAAATTCTTGACAGGAGCAGAAAAATCTTGTCTAAAACTGTGATAAATGAACAATTTTTGAAACTGTCATTTGATGGAATAGAAAGAATGATACAGTGCATTGCATCATTATAAAGTCTCATAAAATATTTCGATTAAACACCTGTAATTCAAAAGTGAAATGATTCAACAAACGGCTGTATTCCTGTGATTCACGGTTATCGCTGTCATCAGACTTAAAACTATCCTCATCATTGCTAGTATCATCATCATCACCATCATCACCATCATCACTGATACGTTCAATTCGCAGGACTGAGGTATAATTATTATGATCATTACCAACTTCTTCATGATCGTTAAACGAGTTAGGTGTTTCCATATTGTCATGGTTTACTGCATCAGTTTCGCTGACTGCATCCGAAAACGTTCCAAGTGAAATTGACGATGTATCACTAGCTGATGCTTCCAATAGGCTTGTCATGTCTAAAGATACCTTACTGACGTTATTTAAATCATTTTCCTAGATATTATCCTACAATGATAAGCAAGTGATAATACTTTGGTAATAATATGTTCCCATAAGCTTCAAAATATCTATTAAATAAATCCAAGTCTAAACAGATTATTATCAGAAACTGCAAAATTTTACTGTTAGAATAAATCTTCCCGAGATAGTGATTAAAGTTCAACCTATAACAACAGCAGTACCCTTGAATATATGAAAATAAAATAAATACGGTACCAGCATCACTTGAATCATGATAATCCAAATCTTCACTTTCCGAACTACTCATACTTGAGTCCTCGTCACTACCTGTGAAATCACTATCCACTTCTTCATCTAAAAATGCACATATAACTAATTTATTCTTTCAACTTCATTTATGAATTTTTTTTTTAAAGTTCAATAACTTCTGCACAAATTCGGTTAGTTTTTATAAAATTAATCATAAGTCCAACCTTCAGAATCACCACTGTTATTGTTGCAATTTTCATCATTACCAGCACTACGATGACCAACATCACATTTATCCATCTTTTTGGATTTCTGTAGTGACGGAACATTTTTCTAAGCAAAAGACAAACTACTGTCCTAATAAGCAAGCATTCCCTAATCAAAAATTGTCAATTTAATGTAAATTAAAAGAGAACTGTTTAACAAAAAACTTTCTCCAGTATTTGCATTTTCGCATTGTAGTAAACGAGGATGATTTGAGCAATGTGAAATATTAGTAATATAACCATGCTACCAGTGTTAATCAAAGAAGTCTTGTGTTAGACAACCAAATCATTCATTATTAGCCAGTACTAATATATTAACTAAGGTCACTGAGCTATACAAGTCTGAGATAAATGAAATGATCGTAGACTATCACTTCTAAATCTTCAATAATAGCTATCTAAAGTCATCACGAGAATATACCGACTTTAAATACATAGATTTACAATACAGATCATATTAGCTGTGAAAGAGTTATCATTACCGTATCAGAATCAGTTACTGAAGTTTTGCTATCATTCACAGCTTTATCGGTACAATTAGCAAAATATAAACGTTTCACGATATTCATAGGTGTTGACGCTGCACGACAGGTAGGACACTGTTGAGATTGCTGCAATCTTAAAGTTGGCTTAATCTTTCCTACTGAATATTTTTTCTGAATTACTCCTCTTACAGATTACTGGAACGAATTACAAATCTGAACATTAAAATCTAGTACTGCTCGAGATATTCCGCAGAATTTATTACCTAACATTGACTTTAGTGCATAACAGAAGTAGTCGAACATGACCATCTAAACTATGTTTATAATCATTTAATCATTACCCAACTGGTTAAACTACCGATAAACGAAAAAATGTACTATAAGGAAAGATGTTTTTTGGATGAGTAAAAAATGTTTGGAAATTTAGTTGACATTGTTTAAAGTCAACAATCATCGATATCGTGAACTATTTACTTCAGTAGATAAAAATATTCAAAAAAAAAGAGAAAAAAGAAATCTTACCGCAAGCCAACGCCGGATACAGTTATAATGGAATGTGTGTCCACACGGTAGAGACGAAACATTGCTAAGGCATAGATTTTGTGTACAAATCACACAACTACCAACTTCCATATCTGCATTATATCCTTGCTATGAAAACATATCTTAACAAATATCACTACGAACTGGAACATTCATCCAATATAAATTCATTCATTCATTCATTAAACTGCCTCTCTCAGATAGAAGTATTGCATGCTGCTATGTATCACTAATGATTGATTATCTAACTCAATGATTAAATGATACAAAGTAGTTATTTGTTTCGATATGTTAGTAATCAAAAAAACTAAATGTTAACAGTATTACAAATGCTCTATTTTATCACATTTCTTGGAATCATCGGAAAAAACCAAAACACAAGAACATATTACTGTATGAAAAAAGAGATTAATCGATATGATAAACAAATCACAGCCATCAATGAAACTAATTAACATAAATCCACTAATTCGAAAAAGCAATGAATAATTACAACGAATAATTATTCGTTTTTATTCTCTTTATTCTCAATTTATTTATTTATTACGTTCTTATTCTCAATTTATTTATTACGTTTTTATTCTCAATTTATTCTCTACCATTTATGAATGCAAAAATCGACGTGAAAAATCTAGAAATTTACGATATTAAAAATGAAAAAGAAAGGAAAATGAATAGTACACCATGAAACTAAACTAAAGTAATGAATGTCACATTTCATTCCCTTCCTTATGTATATTAATGACAACATAACATCCCAAACTCTGCATACATCATCTCACAGTCATAAACTAATCGATGATACACTGTGTACATTGCATTTTCATATTAGATCAGCCACCTAACAGTTCGTTTTATTCACTCCTTTACACTTCGTCTATATCACATATAACCGATCATATTTGTGCGGATTCTCAGTGCTTATTCGTTCTAACGAGATATCAAGGAAAAGAAAATTCATTACGATTAAATCACATTGATAATTATGTAGACCAATCAATAGGACGACTGAATTTTGTAAAATCAGAAATTCTTTTTTTATACTTTCTGATATTATTTTTCTTTCCTGCTGAAAATACCTGTAGCAGTTAGACGATAAATGAAGAAAACATCTGGGATGTGATATTAATCTTTTATTGTTTCTATTATATGCTTTTTCTCTTAATCGAAATGAAAATTGCTGATAACACATTAAAAAAATAAAGAACAGAAATTTACTGCAAATATCAAATTAAAGAGGAATAGAGAAGATAAAATCATAGCTACTTATCAAATACAACCAAGAAAAAAAAAAAGAATATCAACTAAAGTGATTGCTCAACGATCGGAACAAATTGCCGAATAATATATGATCTTTCTTCCCCCGGTAATGATTGATCCTTCTTGATACGAAAAACAAAATGGCCAATAATTATTAGAGCTTTTTGTTATCAAAATGGTTACAAGTTGTGGGTACTACAGTTAACGGTGTGCAATCAAAGTAAAAAAAAAATTATCACCTAAAACGCAATAAATTTTAACTAAAAAAATGTTTGATTAAAAAAATAAATGTTTGATTTAGAAAAAGGCTAAAATGTTTAATTAAAAAAAAAGAAAAAAACAGTACAACCTTTTTCTAATCAAAAAGCTGATATGTACAGTTAGAAATCACGAAATATTACTTTGATGGATTGAGCTTGAAACATCATAGCTTCGATCACAAATATTAAGCAAAGTTGATTATTTTCAGTTTACACAAACAACATTATCACCGTTTTGATAATAAAATAATGGTAAGAATACTATACAATACTATACAAGCATGCACATCCATTAGAGTATTGCACGGAAACGCCTTTCAATATGTAAACTCAAAATATCTATCCCTTGAAAATTACAGAAAATCTTTTAAATATATTTTAAAGAAATGGAAGCATAATTGAGATACAATCGCGATATAGTATTAGTGAAATCACATCAACATCTCAAACAATGCCACTATTCAGCATCGTATTTCTACAGTGATGGCGGTAGAGGATGCACAATACAGAATCAGATAAGAATAGAGAAGAAAAAAAAATTTTCTAACTGAAAAGGACCAATTATCAGCCATCATTTTCAAGCTATCAATGTTTAGCGCATTTGGATACACGACTTATACATTGATAGTCATGATGGTTAAAGCTCTAGAGAATGTTCCATTCAAGATTTGATATCAGATAACCATATGCTATTCCTTCATCACAATGAAAGCTCATTCAGCTTTCGTTGGACACTATCCTTATACTTTAAGACATATACAATAAAATCTTCAATTATTGAAAAGGATTTTATGAAAGCTCTCTTACAATTGTTCCAAATTAAAATTACATGGCATCAAAATGGAATCGATGTGACTGTGCCTGTCGTTCGTGTTTGTCAGCACGCCTTTCACGATAATGCAAAAATACAACCACCAATAACAGTATCATACAGACTGATACTAATACCATCAGTGACTGCTTTATCAACTGAAATTAATTAATTTTTACAACTTCTTTATATGCTTGTTGAAGTCGAGAAGTGAGAGAGAAGAATAAAAGAAATGAATATTAAAAAAAAAAAAAAAAGTCGACAAACTCATATTTTTGCTATTGAAATTCGTTATTACAAAGTTAGGTAGAGATGATACTGAAGTACCAAAAAGCAAGAACAAATTTTTTTTTCCAACTGTTATTAAAGAGAAAATTATCCTTGATAATGAAAATGGAATAAAGATAAATTTTATTGTTCCAGTAAATTTTACCCTCTAAGCGACACAATTATTTTTTTAAAAAAAAGAATAAAGTCACGTATAAAAAGTAAAAAAAAAAAAATTGACTTTAAATCATTTAAGAATAAAGCCTGCCTAGAAGACTTCAGAAAGTAATATCCGACTTTCTAGAATAAATTTCTACAGTTAAAATTGATTAATACTAAAACTTTTAGTATTAATCAATTTTAATTAACTAAATTTCTAAAATTACTAAATTATTACTAAATTTCTAAAATGTAGATTTTTCATCGGAAAAACGAACCTGACTAGGAGTAAGATAAAGCCTACTCTGCCAATGAACACCATCACCCTTAGGTGGAACAACAATTAGTCTTGAATTCGGTACAATTTGCTTTAAGTAATAATGCTGATTTCCGTAATGCAGACTACCTGCCAAAGGCACACGTGGAGAGCCAATGTGCACTGCAAAACTTTGCATTAACTTCATATCTTTCGCACAGTTGCAAAATGAAAGGACAAAATCTATAAGTTTGAAGTTAAAAATAAATTATCCAATAGTTCGAGACATAAAACTACTAGTTGTAATGCAAATCACTGTGGAATTCTGCAAAAAATTACTATCAAAAGTACAATTTCAAGTTTTTAAAATTTCCTACAATCGGCAAACCTAGCTTACAATTGTAAATATTATTTAATATCCACCCCCAGAACAAAGCATTTATAACCACCTTCTCATGAAACAAAAATCAAAAAGTAATTTCAATAAATAAATTTACCGTAATCAACAAAGTTTGGTGATCTTCCCAAACCGAATAAAGCAAATGGTGTATGAAGTGCTCGATGTGTTGTCTGCGGCATCTGACACTGTGAGCCGACTTGATCGTGACCCCATGAATCGGACATACTGAACATTACACAAGCACCATGCCAGGCAATTCCAGTTCCAGAAAGAAAGAAAGTTCAGGATAAGCATCATCTATCATTATTATTATCATCGTCATTACCATAATCCATGTTTATTTGGAATTCAGCAAGAATACAGTTTCATAAGTTGAAACAGAAAAACAAAGCTGGTTTATTATATTCTGATTAAGAAGTTCTTGATTTAAAGTTATGATTAAATACCTATTTTTGTTTTTGAAGAACCACAGAATTGATCACATGAGCTTGAAAATACTTGCACTTTCAGGAATGTCGTATCACCTTTATCTTCACATCTAATAAAATCAACAGCCATACTTTGATCAGCATCTTTATATTCAAGTAACACATCGAGAGTTCCATCCTCTTTCAAATCAAAAAAAGACGCTAGCTGAATCTGACCTAACGAAACATCAGCAGGCTGAATAAGCCTGGGACTTGTTCTCAATTCAAATCTTCTGAAAAAAATGAAATAAGTACCAAAACAAGAGATACCTGAATGTCTTAAAATACTTTCCCCATCATCCACGCATTTTCAATTCTTTTCCAGAAAATGCAGACAATGAATTTGAAAATATAATTAGCATGGAATTTCATGAAGCTGTGTTAGGTGATAAATTTTCATAAATATACCTGGAAGCATTGGAAATACAATCAGTACATGGCACATTTTCCAAAATCATTGGATTTGAAATACAGTAAACTAAATTATCTTTGCAACTTGTCACAAGTGCTATTAAATCAGGATATCCATCCAGTGAAAAATCTCCAACACGAAAAACAACATTTCCTTCATCTCTTTTGGATACCAAATCGGAACCCTAGAAACATAGGCCATAATAACTTCTGTTTCAGGTGTTCTCTTTGTATCCATATTTATAACTATGAAGGAAAATTCTCAATGCTTTGGAACAATACAGTAAACTCAAAAGTTTAAAAATTTAAGACACCAATATTGTTTCATCCTGCATATAACGACAGTTTAAAAAAAAAAAACAATTCAGTGAGGACAAGAAAGAGTGACATCTAGCAACAAAGTTATAAGCAAAAAATAAGAAACACTTCCTCTCAGAGTGCCAGTATTTTTATAGAAAAATGTATTGAACAAAGTAACAAAAAAATGTTACTTCACCTCAAGACCAGTAATGTGGAAATCTTGCCATGCACCGATATAGTGGTTCCACATATTGATTACTACTACTTTTCGACACGTTACATCAGCACAACATGGTAAACCAATATCTACGAGTCCATCGGCATCAAAATCCGCAAATAATACAGCACCAAAGTAATTTGTAGGACATGAACCGTTTGGTAAATCAGCAATAAGCGCGTGATCTAACTCCCACATTTCACTAAACCAAGTATGAGATTTAAAAAAAAATGATTCAAAAAGAGTTAAATACAACATTCATCACAAAACAATAAAATATTCACGATAAACAAGCTTCTAATTAAAAAGTTGGAAAAAACTCAGATTATAACAGTAACTTAAAAGTTTACCGAAACGCAATTTGTAAAAGATAGAGCAACAACTCTCAGAATACTGCATGCGAATACATGGTGTCAAACACATCTCATAGAATTAATTTTTGTTGTATAAGAATTATATAAAGATTACTTTTTTTATCATAAATAACAAGAACAAAAATAAATAAATAAAAAAGTAAAACATCTTCCTAGAATTGAAAAGACCTAACCTGTCAATTGTGCCAGTTAAAAACAAACCTAGATTTAGCAAAGGAGTAAAGCTGATTTTATTATTAACTACGTCAGTACTTTATTCTTTAAAATTCCAACAACAAATTAAATAAAATCAATATTTTGAGTTCGAAACCATACTTTGATATTCTTTTCCATGCTTGCATTTTTAAACGATTGTTAATTTCGGTACCAAATATTATTTCAGCACTTAAATCACCATTTATATCGACAAAGGAATGCAAAAAGTGTTCATATGGGACAATATTGGGCATTTTACCAGATGCACTGCAATAAATCTCGATTGAAAAGCAAAAAAATACCGTACAAAAGAACATGTAGACATA
Organism: Brugia malayi; assembly: GCF_000002995.4. NCBI lineage: Eukaryota > Metazoa > Nematoda > Chromadorea > Rhabditida > Onchocercidae > Brugia > Brugia malayi. Next base: position 11,020,934 of record NW_025062475.1, read on the forward strand.
AGTCTTCACATATTACTAGTAAAGTAGATATCAAGTTTCATACTATAAGTGACAGAAAAAAGAAATACTCTAAACCAGACAAATAACTTACTTGAAAAAATGTTCACAGGATGAAAAATTCTCGCTTGCTGAACCCAGCTGACAAAATAAGGAACTGTTATTCAAAAATCCCACAACATCACTGATACCATCACCGTTAACATCCATCACCGATAGTTCATCCAGCAACGTTGCGTTTAAATGAACTGGTTTGTAAGTATTATATGAAAATATATACACAGTCGATTCATAACCTTTCTGGCCACTGGACTGAAAAAAGAATGATTTTCTAGTCGTTCAATATAACCAAACTTCAGAACTCATCAAAATATAACCAACGTGAGACTAGACAATGAAAATTAAATATCGTTTCTATCAATAAACATCAACTCTTTTTCCATTTTCACATTTCTCCAAATAAGACTTAAAGATCTACAAAATACTGCAAAATTTTCGATTTTTCAATAAGTAAAATCAGAATCATAAAAACTATGAACTGAGAAAATAAATGGAAAGAAACAAATGACTAAATTCATGCAAAATGGCATTTCATACACTTATTGCATCTATCTAAAATTTCATTCTCTAATTATAACGAACATTCTTCCTCGAAACCAGTATGTCAGGCACTGAATCACCATTGAAATCGCCAACTGCACATGAAACAGTGTGTGATGAACCAAGGTTAATATTTTGTCCTGCCTCGAAAAATTCGCCATTTTCATTCTAAAACAAGTGGAATTTCATAAGCATCATTGTATTATAAAGAGAGAAAAAAAAATTACCATAAAAAGTAGCCAAATGACCAAATGTGAAAAGTAAGCATTTACTAAAGCTAGTGAAGCGAGAAAGATTATACATATTTCACTTTTCTAGCGCTAGTACGATAGAGAAATTACTGTTGTGTTAAAAAAGAGTCCAGCATTTAAAAAATAATTTGTTATTAAAAGATAACTGATTTTCAATTCGAAACAGTGATGACTGATTAGACATTAATTAAATTAAAATGCTTGATAGTAATCACTGACAACCATAAGAAATAAGGCAAAGCAAAACAAAGTGTAGTAGGATTAGGGTGAGTTGAAAATATAATAAAATTGGAGTAAAATTAAAATGGAAGTATAGCAATGAAGTAGTAGAACAGTGTGAAGTAAAAATTAGATAAGCTGAAGTAGAAGCAAAATTAGATAACGTGAACTGAAGGTAAAATTAAAGGTGAACTGAGGTGAAATAATAAAATGAAGTAGTATGAAATAAAGGTAAAATACTAGTTGATTAACAATAAATTAAAAATTCAATGTTCAGACAGAGAAATGAAATCAAACCTGGAAATAAATCTTTAATCGATCATGATCCTGAACAATGATATCGGTATATAAGTCACGATCAATGTCACCATACGCACATATACGACCTTTTAATTTTCCATTAACATATATAGCATGCATAATCACATAAAATATAAGTAGTGTACTCCATGGATATTTCACCGAGAACCACCACATTACCTAAAATACTAATCATACAATCTTGATAACACGTAAATGTCACCAGATATTTCTATTTCTAGTTTACGTAGAAAATTACGCCAATGCTTTACGATGTCATACGTTAAGTAAGTGATATTTATTGCGTAAGGCCGAACCGTGGATCATTGACGTGCATTTCGAGAGGAGAGGACGTAGATTGATGGTCTGATGATCGGTTGATGAGCAGTGCATATGCGGGATCGGGAAGAGAAGTGGTACTTGGAGTGGTGACAATGTGACAGTGCAGTGAGTTAGAGTGAAGTGAAGTGAGATGGAAGGTTGTACTATATGCGAACAGCCATTCGTTGAATTCTTTTTGCAAATTAATTTCATAAATGTTAACCTTTACAAGGCATACTAATTAATAAAACTGATACTAATTAGTTTAGCACTTTAATTATTTTGCGGGAACTATTTGCAAATAATTCAGTAATAAAACAGAGTGATAGTCGTCAGGGCGATTTTTGGAATAATTTCTGAGATATAGTCAAACAGGGATACTGTCACCGACCAGAAATTATTTGACCAAACTCAGTGATTCAGAGGTTTAAGATGAATTCTCCTATGCTCCAGAATAATGTTTCACTAATGTAATAGAAAACAAATAAACACCAACCTTGACCATCCCATAACTTAAGAGTAATGGTTCCACTTGGATTTTTTTAATCTAATGCAGTAAATTATATTAAATTCACAGTTTTATACTGATTTGCTGTTTTTGCTTTTCCTTTCTAAAATCCACGTCCACATACTCGCATACATATATCATTCAAGTATGATTTAAATAATTGAAATGTCAGACCATTATTACAAATGTACGTTTCTTATTTTTCCTCATTAAATAATTATGATAACAAAAAAAAATGAAAAAAGAAAAACAGTGCCAATGTACAACAATTTCTCGAGTTTCTGTCTGAAGAATTTGGTATAATAGTTACCCGAACTTACAAGTATGAAAGTTTTCTTTTGTTTCATTTTACCTTTTTCAGAATCAAATGTAGTGTTTAAAATTCTGTTTCTTTTTAAATTTGTTTAGAAAACAATAAAATACACGCTCTGTGAAGCAAATCTTTAATTAAAGCAGCAAATTTCTTAGCACAATAAATTACAAATCTAGTTGGGTTTTAAGAACGGTAATTCGAGCCGGATGATAGTATTTGGATGTAACATTTCGGAACAGTACAACACCATGATAAAATCGTTTTAAAGCCGGCAAACAACAGTACCCAATAGCAAAGCCTCTTCCATGTACGAATGAATAATCACCGCGTACAATCCTGCCAATGATAGGCCTGTAAATTTAGAATTTATTTCCTGTCACATTTAGTTGTCGATTTCTTTTTACGTGCAGAAAAAAAAAAAAATGTTCATATCCCAATGTATTACAAACGGAAATACACTTTAGATAATACTACTTAGCTCCAATGCAAAATCAGATTAACAGATAACTTTGAAATTACAAGGAAGAAATTAACGATAACAGAATCTGAACTATAAGACAACTCGGCTTAAATAATAGTCCCAAAGTGGATTAACTAAATTTGGACTTGAATATCTTTCTAATATTGCAATTGCTTACCTAGAGCAGCTACTACTGTATTTTATGGGTTCTACTTTCTTTTCCAATTCTTTTGCATCATTTGCCAGCAGTTCAGAAGTAGAATTCAACGTATTACTCTCCAAATTTTTTTTCAATCGTTTAGCTTTTTTCGCTTTTTCTCTCTTCTCCTTCTTCTTTTGCTTCACTTTTCGTTTCCTGTAATATTTAGTTGCAAACAATTTATTTTTCATAGTTTTATTTCCAATGATAAAATGACGATTCAGGAAGAGTAAATATTAAATCTGAATACAAAGTTTCATCATCCGATCTATTTCGGGACAAATTTTAAAAGATGAGTTATAGTGAAACTTATGAAAAAAAAAGAGCCTGACGTTTTGTAATTACCGGATCACAAACAGGCCAATAAAAAGAGAAACAATAAAAATTTTTGTAAAAAAATTAAAAGTTTAATATATTGACATCGGATTGCTTTTTGCTCGCTTACCGTAACATCTCTTTATCAGGAAAAAGTGAATTCAACGATATGTGCTTTTCATTTGCTGTAATATCCAATGAAATAAAATCCTCTAGTCCATTCTAAAATAAACAAATGTAAAAATGCATTTGATTGTTTAAGCCATCAAATAACCTTATGCAGGTTTGAAACTTATATCACTTGCGCTTTTTTTCAATTTAATAATTAAACCATTAATTACCTTATCCTCTTGGTATTTTTTATCTTCCTCGTTATCAAATACTGATTTTAAAGTGTTTTTCTGTGGTTTTTCGATGATTTGCATAGTATTTTTGCCTTTTGACGCTAAAACCATAAAATCTTCATCAATTGGCGCACATATCAATGAAAATCGCTGTGGACGACCTAATGTTGTTGATATAAGACATACGGGTACTAATGCTGCAGAATTCATAACAGATTCTGAAATTGTAAAGTTTAAATGATATTTTATATTCGATAAGTCTAGACTTTCCTCGTAAATTAGTTTTAAAAATCAATTTCCAAAATACCACTTAAAGAATTAATTTCGATTGTAAATTTAAATAAAGAAATCATCAAAGAATAACCTTCTGGCATTGGTCCTCTCCCAGCCAACCATTTCTCAATAGTCAACAGCGTTCGACGATCACGTATAACATATGGACTACCTTGAAAGCCCGAATTCTCGAGCCAATCATGAGATAGTTCAGAGAACTGAAATGTAAAAGGATATTTGATTGATAAGCTGCTCCAATAGTTCACTCTGCGATTATGTGGCCGTCGTATGTACTTCTCCTGCAAATAAAACATTCTTATAATACAAAGAACTATTTTATGAATCAATACATTATTTTCCGCGATATCATGCAACTGTAATATTAGAAAGGACATCAGGATGTCCTTTTCATGAGATCAAAAACTGCTAAGGACTGACAATTTTTCTATTTAATTATTAAAAAAATTACAATTTAGTCTCTCTATGCGCTTGTTTTTTGGAAATAATTAACAACATAAATGAAATAATCATTTAGAAAACAATATAAATGCTTTTGCGATGTTTTTCCAACATCAGAATACCTGCAGATTAATGTACTCTTCCTTGAATTCATTAAGACCCGCATCACAATCAGGCACATCAGCAGGAAAATTAAAACGGCCCGATTCTAATTCCAGAAATTTTTGATCCTTCAGTCCAATACTTCTCGCAGTACCATACTGCATTGCAAGCCAAAATTCCAAGCCTTTCAAAAAATATAAGAAAGTGAAAGAGAAAAATGCAAAAAGTCACTTGAATACAATTCAAAATTTTCAATAAAGATAATGAAGCAAAGAAAATAATAAAAATAAGAAATTTACCAAATCCTGATGGTGTTATGAGATCTAAACCAGTGAATGGATTTGTTGTTCCTGTACCCGTATTCCGAACTATTAAGAGTATTGGTATCTAAAACAAAAATAATAATTAAGGCGAGGCAAAAAGCATATAGAAATTAGGAGGGGTAACGAAGGATTAAGAGTGGCTGCCTTTACTTTTTAAGTATTGTGATGTTTAGAACCTAACAATAGGAAAACTGGAGAGTAATAGCTCAAGTGTGGAATAATATGCCTCATTAATTATGTTTAACTTTTATATTTGTTAGTGCAAAATCTAAATTCAACCGAAAAATGCTAGTTATGCGACAAATATAACAAACAGAAAGAAATTAGCAAAAAAATCTCAACTAAAACATTATATATTTACAAAAACTGCAAACAAAACCTTGGCTTCAGATGTTTTTACTGGCTGCAGTTGCGTATTTCGCTTTTTTTGCAAATCCGTTTCCGTCAGTTTCTTTTCAAGGGCCTGGAATAAAATGCGGCAATCCGGACAATGTTATACGGTAATGCACCTGCAAACCGAACAATGCCTAAATATATACCATATGAAACGTCAGTGGTAGCTTCAAATCTTAACCCATAACTGCTTAGATTTTCTACTTATATTAGTAAAAATTAAACATTTTAATCCAACTATAATCCTTCGTTTCCATTTAGCAGCACAGTCTTAACAGAAAGCCAATATCAAATTCAAACCTTTCTTCGAATTTCATAATTCCAAAAGTTATTCAGTGGAATTGGTAAACTGCCAACATTTAATGATTTTGCTGAACAACCATTAGTTCCAGCTGGCTTTATCTTTCTCAACGGTCGACTTAATCTAGGATCTTCCACAAGCAAACTGAAAACGGTACCATCAGGAAATTCACCGGGACTATGCCTGCTGCATTCATTTCTCCAACACTGGTTATTTAACCTAAAACTAATAGAAGTTTGCGTTTCCCACTCTTTGTTATATATATATATATATATATTTTTTTTTTGAACATTAAATGGCTCATATATAAATAACCCTCTAATATCCTGATCATTTAGAATTTTTTCATCATTTTTCAAAGACTGCAACGGAAGTCTAAAGGCATTAGAATTGTCCGAAGAAAAATTATATTCAGCAGAATTTCATACACTCACATTAATTCCCACTTTCATTACCTACAAAGAATGCAAAGACTAACATGAATTCTTTCATCCATGAATCCTTAAGCTCATTTTCGTCGACAACAGCAAGAACTTCACGCAATATTTCAAATGATTTGGGACCATATAATCTGAACCGAACCATCTGATCGCTTAAATCCAATAGCTGAAAAATAATTCAGTATGTCTTCCTAGCATAATCAACAAAATTTAAATTACATAAGTGAATTTCATGATTACACAACCAAATTATATTAACAAATCTTAGGAAGCTAGAGGTTGATTGTGATTAAAAAAAAGTTTTAAAGAAAATGAAAATACGCCATAATCTCCATACCAGAAAAACTATACTATAATATTCAAAAGAAATATGCATTGAATCCACAAGATTCCAAACTGCCTTATTTGAATATTCCTTAGACAAATACAGAACTGTTCCAATTTATATCTTATGTAAGCAATCGTTTATGTTATATTCCAATTGTAGCTAAGCTTGTCTGCATTGTCTAGAATGTTATACTTTATTAACGAATATGTGGATCGCCTAATGTGTTAAAAATTGTTCCCAGTTTTACCTTTACTCTTAAGATCTTTCAATCTACAAGTTTATATTCGATTGTTAAAAGCTATCAGCTCTTTCTAAACCAAACCTACTTGCAATGTCGAAATACTGTATAAATCTTTCAGTCTAACAATCATTTTTATAAGTAACTGACATAATGTTAAAAAACCAACTATGCCCGATAGTAGCAGCTCCTTACAAGCTGTAATCATGACTTTGTTGCAAATTATTGCCCACTATATAAGGAGTTAAACCAACTGCCTGAGTCATTTTTCTAGTATTAGCAGTGTGCTTAGCACATTCATACATCTCCCTTCATTTGAATCCTTTAATAATATCTTGCATTCGCTTATTTCTTCTGCTTTATCCCATGCTCGTGGATGGCATCTCTATGAAATTATCAATATCTAGCTCAATATGTTGTTGTTAGCGATAAAATATTTTACAACAGGCTCCTTCACATAACACATTTGACCAAGAAAACTTCCCTAACAAATCTCTACAAATTTTCAATCCCTCACTTTTAAGTCTAACATTTGGCTACAATCAGTTTACTACTAATGAAAGAAGAAATTGTTATTAAGCGGCAATCCCAAAACACTGTACCTTTAAGCCCTTATCATTTACGTAGACATCTGTTTTCATTTGCAAATTACGTAATCTCCATTCATCGATGCTACGTGGTATTTTGTCTATTTCTGTAAGATCCATTACTTGATCATTCTTTTTCAATTTTAGCAGATTGGTGAATTTTGATAATACATTTTTACTGGTAGATGGATGTGTCCAGACAGCTAATGTGTATTTTTCATCAGTCCTGAAAAGATATGATTGTTGTCTTCCAAGGAACTTGAATTTCTTCCAAATTCAATATTGAGAAAATATCACTTTAAAATTTAATGGATGAAAAAAACAAATTTTAAGTTATACTAATACTAATTCAAACATTTAAAAAGAAAAAAAAATGATTTTTCCCAAATGAACCGCTTCTTTCTATCCTGTCACCTAAACCTTTTCAATTCTTATAGAAACCTTAACGAAGGATATAACAATTGACTTAATAACTGACTTTAGAAAACAATCGATGAGTTATTTTTTAGCAACAAATCAGTGAGAAATGAAAAGATCTGCGAGCTATGGAGTAGCCCAGCACTGGAGAATTCTAACAGATGAAGTAACTCTCAAAAGAAAAATTTGATTAAATATAATATGTAAAAAAAGAATAAAAACTTACTTGTTCTTACTCCATAAAAATCTAGCAGGTGCAATAAAACCACGCGGATAGTGTCCTGGTTCATATAACATAACTGGCATCTCAAAACGGCCATCTAAAGCAATTTTGGATGCAAATGTTGAGCCAACTTCAGGTGCACAAATGTTACACAACAGCTTAATTATTGATGCTTGGCTAGTTCCAATTATCTAAAAAATTGAAAAATATTGTAGAACAACTGTAAGCCAAATAAGGTTATAAATTTACTGCTTGCATTATTATAACTACTGAATTACCAAAGATTTTTACCAGAGATACCAGAGATATTTTAAATAACATATACTGCGTTAATTATCCGATCTAATGGTCTATTTAAATATTATTGAATTATTGATTCTTGATTATTATAACTACTGAATATTCTGAATACACTTCAAATTCGTTATATTCAATCATTTAGATAAAAACAAGCAGAAAAGACTTCTTCATTAATGAAACACAAAAATTGGGTACTGCTGTGAGTCAGCTTGGAGAGCTAGTAACAAAACTTATGGCTACACCATCAACAGACATGCGACATTGAATTTTGATTTGTTTTGGTCAGAATATTTATACCATCACAACCGATAGCAATTATCCACCTTCTTAAAGAAAAATGATAAAAATTTCGAATTTACCTGAAAACAACACAAGAAGCTAACGTCTCGAATAACACAATGACGCATTGCATCACGATGTGACGGTCGAAAAGATCGCAGATAGCTGCAGAAGGGCAAGTTGTATCCCCATTTTTGGATCATTCGGAAACGTTTTGCATGCCATATATGTGTTTCAAGCCATATATGCTTTCGTTGGCGTCTGATATAATTCTATAATTTGTAGCTATAGAAAAATTGTGAGTAAACCAGAAATTCACAAATTAAAGCGAGCTGCGATTATCGAATAGAAGACCACCAGTATTACCAATATATATAAATGTGCATTGATTCATGAAGATATGTTGGTCATTGAACATATGTAAGCTCATATCAGTGTTAAAGCAAAAATTGAAGTTAATACTCAACACTGCCCGAAAACAACAGCCAATAAACTTGTGCGCAGAATAAATCCACCTAGCAAGTTATATTCGGTATCCTTTTAATGGTCCCCACAATTTAAGTACTTATAGAAAAATCACCAGAAGTAGGTTTCTTGGCCGTCTTCTCCAAAAACGACTAGGTGGTTTTTGACGATGTTTCGAAGCTGCAACTGCTGAAATTGCAAAACGACGTTGCATACGTGGGAAGCGTTTGATATTATAGGACATTGCACGACGACGCATATGACGTGGCAGACGCTGTACTGCTGTACGAGGTCCCTTGGTAACCTCTCCCGATATTAATACGCGATTATCGATGGCCTTGGAAAGCACAAGTTCATTCTCCCATGTAAAAATTAATAATCACTATCAAGCAATTTATACAACCTAATATGAGTATTAATGCCTTACAATTTTTTTTTGTGAAAAATTTCCAAAAACCAACCTGGATTAACTCCGCAATTTGCCTTACCCGCTCTTTCACCAAATGTGTTACATTAACACCACGTGGTCGTGGACAGTGGTCATCTCCCTCACTTTCCTCCATTACTGAAATGATATTCAATCATTTATACCTAATTAAGTGCTTAACAGTGAATGCTAATACTTCTGCTCGCGTCACAACATTTTTTTGCTTTTTACTGGCAATTACCTCAGCAATTATGAAAGTCCTTGAATCGCAGAACGACCTGTTCTGGCAGTATGATTTAGTGAACAAATTCTCAAGTACTCGTAAGACTTTTACGAATGAATAACAAAATTCATAACGCAGTTATATCAAAATTTATTTTCCGAAAACTTAAAATTTAGTAAGTAATTGCTGACACATATGAAGGTTGGAATAAATTAGCGAAAAACCAACAAATATACAAACAACTGAAGAAAATGTAACAGATTACAACAAATTTTTACATTGGTGAACAAGAAAAAGATTTTGGTCAGATATGTTATGTCTTAGGAGAAATGTTATGCAACATACTGTCACTATATAGAAACAATTGCTTAAAAAAATATGAAAACGCCACAAAGCTCTAATGCTTCAATAACTGAGAGGGTTAATATGAAATTTAAATTCACTTAAAATCAACCTAAAAAGATTTAATTTACTTTGTCGTTAATTATTGATCGTTAATTATTCCGTTGACATCGTTAATTATCCTGTCCTTTATCCTCCTCCACTGTTTCTTCCTTTTCTTTATTAACATCTTTGACCGTTTGTCTTGCCAGTAAACGTCCCCGTTTCGAAAACTCACGTTGACTTATAGCCACTTTACGGGTGTTTAACCTCCGCCACTGTATGTCCCGTTTTTCTTCGAATAACAATACATCCTAAAGCAAAAAAATTCATTCTGTTCCTCGAATTGAAGAAAATAATTGAAGGTTTTACTTATAGCTAACTATAGCATTAAAATAAATTGATAAGTACATAAGAGAATATAAAACGCGCAAAAAAATGTTAGTTATGTTATCAACTAGACAGATTCAATATTTCAATGTTAACTATTCGTTCACTGTGCATCTTCTTTAGACTTGCGTTATTATTGACCCTCAAACAGATATTCAAAAATACTTTAGTTGGTTTGGTAATTCATTCTTGGAGTTTCAGGGTATTTGTTCTATTATCGCCCTTTAACAGACTATTGAAGTAAATTGTCAGTTTTTCTTGGATAAATTAAATGGTCCATTTTAAACACATTCTAATTCGAAGTTGCATAAAATAATCCAGGAAAGAATTCATACATATGAAGATGGCTCTTCGATAATTTCCTTCACTAGTTTTGTCTCTAAGTTGATGTCGTCCTCATATCTCTCCTTAATTATTCGTTTTTTAGTGATCGGATCGATAATATTACCATACTTAAACATAACTCGATCAACAATATGTGTCACTAATTTGGCTGGTCGTTTATCTACATCACATTTTGTGATTAAGATAGTATCGCCCAATCCTGAAAATCCATCAGTTACTTGTTCCATCCTAATCATAATTTTATCAAAATCCGATGCTAGCACTTTTAATGTTCACCGAATCAACGTGATCAATACTTCTCAAGATAAAAATCAGCGCAGTTTGATGCATGAAGTTTTAAAATTCTGAATAACAATCAGATCAAAATCCCTACCCTTTTTGCAAAACTCATATTCGATGAAGGGAGATGATTAAAAAAAGTAATCTCCATGCAAATGTAAATCTAAATTTCTAGCAAAACATTCAGAAAAAGTAACATAAATTTTCCCTGTTCAGTAAATCATAAAAATTTTTTGCTGTAATTCAAGTCACGAACAAATTACCTGTTGTATTTTTTGGATCTAATGCCCATAGATCAATAGGTCGTGAGAAATATTTCTTAATATATTCATCGAAGTCGTTCAATCGACATCGAACCTATAAAAGACATAACAACTACATTATTTTTCATAGTGGATATATCATTTCATGAATATAACAGTTTTCATTAAAAGATCATTAACTTATGATAGCTAATTCTGTGATGAGGATTAAGAATCACAATACATTTGTCAAACTAATTTCAAATGAAGGATCTCACTTTACCTGGACACATGGAATTTTATCATTACCAATATAGGTGTGTTTTAATACCTTTCCTAGCAACATATCTAGTGTGTTTTTGGATAGTTCGGTCTTATGCTGAAAATAAACTGATGTATCATAATATAGCATTAGTAGTAGATGATTAAGAGAAATTATCTCACTAATTATTCTTAGATTCTCATTTTGATTTAAGACTGCATACTAATAATAAAAACAGATAGTTCGTAATGAAAGGATTAAAAACAGTAATACTTATTGCAAGCTAAAATTTTCGGTTTGAAACATCAGATGGATATTTTATATCTCTGGTTATGTAATAAAACCTAGGGCTACTTGTTAATGATATGACATAGAACTGCTATACAGCGATAAATCTTAAAAAAAAAAAAAAAAAAAAAACCTGGGTACTTAAAAAAAAGTACAACACTAGTTTAGTACTTTCATAGTTCCTTCTTTATGCTTTACTTAATACACTTAAATAATTTACCATTTCTATAATTCTAATGCATCCATCGGATTTAGAAGAAAATCGACCTAGCTCTGCAAATTCTATAATCATCCATCGTATTTTAGGAGGAACTTACGCGAGTGACTATGCAAAGCACAGAATCCATCTTTAACAATTGCGCTGCAAAATTCATAGCTCATAACTTTACCACTGTCTTACCTTCCTTAAATCTGAAACATTTGTAACTTTTGAAATGTTCTGTGTTGATATCATGAAATTAGAAAACCAGATCTTACTACCTAATATTGATCCTCTCAAGTGGGATTCCTGACTATTAGAGAATAGTGATACCTAACCTAACATACATAACAAAAGAAGCATTAATCATCCATCCCCAAAACAATTCTCACTCAATCATGTTAACACATTTTGTCAATTCAATCTATTCAATCCCTTCAAAAATACTATCACATAATCACTTGAACTTTCTTCAGCAGTAAAATCCCTGGAAACTTGTTCCGTATCAATATATTGCAAAGAAACAGCTGCTAAGATTAAAAACATTCGCTTTTACACTTTATCTGGTAAGTTTTCAAGTTTTTTAATACATGAAACAACCGTAGGAGACAAAAAAAATCCAGTCTTCACAAAAAATCTGAATTATCATTTCGACCACAAAAGATTATTGACAGGACTGACTCTAACACATTGTTTCAAAAAAGAAGTGGATTCAATGAGATATCGTCCATCCCAATTTTCGCAGAATTTTTTTCCGGATCCAGAATATTTCCACATAAACTAATAGATCTTCAATAGTTATCCTAGAAACAATATCAATGTGTCAATCCCATAAACCATACAATTACAATATTCCTTAATTTTTAAACACATAGAAAGCAACGCAAGCAAACGAATATATGTATTTAAGCGCTTTACACAGATATTTTCTAGGTTAAGTTCCCTTACTCACCTTTCCTTTACTCACCTTTCATGCATCTTCTCCTTTTGCAGGTTTTAGGAAACTCATCAATCGAAAATTTCTCGTCATTTATTTAAATATGTATGAACACTTGCATTCTCTTCTGTCAATTTCATTACTCTTTACCAGAATTCTTCATGAAATTCTGAATACGATCCTTTAAAAATATGTATATACCCGAATCACGCTTATTAAAATGTAAATTAATGATAATTTAAGATTATATCAAAGGTTCGTGTAGTGATAGTAGTAGTACCGAAGAACAAATATACAGGAATCAAATTATCAGATTTAAAAAATTAAATATAGTTTTCGATTACACAAAAACGTGCAAGCATGTGAAAAATCAACCAAAAAGAAGCACACCAACTGTAATGAGATTCTTGAAAAACCTAATTAGAAAGGAGAAAAATAGTGAAATAAAAGAGAAGAGACACATAATGGAGTATCATATACAAAGGAAGGTAATATTTATGGGTAAATGAAAAAAATAGCGGAATTTCTGCCCATGCAGGATAAAAATGTTTCCAGGCCAATCAAATTAAAATCCTGAATATGCCAAAAAATTGTAGTCTGATTGCTGATTCTTGTTCTTTATAAGGAATATGAATGCTTTTCAGGAGTTGTCATTTACAAATAATTTAAGTGATTTTAGAGCATCTAGGAGTTCTGAACATTTTGCTACGAACGGAGAAAACAATGACCGCGAAACAGGAAAATGCAAAATATTCTGGCGAAGGACTTAAATATAAATGAAGGAAATGTAACACAGCTTTCCAAACCAACCAAAATTTAAACTGATTCTTTAATAGCTTTTTATACATTCCTGAACTTCATAAGAAACAACCCAACAATTCAATTGATTGGTATAAGACTCAGAGTAGCTAAATCCTCTAATAAATTATATTATAAATAATCATCCAAATAGAGAAGGAATAATGCAATAGAAAGCAAAGCGCTGCGCATGATGCCACAAGGAATGGAAAAGTTGCTATCCGTAAATCCCTTTACATCAACGACACTCCCATACTTTAATTGTCATGTCCACGCTAGATGTCACAACATAAGGTAAAGATGGATGGAAATCTGAAACAAGAATTTGTATAACCGACACAATCTGGGTATTCTTTACTCAGTACTGATCTATAATCTTTGAAAAACCTTTGTAAAACCTGACGAAAATAACACGGCCGAACAGAATAACATGAAATAAAAGATAACGCAGATAAAGGAAGCATAAGCTAAACAAAACTAATTTAATTTAGTGCCTGGGAAAACTACACTTCCACCGCTGAAGCGGAAAGTACAAACCAAAAGTTAGCGAAATGATCCATTTTCTGGATTCGTCAAAATCTCAGAAAACTATAACATAAAATGTAAATGATACAAACCAAGTGAGCTGACGAAATGTTTATGAGCATCTAATGTTTTGGCACAACGTTTCTGCGCAATTGCCCATACGCGTAGTGTTTTATCATCAGCAACTGAGAGCAGATATTTACCAGCAGGGTGAAATCGCAATCCACGGACCCAATTATCATGACCAATCTGAAAACGACACAATTCTATAAATTTAATACTTATAAGCACCATAATAAGAAAGCTGCTTAATTCGAAATAAAATCACGACAGCTTTTGATTTCATTAAACAAAAAACCAAGCTTCATCGGTTCACAACTTATTTTGTAGTTTTGATTATTTTGGACTTCTGTCAAAATGGTAAGATAATGAAGACAATATAATCTTTCCTTGAAACAAAATTTAGATGCTACTTAATTCTCCACTAGTTAAACTGATTATTTTAATGATTAAATAGCGTGCCGACATGCAATAATAAATCTAGGCCTTTTCAAATTTCCAGAAAGATGTGTTGTTATGGTATAGAATAAAAGTTTACCAGAGTAAACAAACAACATCCCGCATTAATATCAAAAAACTTGATCGTTTTATCACGAGAACCAGAAACAAGAATCGGCCCTATTTTCGGTGCAATTATACTGTCACTTTTCTTTGCATCACCATTCATTTGCGCTTAAATAGTTTTATTTTCGGAAAACATAAGTTTCATTTACAGTCATATATCACTGACTCGTTGTGCTATAGAAATTGTGAAAAAAAAAGTGGTCGGAAAGATGAATGAATTAACAAATAGAGCTGAGTTGGAAGAGATTGTAGGATTTCCGCAATATTGTCAATAAAATGGTGACAGTTTGAACTAAGACTTCAAGTTCAGCTACTCGGAATTAAAAAAAAACACATACAAATTAAGATAAGGAAAGATGCATGCAAAGTATATAAACTCACAAGCATTTTCATGTTCAGCTTCAACAACATAACGGAGAGCCTTGTCAGGTGCCCACTGAATACATTCAACAACGTGTTCGTGATCGCAAAATTGAATTTTGCATTCTTTTGATAATGTATTCCATACGCAAATTGTCTAGAAAAAAAAAATTGCTTAAAAAAGAGAGAGTAGAGCTAGTTACCTTTTTTTTTTCCAAGTTTTTCTTAATGAACGCAAGAGCACTAATTCTGACTCTGTAAAAAAACCCTATTTTACGAATGAACGAATTACCTGGTCATTACTACAGGATGCAAATATATTTCCGTCGTGATGTACACGTACCATTCGTACCCACTCATTATGGCCAGCAAATGTTCGAACGCAATAACCCGTTGTTACTTCCCACATTTTTATCAAATGATCCCGTGAAGCAGATAGTAAGTGATCACCTAGAGAAAAAAGCAATTAAATGAATGTTGTTCTATCAAGAGAATTCATTTTTACTCTCATTTACATCTTACATCTTTCTAAATCCAATCCACTAGGGATAAGCAATAACAACAAATTAAATGATTTAATGAACAAACAATAGCTTTGTGATTTAATTGAAACTTGATTAACAACAATAACTATGGCTTTTTTCTCTTTGTTTATTCCATTACAGAAGAAAGGAAAAGATATCCATATACCAAGAACAGTAGTTATATGTAAGTGGAGAAAAATGAGCATCTCTCTTCCAGTCTTGCAAATAAGCAACAGTTCAAAGATGAAGCTTAAAACCAACAATTGTATCATATTTAAATTGAAAAGTTTAATTCAGGTTAATTACAAGCAAATAAAAATACCAGAAGGCAGGAATGCGATTGATGAAATATTGTGATCATGCCCTTTAAGTGTTTTCATACAATCAAATGTTTGTACAAATTCCCATATTTTGATTGTCATGTCAGCAGAACATGATGCTAAAACAAAAATATGATAATTCGGTTCTTAATTACCACAATACATAAACAACTGTTTTAAAAATTAAGATAAATTTTTATATCAACATGATACATCTCTATATTAATGGATGATTTTGCCAGAACCAGAGTTAAGCAATCCAAAACAAAAAACTAGCATATATTCCTGTTGTCAGAGGTATCAGTCTTTTCAAGAATTATCAAATTTGTTTGAAAATAAGAAACTTTCGAGAACATCAATGAGCTTTATCAGTTCCCATTATTTGTGTAGAGGAACAATAATATTAAGTGCAAATAACCGTCTAATAAAAGCTTACCTAATAACTTTCCACTAATATCAAATGCAAGGTCCTGTACGGCATCAGTATGCCCTTTTAATGACCGCTCGAAGTCACCCGTTTCGAAATCCCAAACCTGTAAAAAGTTGGTAGAATTCCAGTAATTCCAACAAGGCCAACATCAAAACTTCAGTTCATTACAAACATTATCTGTTTATAAACAGCTTATAAACGAGAGAAACTCTTGCAAGCCGCATACAGTGCAAAAACTTTAAACTAAACAGCAGTAAATTACAAAAACAAAATTAATAAAGAGCTACATGCACACACACACACACAAAAAAAAAAAAAAAAAAACCAACTTACCTTAATTGTTGAATCCTCACTAGAGGATGCAATTATGCTATACACGGGATGAAATATAACTCGGGTGATAGGCGAACGATGACCACTTAAGCAAAATTTCTCAGGCGGTCGTGGGATCCACTCACCTGGTTGTCGTTTTTCCCTATACTTGATAAGCTTTTTTTAGGAAGTAAAAATACCAGATAGCAAAATCTTGGTAAATAGTTGTCAAATAAAAATAAGCCTTTCATTTCAGAACAGCTATAGTTAGAAATCATTTCGGAATTAATCCTAAAAATGAAATAGGTGCTAACTTTTGCCCTCTCAATTCCTTTCAATATCAGAAATGAAAATATTGTAACCTCGTAGGTGCCCCATGTATGTATTCGCGTTCAGCTTCTTGTAACTTTGTTTCCAAATCCATAACTTTTTTCTGCAAACGGATTACTGATGTCCATTTCTTTTCCAGTAAACCCATTACTTTCTTATCATCGTTTTCCATCTGAAGACCTTTCAAAACTTGAGAGGCAACAATTTGTAAATGAACGATTTATTCAGAAAGTGTCCATAAATTCATTGCATTTTAGTTAACTTAAAAAAAAGACTAGCCAAGCCTGTTTCTCGTCTGAAAGCATCGAATGATTCACTATAACCATATGACTGGAGATAATCAGCAATCGCACGGTTTCTGAAACGCATAAACTTAACGTGAAAATTATAGATCTAAATTTTCTATTATAAATTACCTAACTCGTTTGAATTAATCACATCTAGCAAATACTATTTAAAAAATGTTTTGAATTTATTCACTGTATGCAGACAACTTTATGTAATAAAACATCGCAGACATTAACGCAGCGTACAAAGAACTTTTATGAAATTATTTAGGAAGGAGTAAAAAAAAAGAATTAAAAAATATTATACAATTCATCGCGCTGTTTTTCTGACAAATTCATTTTCATTGTTGCAAATTGATCGATTCCTTGAATAAAACCAATGATTGTAGCTTGGTAAAAATTTAAATCGAAAAAAAAAAAAAATAACAGAATTTAGTAAGGCGCTAGAATGATAATCAGAAAGCGCGCACAACGCAGCTGCTGCTATTGATGTTACCAGAAGAAAAGAATCAATATTCGCTCGTTAACCTGGAAAAACTAAAAGCTTCATAAAAACAAAATTTCTTTAAAATTTCAACGAACAACGAACATTTTGGAAAATAGTGAAAAATGTTTAGAATGAACGAAAGAAGAATAATGATAGAGGAGAGAAAACGAAGGCCAACTACCGAAGAAAACGAAGTCTGAAGATTCTCCAAATTTTGTTCATACAATTAATACAAACAGCAGTAAGAAACTAAATATGAGATATAAACAATTTACAATGAAGCTCAACAATAACAACAAATGCAAGTGACGGAAACATGCCATCCTGCATTCCAATTAATTTATTTCATCAATAGTTCTGACATCAACACATACAAACAGACACAACAGACATAGACAATGCACAGACATCCTTAATGGAGCGTCTTACACTATAAGTAGTGCAAACTCTTTACATTGATTCCTATGCGAGAACCAAGGAAAATTGGTTCTAAAAGCATTTCAAATTCACAAATATCTATCAATAACAAAGCTTCATCTATGCTTTGATGATATTTCAGGCTTAGTTTTCAAGAATTCCAGATAGTCCAAGAAATTCTAACTCCCAAAAATTAGGAGTTCTTTGATTAAACTTTATTGACTATGGTTAAGTGAGATTATGCAGATCTTCAAATGCAGTTTACTCCTGGCCTCATTTATACCTTTAAGTTCCAGTAAACTAATGTAATCCTCATTTAATTCCACTCACAAATCCAACCCTCAATGAGGTTAAATTTTTGAAGGATCAAATGACTTTCTTCACCCACCATGACTTTTTGATTTGGACGATAAACCACCATGTATCAGTGAAAATCAAAAAAGAGATTTAAAACCATGTAAAGATGAAATATTTGAAAGTTATTTGAAACGGATATATCGACCTTGAATCATACAACTTGTAAAAAATGCAAAATAACAAAAATTAACAAAGATGATCAACTTCCTCATTACTTTGCATTTTTCTATTCTCCTCAATGGGTTAAAAGAATTGAACAACACAAGTACTTAGCTTCAGAACGTCCTTGATTTGAGGATTGTTACTTCTATTAATGTATTGAAAAATTTTATTTGTACCGTTTATATTCTATCCCTTCCAGAATTTAATCTGGTCTTCTCTCAACACAAAGAATGGTAACTAAGATGAGTCTTTTACAAAATAGAGAAAACAATACTATGAATGACAAAGTATGATGTTCTGAAAATACGATAGTGAACCATTTTTTTTTCACCATTGCATGTTAAGTATATAATGAACGACTCTTTATCATGCCATCTGTCACTCACATCTTGATACAACAGAAATTTATATTATAAAGAAAACTAAACGAATAAACGTAGGGAAAAGGACGTCACCCTAAACTGCAATCAAAAAAGATTACTTAGATATTAATTATTCCAAGATAAAACAGTTTTTCATCGGTAGTTTGATCAGATCTGAGAAGTGGTTTTACGCAGGATGGTATCCCTCTACACGGTATTCTCCTTTCATTTCAGAAGAAATAGAATTAAAATACTATCATTTATACAAATACATCAGATATTTATGCGATATATAAGAATGTCTCAAATATCAAGAGAAAAATCTCCATCTATTTCATTAAATTATAGGTTCAGAACAGTTTGTTACCACATTGTCCAGAGATATTACTGCAGCAAAAAAGCAAACTTATCGGAAATTCCAAAAGAAAAAGGGTTGCAGCATTAGAGATTGATACTTTTTTGCATTTTAAAAATCAAACCTAATTCGTAAAAAATATATCATAAAATCAAAGCTCACTCAAAAGTCTGCTAAAATGAGTGCATAAGCTTCAGAAAGTAGTAACAGACCAATTTCGTCAATCTAGTGTTTTGTCCACTCTACTTTTTTCTAGTGTTTCCGGTAAAAGGAAAGCAATCACCGGAAGAAAAAAAAAAGGAAAAAACAATTCACTTTCTTAATCAATTCAAGACAATGATTTAAATAATTTCTGCTTTGTAATGATAAGGAATATCCTTGCCATGTGAAAAAGTTACTTAAACTTTGGTATTCGCTTCTAAAAAAATTATTCTTGCGAAGTAATATATTTTAAAAAACGACGAAAAAGATTATTAGAAAATAAGTCATGGAATAATTCTTCACGCTTAATTGTAACACTAAAGACGAATGGAACGACGAAAAATAACGTAATCAAGTTTCACTCACAAATAAGGAAGAGACATAAATTTAACCACTTTCTATACTTACCTCTTATATTGTGCTTAATGATTTATTAGTCCAGTCCAATTGCTAGTAAACTTCTATACAAAATATTTATGTTACCAACTAATAAATCATTAATCGTTACTGCTCGCTATTCAGTGCACTTTCATACATTTCTTCGCACAATTTGTTTCAGTAGCCTTCGACTATGCAAGCTCCATTGTGCTTCTACACATCAGTGTTGTCATCTGATAGCTCGGACAATCTCTAGTTCGATAGCTTAAAACCAAATAAAAAATATAAATACGATTTTACATGTCAAATGATGTCAGAGCATTCAATAAATTTTTTGATATACGTATATATTCGGCATTTCTTTTTTTCGGAGTATTTTACTAAAATGATTTATATTCTTTTTTCTGCCCATAACAATGATTTCCATATGCATTTTGCACAAAAACACATAAAAGTGCATCATTTTTTGATCTTTTTTTCTTCATTCCATTTCTTTCCATTTCTAAATATGGTTTTGACTGCAAGTTTTTTTGCTTAAAAAAGGTTGAAAATAGAAATTTTTGGGAAAAAATTCAACACATTCAGATATATTAGTAAACAGCGAAGATATAAGATTGGCAAAAGTGGTTCAAAATATGCCAAAAATGAAGAAATTTATTTCATTGTGCTTATAGTTTTGGTGACGAATCGATATCAGACTAATCAGTATTACTCATTTCAAATCTTAAAAACACTTTAGTTAACAGCTATTCCTATACACGTCATGGTCTACTACGACCCGTAATACATTTAATAAAAGAAAAAAGACATCAACCGCAAAAAATTGGACGGAAAATTTACAATCAGATTTAGTGGAAACAGACTTTCTTGAAAACAAAGAACAGAAAAAAATTTTATGACTTTCGAAAAACCTAATCCATGAACACTAACAGATTTTCGTAAACTGAAGGAGTGACATCAGCAAGCAGATGATATACACATTCGAGAAGATTTACGCAATAAAACAAAACGATTTCAATTCTTTCTTGAGAAAGTCACCGTTAATCTTTGATCTATCAATCGTTATTGCAAAGTATTACACCACCACAATAATTCATTGAACATGTTATATTAGTCACTAAACGAACGGAATGAAGTTTGATAGCATTTGAAATTATATATAATATAATACAATACTATAGTATTAATATATTATTAACATTATACTATATGATATATTACATATTATATCATATGTTGTATTATATAATACTATTAGATCATATCATACATTATATTATGTTATTATACCATATATATTAGATCATACCATATATTTATTTTATATTACACATCAATATTCGGGAAAGAAAGGGTAAGAGATACTCCCCATTGCACGCCCTGCTCATTCCTTCTTTCCTACTATTCTCCCATCCCCTGTCTTAGGACATTTCCTCCAAATGAGAGGATCAGAACAAATCAAAAGAAGACAAAGTGTAGATCTGATCATGAAAAGAATGTCAAGAACAGATGAAATGAGGAAAGAGATAGAGAAAGGGTTACGATGATATCGAGAATTACGAATGCCATCACCATCACCGCCACCGCCAGTATACATCATACGACTGCAGTAACTCTCTATCCTCCCCTTTCCCTCTCTTTCTTTCTCTCTACACTGACTGGTTGAAACTAACCGCGTATTAAATTGAAAAATTGGTTAGTTGAACCCCTCGGGAGCGCAGCTGGTAGCGACGCATCACAACCATCTTTTTCCCTACTTGCTCCCCTTTCTTCCTCTTGTCTAATAGTGATATGCGAGCAAAACAAGTGACAGCCATGGTGACAGTATTTCCGAGGCATGTACTATGTATGATAATTTTCAATCACCTGCTACATCCATAAGTGAAGTTGCTGCTAACAGTTGGTTTAAGCAACACATTAACTGCACAGCTGTATAAATCTTAAAAAACGACGTTATCATCAAATGAAAAGACCAGAACCATGTTGAACAACAAAGCACAAATAGAAAAGTAATTTTGTGTTCTCGTGACTTCATCATCAGCTATAAGAAAGGAGTCATTAGATGATTGCACCTATCAAGGTGATAGTGACAATAGTATCTGATCTCTTATCACAACTACTATGACAAGCATCCTTATTTAATGCATATCAAAAATATTTTTTTAAACTTATCATAATGTTAAACTAATGGATCATTGTAATTCTACAAAAATGCATTTCTAAACTTACTCTGTCTTGTACAATTAATTCACTGGACAAACCGGTTACTCTACAATGAATAACCGAACAGGCATTTCGGTAAAATGCTTCGTGTGAAGAGATTAAAAAGAAGCTCCTCTATCGACGATTGTTGGCATAAAAAAGGTTTAGACATCCCTTCCTCCTCCTCCTCTTTCTTCATCCCATATAATATTAACTATGACGTATCAACAGCATACTTCCAATCCATTGTTCAAAATTGCGCTATATGGAATGAAACAGTTTTTTCGAATTATTTAATCTTAAATGTTTATTTAAAAAACTGATAGTAAGAGAGCAACTGAACAATCTCAACAGGTATACAATCCTAATGTTTTCTCGACTAGCAATGTAAACAATGATTGGTATCAAATACGGTAATTTTAACCATCTTATGCAAGATTTGATTATACTACTTCCTTCGATAAAAAGTAGTATATATACATAAGATAGTTAACTGTCAATGAAATAAAAAGATAATAAATATGAATTGGAAGCAATTTGAGACAAATGCAAATACATATTTCTTTCCTCAATTCCTTTTCTCTAATACAAATCTATTATCCGTGGGTAGTGTATCTACAGAGAACGATCTAACAAAGCAATTATTCCTCTTTGGTCCTCAAATTTCGTTACCAAACAAAGTCGAGACAAATATTTGCACGAGAAGAAGCATGCTTTTCTGATTGGTGATTCTTGTCTTTTATAAGGAATATGAGTGCTTTTCAGAAGTTGTCATTTACAAATAATTTAAGTGATTTTAGGGCATCTAGGAGTTCTGAACATCTTGCTACGAACGGAGAAAACAATGACCGCGAAACAGGAAAATGCAAAATATTCTGGCGAAGGACTTAAATATAAATGAAGGAAATGTAACACAGCTTTCCAAACCAACCAAAATTTAAACTGATTCTTTAATTTCGCAATATAAAACTAATTTAGCCGCAAGAATTACATTGAAAATAGGCTTTTTATGTAATTATACAGCAAGCAAAGCTATAGGCTTTTAAATGACATAATGAAAGTGAAGACTGATGCTGAAATACTTTCTAATCATGCTCTAGTCTGACATGTGAAAACTAATTTAAATTCTTAACTATTCATTAAAAAATTATTTATGAAGTACTGCTACTAAAAAAGTTACCGAATTGCTTCAATTAAAAAATCAATGATTTATAACTAATTTATCTGAATGTTCACTAACAAAGCCCATTCAGCAACTTAATATCACTATCCATTCATCACTCAACCTTGAGTTTCTCAATCCAATAAATGTCCCATTTGCTTTTGAGAAGGCAAAGACAAAAAAAATAAGAAATTTAACGGAGCAATTACATCCCTCATGACATGTCTTTAAACAGTTCCCACATAACTCTGAAATTTCTCTTTTTTCGATTTGAAAAAATTTAACGCGAAAAATTAGACCTCTTCAGATTACAAAAGAGAAAATCACATTAACCAACAGTTCTGTACATTAAATCATATAAGAATTTTAAACTAAGCTACTTCATATCTTTGTTTAAGCTATAAGCAACACAATTTCAAGATCTCTTTATTCTTCTGGATGAAATATGCATGTTATGGACTCCAAAGCCTACTTTTTATATCATTTTATCAAATCTTACCTTTTATCATTCATCATATTTATCATTTAAATAAGTGAAAAATTTCTTTTTTAATTTTTGAAAAACTAAACTACTGAAAATAAAGATACATAACAAAGATACAAAGGAATACTGCAAATCATCCAACCAAAAATGAAAAAAAAAAAAAAACCTGAAGAATACAGGAACCAAATTTTAACGCGGTTAATTAATTTATGAAAAGCTTTCATCTCTTGATTACATATATACTTCCATTTTCGAAAGTTGCGTATTGGATACAAATTTGAACAGGAGCTTTAATAAGTTGTATTTTCATTTATTTCAATGAAACTCAATTAAGTAAATTGAAAATAAAAGAAAAATTTAGTGTTAAATGAATTATTAAAGAATCTTCATCAATTGATTTGTTGCCATTAACGGAATTCTTATCATGATAACGCATCCATACGTTATGAATATTGTAAAATCTATAAAATAATGATGACTAAATGAAAATCTCTCACTACATTTATAATATGATCCAAAATATATATATGTATATCCGATTAAATATATACGTATAAATCTTAATTATTTAAACCTGAAGTATGAAATATGTATCAGAATTCTTAAATATTAACAACAAAACAGTTTATCCTAGTCACTACGAAATTCCGTTTAATAAATATTAGAAATAAATAATGTAAATAAAAGATTATCACTAGTACTGATTAAGATGAATGGAGCATCCAATATTATTCTTTTGTTAGCACAAGAGTTTTATGGAAAAAAAAGTATTTCTTTTCTAATGCATTAGAGTAATTCTAAAGTGTCATTTCCTTGAATAATATTGTGTGTTTCCTTTTTTTTTTCCCAATTTCTTCACTTCAATCAATTGGCAAATTTCACATTTGTTTTCACTTCTTCATTCGATAATCTTTTTAACTCTAATAATGTGAAGTAATTATCAGTTTCTTCCCTGTCTCTCTACTTCTTTTAATCCCAAATAAAGTCTTAACTGGTTAAAATCCTTCTCTTTCATAAATATCTTCCAATTTTAATTTTATCCAGGATATATTTTTTTTTAACAATTTTCAATAACTTATCCAATAACTGAATTTAAAATAACCTGTTGAATGACTTGGATGTGCTGATACTTCTTACTTGTGTACAATATGAAGTGATGACATTGAGTGGTAGAAAAGACTTAGAAATGGTGAAATTGAAAATAGGTTATACAATGAATTGAAGAACTACAGTTATTAAAGTGAATAGCTTCCAATTAAAGCTCTTTTAATAATTAGAATTATTACAGGAAGATGATAAAATGATAAGTGATTAGAGATGAGAGTTTGAAAGCAATGTTTTAATCTAACAAATTGATAAAATCATATGATATGAGAGAGAGAGAGAGATAGATAGATAGTTTACTTAACAAGTTCGAGAGTGCAAGAAATCTCGTTATATAATAGATTTATGTTGTTGAATGTTTGTGAAGTTTGATTCTTGAATAATGGATGGATAATTCCTGCACATACTTCCATCAAATCTCTCTCTCTCTCCGTCTTTCTCCCCCTCTCTCTCATTAATCTCAAAAAAACATCATCTAATAACAGCTGATAGTACAATATCAATTATGATTCAGGTATAATTGCGCATAGATATCAAATAAATCTCTAGAAAATATTAACATATTCATGTAAACAAGGATTATAACTGATAATTGATTCTCTGAGAAATGATAAGGATTGAAATTTCCATACATAGTCCTTAATCATTCATTTCAGTCTTACTCAAATACTCAAAAAGTTTTATTTTAATCAAGTAATATTCAGATGTATTTAATAAAATCAAACAATCTCTTCCATAACACTTTTTTAGTATAACAAGCAAAGAAGGACTTTTCATAAAAACTCATTACAATTTAAATAAATATATCTTCAGATTATCATATCTGCTATAACGAATACAAAAAATGCCATCTGCTCCTAAAAAGCTATTAATTTTTCAAACAAACAAGTTTTATCTTAAATTCATGTCATTTCTTTCCAGAAAATGAAGATAGCATATGTGGTAGTTGGGAAATTCTTTTTCTAATAAATTGAAAATGAATGAAATTGTATACAACCCAATTTCTAACTCAGCTGAACAAACGAACTAAACAATAATTTGAACAAGACTGAAAACTGAAATAATGAATCCAAGGACTTTTTTTTTACCAAATTAAACTTGTCTTCAATCACATAAACACAACGAAAGGTTTCATAGTGTATATGGCTGAAGACAAGTTTTTACACCCTTACGATTCTTCCGTATTTTATTGTGCAAAGACTAAGTGTTTGATATGGCAATTTGATAGTAACATGTCGTTTTTAAAGTTCATAACTAAATTACAAAAATACAATATTTACCACATCAAAAATTATTTCAAAAAATAAAATTTTCACGTTCAACACTACTTTGTTCCAACAAAAAAAAAGTTTATTTTATTATTGCTGAAAATTCAATAATGGGAGAGGGGGCAACGACGTAATGAAGTGAGATAAAATGAAGGTAAGTGGAATGAAAGTAAAACAAGCAATTATGAAAGTACAATAGACATCATAGAAAATGATTGAAAATTTTTATTAAATTTACATGAAAAAATAAACAGAAAAATCAAGAAGTGATATATTTATACACATATACAAAACTTTTAAGTACAAGAGAGATCAATTTCTACAAAAATTTTGTGTGATATGACATACGATTAAACCGAGTAATATGAAAACAATAGAACATTTGATAAAAACTATATAACAACTGTAACTGAAACTAAATTTTGCTTATTTAGTTCTAATCAAATGCAGAAGTTAATCTGACAGAACACGAACCATTAAAATATTGGTTAAATCAGAGCACAGCGATGATTCCTATCACGAATAAAAAAAAATAAAATAAAATAAATGCCCAAGAAAATGAATTTCATAAGAGATCATTTCCTCGAAGACTTTAGATATGATGTGAGCAAATTGGGTCATAAAGCGGGTTCTGAATCAGACTCAAAGATATATTGTTCCGGATGTAGATCTGAAGCTTCTGAACCTGAATCAGAAGCCAAAACTTCCGCGTCGCGGGAAAATTCTGCTGAATCAAATGTTGGCTCATCAAGTGAAAATAAATAGCGAAAGAGCTGAAAAAATAATGATCTAAGTCGAATAATATTATTTTGTACAAACAGTGAGATAACATATACATTCATAACCTCAAGTAAACAAACGAAAAACTTACGGCTGGACCTCGAGAAGGTGGGCTTTCTGATCCAGATCTCCTAACATCATCAACACATGGATTCATTCTCGAAATTCTCGAAGTCTCTGTCACACTTGTTCCAATGTCCATCGCAGCATCATCTTGCAGTTTTAGATTCTCCGCCAATGTGTCTTCTTTTCCTTTCTGTGCCATCTGCTCCTTTCGTGTTTCGCTGCAATAAAATTAGGAAACAAATAAAAAATAATGCATAAAAAATGTTAATTTGTATAAAAACTGAATGTTTAGTGATAGAATGTTTAGCAAACAATGAAAAAGACGATGCCATTTGAAGAAAAAAAAAAGCAACAATTCCTTATATTCATAATCTCTTTTTCTGTTTTGCAGAAACCCGATGAAAACAATATATACAAAACAAATACAATCTTACCTGATGGGAGAAGACGTTGCGTACGGTAGACCAATAACAAAATCTTTATTTCCTACTCCACTTAACGCTTCATTTGCACCATTACTCCTGACACCTGATGTCCCAATGACTCGTTTTCTTGCCACCATACAATCTGCTGCCGAATTTTCTGACAGATAAGGATTTAACGAAGACTGACTTCGCTTCCGTTTAAGTTGTCCTTTGTCATTTGGGACATGAACAATTTTGATTGGAACTTCGGGATTCACATCATAACCTGCGGGATCATCCACAGCTGTTGCAAGTATCACTTCAGCCGTATAAACGACATCACCTTCCAAAGCTACTACTATAGGTCTGAAAATTTCTTTGTTCATAATAATATCATTTGAAAGTCGTCATACTTTAATTTCTGCTACTCTACTTTTCAACCATTAATTGCACTTTACCTTACGAACCTCGTTTTAAAAGCACAAAAAATGATTTAAACTTACGTTCCTGGTTGGTCGAAATAAATGCTGACAAATGACTGATGAATATCTGCAAAATTTACAATAGCTTTCAGTTCCTTCAAATTCACAGTAATTTCAGCTGGCCGTTGAATACTGTACTTCTGAAATTCAGCAACTGGAATTTTTCCTTCGATTTTCATAACCATGTCTCTATCTAAAATATGTTGAAACAAACAGTGAGGAACCAATCAAATTAAAAATGAAGGGATAGACAAGATAAATACGCTATGAACAAGAGGCAAATTGAAAATGTTTCTGATGATTATCGCTTATTTACCTTGCTTATAAGACAAATGTCGAAAAAAAAAAACCTTTGAGCTTAGCTCACAAAATATCATATAAGGTAGTGTTTAGTACTTCGAAAAAGATATGAAATAGGGAAAAAAAATTTCTAGAAATTGAAAGCTTTAGCAAACATAAAAGAGAGGAGACCAAAATCCAAGCTTTATTATTCCACATGAAATTTGGTAGTCGACTATACTGATTGCTAATAGCAGTATGACAGAAGGTAGGCGAACAAGACCGAAAACAACCTTGTTCGTGTGTAATATAATTTCTGAATGATATTTCGTCAATTTTAGCATCAATTGAAATTTCATCCGTGTTGTGATGCATTCGATTGAACATTTCGAGCAACAATCTAATAATATGAAATTTCTCCAACTATTTAATTGACATAAAATTAGTAAAATTTGCATAGCATCGACTCTCATAAATCAAAAGTAAGTTACCTTGCTTGTATCACAAAACAGTTATTTAAATTTGTTTTATCGACAACGGTTCGAAACGTGGTGGTGCATTCGAAGAATGGTATTTGATGATTTCTTATGACATCTGAAATAAGATAACGGAATGCACTAAATTATTGAATGGAATCAATTTTTCACTGAAACTTCAAATGGCCGAAGCTTTCTTTTTTTATTTACATGTATAAATCACGATGTGGTGAAACGTATGTAAAAATGTGGTAGACCGAAGTGAAGAGGTATGTGAAAATCACTAGAAACTCGGCGGTATAAATATCTAACGAACCATAGGTATGTGTGAGTTGAATAAGCATAGTATCGGCCCGAGGATTGAGATAAATCTGACATGAAAGAACAACCTTTTCAGAACTTTTCACACACTTGAAGGCTGATAACGCACACTAAATTACAAACTATGAAGAAAGCAAAAAAGCAACACCACTAAATTTTGTAAAAGACGAAATTGTATCTCGTCAGAATTATAATCTGTTATTTATTCAGAAAAGCTAAAACAGAAACCTTCATTGGAATTCGGCAGACATTGTAAGCATTCGGATCAAGTCGTAATACATCACATTCACTGAAGAATGATTTGGAAAACATAAAAGTGCCAAAGGCCGACTTTGAACAGCTTAAAGATCGCAAAACAAGCTGAAATAACATCGTTTTAGCAACCAAACAGTGACTGATATTCCCCACATTGAAAATTTAAATTACTTTCACTTCATATTAAAATCTGCTTTCCCAAAAATCTCAACCAAAGTAGCTTTTTTGACGTTTGCAATAAACTTACACCGAAATCACTTGGTTCCATGTACAATTCATTGCCGACACGATTCAAAGCCAAAATTGCACGAGCAAATACTGAGATATATATATAATTCAGAATCATATTAAAGTGTGAATTCGAATTCCAATGGGATTAAATTAATGTCCAAAGTTATGATTTCAAACAAAAAAAAAAAGCCAAGCATCCCGAAGTAGTATAACATAGATCTTTCATGCCAACTTTTTATATTAAAATATAGAAGAATTGAAAAAATCTTATCAAACTTGTGTCACTACATTCTGAATTAATCTACGAGTGACAACGCTTTAGCTTACTTTTAAAATTGCTATGAAGAGTGAAAGATGCACCAGCAGTAACATCTGAATCTACATCCACCTCCTCCCCAGCTAATTCCATATGTAACGTTAAACCGTTGTAGTTTTATCTTGAGATGACTCCTAAAAATAATTTGAAAATTATTCTGGAATTGAATTACTTATCATAATTAATATGAACAATTATTTCCTTTTATGATGAAACTTGTCAGAAGAATGAAAGATGAGAAATTAAAGAATCCAAACAGATTAATAATTTGATAGTGAAGTTCTAGTAACTTCAAATAAATCCCTATTCCAGGTAAAATCTCAAATAACTCTCCGCTGGATAAGACAGCAACGCCACACCATCAAATTAATCGTTTCTCATTCCTCCCGCTAAAAACAATTCCCGGATCGGGCATATCATTCGAAAAAGTTTTACGGCTCGTCCTATATCTTTCCTCTTAATTAATTATTGCAACTGGGGTTATGCGTCTGAACGAGCACACGAAGCTTATTGGTGAGAAGATAATTTTGGTGTCATATCGTAAATGTCACGTAGCTAAATATCACACCTGGATGGAGGTATAATACATTGTCATTTAAATTTTAGCAAATTATTGGTGAAATGCATGAAGTTTGAAATTGATTCAGTATGGAAATGTCATCTTCAGGATGAAGAATTACGGCGACTGACAGCTTCTAAGCGTTTATCACTGGAAGAGGAACATGAAATGCAGATGAAATGGCATGAAGATGACGATAAGTGTACATTTATTATTCTCGCCCGTGACTTAATTGATAGTGGTGCTGATGAGGTGACGGAACTTTGAACGTAATCTTTATTTGCTGCATGAAATCTTTATTAAGACAAAATATTTGTATGATATTATATTTAATATCAGCCAATGTGCTCAGGTAAGATTGCGTTACCCGCTAATTTTTAATCTTATATTAGGATAATTTTCCAGATTGCTAGTATGGTGGGTGATGTTAATATCTTTATAAACAACAATATTGGCGAACTCACAACTATGATTGCGGAATCTAAATGGCGTCGTAAAGGTTTAGGTGAAGAGGCGGTTCGGATAATGTTAATGTTTGCGTTCCGAGTGATTGGGTTACAAACTTTTGAAGTAAAAATTTCAAAAGACAATGTTGGTAGTTTGAAGCTTTTCCAAAAGATCGGCTTTGTTGTAACTTCAGAATGTAGTAAATTTAATGAATATACGTTATCAATTAGTATGGAACATATCCTTGAAGCTATTGCTCATTTGGAAGTAACTCATTTGGAAGAAGAAATAGATGTTAGTGAATAATGGTAACCAAGTATGCAATATTCTTTTTGTTTCTTGGTGTTATACAGCGGTAAAATTAGTAAGATTATAATTAGATTATAATTTTGGTTAATGAAAAATAACAGTAAGCATTGTTGACTATTATCTGATTTTATATTTGTTATGCCATAATATTTTTTTGAATATATTAAATTTTTACATCATTCGCAATGGATGAGTTGAGTTATTGTGAAATTTCATTTAGTCATGCTCGATAAAATGCAAAATCATTAAATTAGAGTGAAAGTGTGACAGTTTTATTACTTTTTCATCAAAGGCTATAGATATGCAATCATCAATTACATATTCTATAAATATGAGAAACTTGAAGTATATTTTTTTTTAAGAATATTTGTAATCTGAATTTGAGAATTTTTAAGAAAGATCATGCAACTGAAGAATCATAATAGTCATAAATAATGCCAAAAGTTTCCAGTGAGATTTGGAGGGCATTGTTGAAACAGAAAATAAGCGGTGATGGTTATGTCATTATATCATGGATACTACTTGCTATAATGTTGTGTTTGTATATTTGTGTTATACTTCTTATGATTTCGTTTTGTATAGGTTTCTAATTTGTCTACCTTTTGTACTTTAATAATAGCGCTCACACAACAGAGTTGTCTCATTTTTGTTTAAAGTAGTGAGTCAAATGGGATGAAAGTGTTGCGATTTCAGAACTTGAAATAAGTGCATTAATTGCAATTATTAAGTTGATTTATTTACTCAAAGTAGCAAATTTTCAAATCCAAAGGTAGTATCTAAAAAAGTAGTTGGAGACAGATGTCGGCAAATAAAATATTTCAAATGCGCTAGATATTGGCGATAATTGGAGATTTATCTTTGTAGACAAGGTTGCGAACAAAATCATTGTGGTTGTAATAATCATTTATTGTTCATATCATTGTATCGTGTATGTATTTACAAATATATATTGTTTTACAATTATTCATTGAAAACCTCTTAACTTTGATTGTTTTAAGTTTTTATCAATTTTTCCTAATTTTTATTAATGACAGGGAGCAAATGGCTCTTTTGCCTTTCATTGAATTAATCATAATTCTTTCGTTCTCTTGCTTTATCCATTGGTTTTTATGAATCTATTTCAAGAAGAAAAAAAAAAATGAAATAAATCAACAAATAACAAAACAAGGGATTAATGCATACATTTTATGATGAATAATTGCGATGCTAGTAAGTTCCCTGTTGACTGGTACTGCCAACAGGATGTTATATTGAGATCATATAGTAAATTCCAATGAAGTCTCAAAAATGAAATCAATAGATTTCGAAATAAATCAATCCTGAACAAAGGTATGGTCTCTGCATTTTTCAAATTTAAATAAGAATGAAACTTTGAAAGACTGGAGATATCATTTGTTATCAGTATTGGGAATTAGAATGCTTCTAAGTGATTATGAGAAAGATCACAAGCGATTGCGACATTATTTATGAATTCATACCACTTTTATATCAAATCAGCCAGACTCTTACAGAAACCATTAACTGCGATTTGATAAGTTGGACAATGGTCTTCGCAAAGATTTAAATATTGACCATTCATGTATCGTCTCACTTGAACTTGACTTCCTGGACATGATATCGCATTGATCGAGGTTTGGTAAAATCCTAAAATTAAGATATTTGCACTTCTCATATTTTTTACTCTTACTTTCATTTATTAATCGATCTCTTTTACTATCCACAAAATGGCATATTGGTGTCATATAAAGTTGATTTTGTCAAATGAATGAAACCTTGATTTTAGTAGCTATGCAAACTTTTTATGTATAAACAGCAAAAAATTTTCAAGTTTTCTTTTTTTTTTTAGTTTTTCAAAATATTGCAATTAATAGTTTCTCGACGATATATTTTACAAATTTTATAATTTACAAAATTATATAACTATTTAAAAATATTACTTGAAAAAGGATTGTAAGCTGAGGTACAGCATTGATATCCGTTATTTTTAATAGATCTGAGACAACGATAACCATTAGGACACGAACTTTGCTTTGCATTATTACACTGTAACGGTGTTCCGGTTGTTGGAAAAAGAAGTGCTGTTCCGGAAGGACAACCATCATTTTGCACCTCTGTGATGTATTTCATGATTTAAATTAAAATCCAAAAAAAAATTTGTACAATTTTATTTGATAAAAATGTTTGCTTGACAATGAAATTATATTAGTATAACGAACAAATTTTATTAATAATTAATAATATTAAAAAAAATAAAATTAACATACCTTCTTTAATTTTCCTTTTGCAACAGAAATAATTTTGTGCTTTTTTAATAAAAATACAATCAAATCCAATCGGACAAGGTGCCATAGTACAAGTTTGTGGTATTCCTTTTAGCATATACGGGGTACCATCGTTGCAAATATCGACGGAAACTTTGAAATGATTTCGAACATTTATCGTTGATTTACTACTACTATTACCTCTACCAATAACACTGATACCTGATAAATGACCACAACAAATATTTCGTCCAGCATCACGACTAAATTGACAACTGTATCCTTTTGGACAACTATTCTTTAAGGTTGAACAATATCGAACCTGAAATTTCCTTTTTTTTTTTCCCTCTCTCTCTCTCTTTCTTTCTCTTTCTCTCCCTCTTAATAAATTTCATTCATCAAGACATTATATCAATTAAATGATATAGTATTTGCTATTGATTGTTATTTTTATTTTTTCTAACTTACTATAACCTATGATAATAAAATCTAATTTGTAGATACATTTATTAATAACATTAAATTATCAAAAATTTCAAAAAAAAATAAAACCTTATTAGATCCTTTCTCATAATATGGTATTTGACTTGAAATTGAACATTTTATTTTAGCACTTTTTGCTTCTTTGATAATACATTTGCCGTGATAAATGATATATCCACTGATACATTCACAAATGCCATCTTTACACCTGGAACCACCTAGGCATTGCTTATCATCTATGCAAAGATCACCTGGCTCACTTCGTTCCAAACATTCATCTGCTATTAGCAGTTCGCCTTCTTGACAAGCTAAAATTATTTGAAAATATTTCATTTCATTATTTTTATACAAATTTATACCACTTTAACTAATTTATTTCAATAAAACATTTCAGTTCATATTATACTTTATAATAATTTAAAATTAATATACTATTATTGGAATTTCTTTTAAATTTAAATAATTTTAAATTATAATGTTAGATTTTGTTTCTTTTTTCTTTCATTGATCTTACAATCCTGCAATAAGTTAATGATAAGATATATAATTTTGATCCTTAAAGTAATAAAACATGAAATTATTCATAAAATTTAGATAATTATTTTGATATGTGAAATTTAAGTATTCAATCTTTGGTGCATATTCCATGAAATAATAATTATTCACATCAAATATAATACATTTGTAAAAATAACTGCAATTATAGATCATATCATAATCAATTATCAATTATCAGCTCTTTTCAAACAATAATTTTGTTAACATCATCATAAATTATGCAAATTTATTTACAATATTACTTAGAGATTGTAAAAAAAAAAAATTACTTTTATTACTTTTAGTGATTTTATTTGCAAGCATTGATGTATTACCACAACACTGATAACGTCGTTTTGGTAATGACCACTGACACGAGTAACCTCTCGGACAAACATTTGTTAATGAATTGAATGGATCACAGGAAATCACTTCATTTTCTCTCATATAAACATATTTATTTGGAGGACAACCATCTGTATAAAATTTAATCAATTTATGCGAAATTAGCAGTAAGTTAACAGTAAGTACACTAGTATTAGTATTACAGTTCAGAAATGAAAATTCCTGAAACTTCCTGCAATTAATCCGGAAAAGAAGAAATAATTGATCAGAGTCATACTAAACAAATAAGAAAAAAAAAAAAAGCAAATAATTCAATTCGATATATTTTGTTAATCTTTTATTATATTAATTTGAAATACTCTAAAAATTTTATTATATAGAATTTTTATTTGAGAATGTGATCAAAATTATAAAATTTAATTAAAATTGCAATTAGCAGAATAAATTTTCATTTTGTTTCAGCATGTTTTTTTTTTTTTTATTTTCTTTTTTAAGTAATAATCGAGAAAAACATTTAACATACCGGAAACTGATGTATTATCATTTTCACAACAATAACCGGTCATTAATTCGGTTTCTGCATTTTGACATGTATAACCAATAGGACAGGTGATAAATGGTGAATTAAGTTGACATGAACGTGGCATTTTACTAATAATTTCGGAGTAAAATTTTGCACCATTTGGACATAAATAATTTGATGAACAACAGTAACCCTAAAAAGAAAGAAAATACATTCTAAATAATTTTAACAGATCAATGATAAATTAACACGGAAATTGATACAAATTTTTAGTCATAAAAAATTAATTTGAAATAATTGCAAGGAAATTTGTAATAATTAAATGTTTTATTTTCAAAAAAATGATATTTTTCATCAAATCAATCCCAGTATTCCATTAGATTTATTTAATTAAATAACATCTAATTAGCTATCAAACAAATGCATAAATTTTTCAAAAAATTAATTAATTACTTTTGCAAAATTCAAACTCTGACTTCAAACTTTTATTGAAATGATATTCAGCAAAAATTTTAAATGTATACGAAGAATATTGAATAAATTTGAAGACAGTTTTTAAAAGCTAAAAAAAAAAAAAGAAAATAGCGTCATAATCTTCCAAAAATAATGCTTATGATATTTTTCAAAGAGAACATGTCAATATCATAGAAAGTCTTTGATTCAATGATTATTTTTTCTCAATTATAAATCAAATATAAAATGACCTTTATAAATTAAATTCAAAATGACCTTTATAAATTAAATTCAAAATGACCTTTATAAATTAAATTCAAAATGACCTTTATAAATTAAATACAAAATGACCTGTAGAGCTCCTGGCACATCTGAAAAGCAGTTGTATCCCACTGGACATTGATTACTTCCACTACTTATTATACAACGAATTGGCAATTTCGATGACTGATCTTTGTAAACTGCTCTCCCTCTCGGACATATGTCTAAAAGAAAAAAAAAATTGTTCAAAATTTTAGTTTCTTTAAAAAATAAAATTTCAATAACATAGAATAACAGTCATTGTTATCACTCATCTATTTTAATTTAATCGTTTATTATTAAATTTTAATGCTTATAAGAAAATACATTTAAATGAGTATATCTATTGATTAAAAAGAATTACTTTTAAAAATAGAATAGCATATTTTATATTATTACAATTTAAATTTAATTTATATTGTAACTCATTTTACCTTCGTTGATAGATGCACAACAATAGTAACGATTTGTTTGCATATGAAAACGACATAGGTAGTAATCAGGGCATGAAGTACTAACGTTTATTAAGCATTCACGAACACTCATATTAAATGCATTCATATATGCTTTTTCACCACTTGGACAAACCTCTATAAATTTTTTCAATTCAATTTTAAAACTTTATTTTTTAATTTTGAACTTTCAAAGAAAATAGATAAACTATACGCTTAAAACTGATTATTTTGATAGCATTTATACACTTGAAATGTAATTATTTTGACAAACAAAACGCTTAAAACGTGATTATTTCAGATGGAAGCATTTATAGGAATGGTTTTAACTGAGAGAATACAAAATGATCGAATGAATTATGCGTCATTATTATTATGCATCATTGCCTTCCTTTGGTTTGTTTACTTCTTTTTATTGACTTTAGCTCATTCTTTGTTTATTCACCTTGTTGACCTTTGAACCCATTCTTAATCAGTCTAGCTGAGATGAATTCAAAAAAAAAAAAAAAAAGAACAAACTTACCCATATTTGTTGCACCACAACATACATTTTTTCCGAAAAGCTCATCATAGGTACACGTAAAATTATTGGGACAACTATTGCTTACGTCACTTCTGCATTCCAATTGCATGTGTGTACTTGGATTTACGTGAACGATATCGCCTGATGCGCACGCTGATGATAAGCAGAAGTTGTTGCATTGCTCGAAAGTTGCAAAATTATTCAAATTACCGCCACAACCATTGTACGTAAATTCGATGCATTCCTTACTGGCTATATTGAAATAGAAACGTGTAACCACTGACGTACCACATGAATTACCTTGGTGAGGCGGTAAAGAACAGATATATGCTGCAAGGTGCTCAAGGTGTATTTAATATTGCATCTACTATTTATTGCAAAAATTTTTGTAATTGAATTACTTCCTTAAATATACATGTATACTGCCTTCTCCTTCACGTAATATATGACGTTTTCTTCTCTACGTAATACATGACGTTTTCTTCTCCACGTAATATATGTTGTCTTCTTCTGTCCCACGTAATACACATACTTTGTTCCCTTTCTCTATTTTAAAAAGTTACTAATCAAATAAATCGACGAAAAAAATTGATGGAATTAGGATTACTTTGTCAATAATTCTTTCATTTTCTACTTAAATACTTCTATTTTTGAATATTTTCCTTTTACCTTTGCATAAGCACTTTTGTTTCTGCATACAAGAAATGACAATTTTTGTAAATAAATAAATTTTAGAAATTAATTTGTATAAAAAATTGTAAATGAATTCATTTTAAATAAAAAGCAAAAACCTCGCTTTGGACAGCATCTATTCACAATACTATTTCCGGAAGTAAGTGATGTACATTCATGAGTATTTGGACAGGATACGGTTGATGAACAGTCTATTTGTTTATTAAATTCATTTCTTTTTGGACTACCACCATTTGGACATTTTCTATCATTGCAATAACTTTCGCATTGTTCATATGATTGAAAATTATTTGAATTTCCACCACAACCTGAAAATTTCTTTTCCTTTTTTTTTCTTGTGAATTAAATTTAATATTGTATTAAATTTAATACTGATAAATGTATAAATTGTATTGACAGTTAAAATAATAATTTATAAAAATAAATAAAAAGAGAAAACAAACAAATAAATAATAACTTGCCATTATAAAGGAAATTTTCGCATTCTTGTATTTGTGAATTGTAAAAATAGCGATAGGATGAAGGAATGTCACAAGTGACACCTTTACTAAATGATACTTGACATGTATATTCTCTCGTTGGACAGCAACCCCACAAATTCCCATCAAAGTGACATTCATAATTTGGTGGACATGTTTTGGCGCTATTAGAATCGGAACAAATAAAATAATTTCCTTTATTATCCTTGTATGCATCTCCTTGTGGACATCTCGGGTTTGCTAAAACTTATAAAAAACATTTTTTTTTTGTAAAAAAATCTGTTATTCTTACTTATAAAATTTTTACTTCTAAAATTAAATCATAAACATTCATTCATTTCTCTTCTAATTATCATTTGAAGTAAAAAAGAAAAGAAAGAAACGAGATTGAAATTGTCCTCTAATTACTATAATTAAATATTTCTTAATTAAGGAACGAAAAAATAACATTTCTGGTTGTGGATTTCATTAAAGAATATTTAGATAATAAAAGATTTCAACTTCTATCATTCATTCTGCTTATTTCAGTTTAAATGTGATAAGCGAAATTATCATTGTAAGCTTTATTATGAGATAATGTCACACTTAGAATTAACTCCAAATTATTCCACTTTTCACTATCCACTAATTATTCAGCTTTTTAAAATACTTGCTAATTATTCAATTTTACTATGCTACTATCATTGCTTTAAATAAAAGAGAAAAAGAAACTTAAAACGATGAAGAAATTATGATGTTTACATCATATTTTGAATTTTCATTTTTAGCAATCTAATTTTCCTCATTCAAATTTTGTGTAAAATATATTAACAAGAATTGGTGGTTAATTTTAGGTTAATTAATTAATTAATTGGAAATATTACGAATAATATTGTTGCATGTATTTTGACATTCTAATAATGTCTCGAAATTATTATCATTGCCTTGACATCCAGTATAATTAAATAATTGACACGCATGATTTACCGCATCATACCAGTATCGTCGTATATTTTCCTTGCAGTTTCCGAGTCGTAATGGTTGTGAACAAATTGCATCTGTAAGGTTTAAAGATTAATTTCAACGATAAATATTAATAACGGAAATATCCTAAAATCAAATCACTTGTTTAAATCATTTAAAAAAAAAAAGTTTTAATTCATTCATAGGCTTAAGCTTAGACTTTTAGCTTAATAAATTAGAATATTTTTATTGAAATTTGAATAATATAAACTTGTTGAAAACTTGAAATATAACCACTAATAATGAATTAAAAAAATTATTATATAGTAACCAAATAATTAATTGCATAATTATCATCAAGAAAGTTGTGCATAATAAATTAGTGAATTAAATTTAATAAAAACTTAGCTTTGCTTCTTAAATAGTATAAAAATAAATCAGATATCAAGCTTGTATTTATCGAAATCATTTTTTTTTTCTTTTTCTTTGTATGCAATATTTTTGCATTAAAGAAAAATTTTTAATTAAATTGACTTTTCCTTTTTTTTTTTTGAAATTTTATTTGTTTAAATAATTTATTCATTTTGATTTCACTCAAATTTAGCATTTTTTTTTTTGAAAAAAGAGATTATTCATTCATATAATTAAGAAAAAAGAAAAGAAATTTGAAAAACGAACGAAGTTTCGGACAACAAATCTTATTGTCCATCTGACATTCATGTGTGCTTGGACAATGGCTATTACGATTACATCGCTGAGTGACCTGTCGAATTTTTAACGCTGTTCCATGCTTACATTGAAGTTTTTCACAGAATAATTCACAGTCAGACAATGATTTGAAATTGTTGAAATTACCCAATGCGCCATTGTATGTAAATGATGTGCAGCGGCCTTGTTCCGAATCATAGTAATAACGGCGAGATTTCTCGAAGTTTAAATTAAACATTCTGGAAATTCACTTCATTCAATTATATTGCATTATTTAATATCAGTCATTCTTCGTATTTACTATTTTTTAATTTTCTCACACATTTAATTTTTTTTTTGATAATCAATTAAATCATATTTAAATTTTAGAAGTGATAAATCTAAGATTTTCTGTAAAAAAATTTTACAAAATTCATAATTGGACTAAGTATTGAGCTAAATGAAAATTCTTTTAACAACTTTAAATTTTATTAAAAATCTAATAAATATGAATGATTGCATGAAACTTTGCTTTTGTACAATCTTTGAATTATTTTTATCCTAAAAAATTTGCAGTGACCTTCTGACCTTTTCATACTGTGACCAGGGTCAAAATTAGTATGGCGAGAAGGGTCAAATGGACGTCCACCAGCAATACTACATATGCTTGTAACACTTGGACAGCAAACTTCTCTCCAATCATTTGCTTTACATTCAAAATTGGTTGAACATGAATTTATTGTTTGGCAATTAGTGATTGGTTCCTCTTCGTTCAAAATGCGCCCCACTGAATATTCCGGGGCGCCACGTTTGCAACCTTAAGAAATGAATAAATTACAAAAAAAAAATAAAAAAATATTACCTCAAAAATTTGAATGTCAGTAATAAATTTAAAATTTAAGTTTTTCGAAAACTACTATTTAATTTCATCCTGACTCTTTTACGAGACTACATAATTAATTAATTAAATGTATTGCTTGGACAGCATTAGATATGTTGTTGCTTAAAAATGTTGTAAAAGGAATATAATTTATAAACTTGAATAAATTCTAATAAATTATTATTTATATTTGTGATATTATTTCAATTACAGATAAATAAATTATTTACTAAAAATATTTAAATTTAATAACGAATAACTTACTATCTTTGCAATATGATTCGCAATGTTCACGAGTTTTGAAATTATTAGGTGATTGTACTTCCGTTTCATCCCATGGATCCCACATAAACTGTTCACATATACCGGTTACAGAATTAAACCACCAACGTGGTCGTACGCCAGCTGATTCTTTCACATTTAATTTTGCTTCACGTTTTGGTTGCATGCAAGTAAATGCTATAAAAAAAAAATGGAAAAAGGAAAAGAAATATTTTAAATGAACCCTCATTTTAAGCATCTAAAAATTGAAATATCAAAATGATTACAAATTTTTTATCATTTTTTTTTTTTGAACATATTTTTAAAATTAGTCATTTTTTCAAAATTATTCTTTTAACTAACCACGATTTGGACAACAAATTCCATCTGCTTGCGGATGAATATTGTAAATACCTTTCATTGCTAATTTCACATTATTCAATGGTACCGTTACACAGTCGTAAATATCGGCAATGTAAATTCCATTTTCCGGTTGATACGGTTCTGTAGCATAGGTACATGCACCACCACCATTTGCTACAAATGTATTGTAATCGGTAGATGTTGAAGAACAAAATTGCAACGGATTAATTTGTTCGCCTGCTAAAATCTGAAATGAAAAAGGAAAAAAAAAATGTTTGCTAATCATTTCTTAACCTTTAACCTTACTTATATAACAAGTATTACTAAAAAAGAAAACTTGTTTTTTATATAATTAAATACAGTTATTTTTCTTTTACTTTACTTTCAAATAAAATATTTCGAAGTCTTTTTATTACTAAAGTTAAACGTACATCATCATCATCTGGATCAGTCATTGCTGGATTTCGAAGTTGTGTTATTGGCATTGCTAATAAATCATCATCATATTCCGGTAATGGACATTTCGGCACCGGATCATCATCATCGCCAAATAATAGAATGCAAATAGTACCATCACGAGTATGTGCTTGCACATATGGAATTCCATTAATATCAGATGGACATTCACATTTATTTTCTACACAACGTGCACCAGGCCATGCCGAATTACATTGTTCCGAGTACTGGCAACCATTTTCACCAATATTTTTCTCTTTAATTTAAAATTATTTCTAATTTTTTATTAATTAAAAAAAAAAAAAAATGCAATGATGAATAAAATTTCTTAATATTAAATTTAAATTTTTCTTTTTCTTTTTAATCAATCGTTTGAAATGTTGCATTTTGGCAATTTTTATTATTTTTATTGATGCGACAGCGTTTAACGTAAGTAAAAGCGTAAACATTGCATATAATGAAAATCAGAATTTAATATTATTTGATTTCTAATTTCTCGACAGAATCAAAGAATTGCATGAATTAATCAACATTTAATGATTATTAAATTATTATTTAATTAATTTTTTTTTTGAACATTCCAATGAAATTCTAAAAATTGCTTTAGCTAAAATAGTTACATTTCAAGTTTTAAATTTAAATTTAGTTGACTCACTAAGAATTGATTTGAATCTAAGATGTGAATGTATTTAGAAAAATCATCCAAGATTTTTGATTGACTTTTCTTATCATAGCAATTTTAAGTTAAATTTTCATATCGAAATTAATTTCAATTTTTCTTTCATTGCAAAAAAAGCAATGAAAATTTGGCAATACAATATGCTAAATAAAAATATGAAATTAAAATTTTTAACAAAAGATGATGAACTTACTGAGATAACAATATCCATGAATGGTAACAAAATTACTTCGACATGTACAAGCACCAACTGAACAAAACATTCCCTACAAACTATTTTTCAAAATTAAAATTAAAAAAAAAACTGAAAAAAAATTAATTTATTTAAAAAATTTCAATTAATAATTTTATATTATTTATATTAAACCTTTTCTTTGTGCAACTGATAAAATGAATGTTTATTTCTTCAAAAATATTTCAATAAGTTTATTTTACTCATAATATACATTTCAAGGTAATGTCACATACATCAAATTTCAACAATTATATGCTTAAAAAATTCTTTGAAATTAAAATCGTTAATAATTAAAAAATTTTTAAATTCGTCAATAATTAAAAAATGTTTAAAATTAAATTCGTTAATAATAATAATTTTCATTGATCAAGAAGTGTCCTAGTTAGTTTAACCGGTTGATCAGCCAGGATAAAATAATTTAAAATTGATTTTAGGAATTTTATTCAAGAAACTAATCAGTCCTTAGCTAATGTTTATATTTATATCGAATGTATTGATAGTTATGATACATTTTATCATATCATTCAAGTAATTATCATTCAATCAATTCAACATTGATATAATAATAGCTACACTAATCTAATCATGACTATAACTTTTAAAATTTACAATTCTAAATTAAATTTATTTAGCATGTACGAT
Source organism: Brugia malayi (assembly GCF_000002995.4). Classification (NCBI taxonomy): domain Eukaryota; kingdom Metazoa; phylum Nematoda; class Chromadorea; order Rhabditida; family Onchocercidae; genus Brugia; species Brugia malayi. Next base: position 11,064,430 of record NW_025062475.1, read on the forward strand.
TAAAATAAAAAGAAATCTTAAATCTGCTAATGTCTAAGACACAATTTCAGCTAATATTTTCAAACATATGTGACATTTTTTTGAAATTTTAAAGCATAAAAATTTAAAAACGAACATTCAAGCAATCTGCATTGACGGAACAGTAATCACCAACACGACCGGATCCGGCAACTTCACGTCGTTTACGATGTTGATGATTATTCAAACAGGTTCCGTTTACAAAATGCTCATCAGATGCACAACGCTTTGCAATTAATTCATTCTTTCTTGTATCGCAAAATAAGTATGAATTCTCATAGATATTAATACGACTAAAATTTTGAAAATGTCAAAAATGAATTAAAATTTTAAATTTTAAAAAATAATTAACCATAATTAATGAAGCAAAAAGGTGTATTTTCAATTAAAAAATACTTTTTGTAGAAGATTTTGCCTACTTTCAAATATTTGATAATTATATATAACAAATAAAGTAAATAAATCAATAAAAATAAGAAAGTTATTCATTCTTTCAAAAGTATAATTGAATTTATAGAAAGTGTAATTCTCATTAGATATTTAAATAATATTTTTCTATACGTTTTTTTTTTCAAAATGTCTGGTGATTTAAAGAAAAAAAAAAAGTAAATTTGATGGTAGATTAAAAAAAAAAAAAGTAAATTTGGTAAATTTAACTGTATTGTCCCAATATTTTGACGTAAGTGACCCGTGATAGTGCCATTTATATAAATAATTGCTCGCAATATGGATAATAATTTGGATAAATTTTTAGATTAATTAAATATATTGGAAGTAATTTGATATTACAAAAAAAAAAAAAAGAACTTTGAGGAGGAAATGATAATATTACTTCATAAATTAGTATAAGTCGATTTATTACAATAATTTATTTAGACTTTAATTGAATGATAATGACAAAACCTCAATTATGATAAGCTAAAGTGTTAAATGATAATTTAAAATGTAGCAAAATAGTTGTAAATGTAAGCAAACTTACTTATCAGTCGTATTACAGAATAAATGCTCATATTGTTCATCTTTGAGACATTTCTGGCCAACATTTAATAGTTTACATTGATCACACTGATTACTGATTCTACAGATTGTAACAGCCCATGATAAGCCTACATTTAAAGCTTAAGCTAACATTGAGTAAGGTGGGACAAATTTTTATTATCAATTAATTAATTAATTATCTATGGTGTTTGTAGTTTTCAAAGAAGAATAATATTTCGTATTGATTTATTAAATTTATATTTAAATAATGAATGAATTATTCAAACTGTAACATCAAATTACCTGAGCAAATTAGTAGAATTACTGCTCCAAGGAGCATTATAATAGCACCAATCGTCCAATAATGTACTTTGTTGACAGAGTTATTTGCGGTCATTCAAATCTAAATTGCTTAAAAATGGATTTTTCATTTTTTTTTTCTTACTATTTGAAAAAAAAAAGGAAGGAAGAAAGGAAAGTTAAATACTATTTGCTAAAAGAAATTAGCGAAATTGTGATTGAGCAATAAGTTTGTACCATCCACTGAGTGACCACATAAATTAACAAATGACCACAGTAAAGAATGTTTAAGTTTAGCATACTTTTAAGATTCTTTTGAGTTATTATTGGTTTAGCAATTTGGCATTCAATAATCTCTCTCTTTTCCAATCATTCATCTCTCTTCAACTTCTTAACCTTTCTTCTTTTACCTGCTAACCCTCTCAGTGAAACCACTTAAATATGATCACGTCGAATTGCTAACTCAAACTTCATCAATCACCTACCATCTCACCTGTAAAACCAGAGGTAAACATAACTTATCCCATTTTACCTTCTTGCTAACATTACCACCTTCTTCCATCTATACAAAAATTTTTAAACAACCATTAATTTGTTGTTCATTGCTTGTTATCCTCTTAAAATTCGAAATTATCCTTTGAAATTTCAAAATGAAATATAATAATGAGAAAAAAATAACAAAAAAAAAAAAAAAAATAGAAAAAGATTAATTGATTTTATTAATAAAATTACAAAAAAGAAATTTTTTTCTCTTATTGTAATTTTAGAAAAAAATAATACAAATATTTAACATTTGCAAAACTCATAGAATAATATGCGAAAATTTTGAGAGTAACAAAGGAAAAAGCAATTCATTTATAAAATTTCTAAAAATTTTCAACCTTTCCTTAATTTTTTAACAGATTTATTGTTTCATTTAAATTTTATAAGCATTATTTTATTAGAATAATTTCTTTTTTTTAAATGATTGTTTTCTTTAATCAACGAATTGATAGTGAGAAAAACTGAAAGATATTAGATGGCTATATGTTATGCTAATAGTATCACAGATTCAATGTGTAGAAGAATTGATTAGATTTAAAGTTCAGAGAAATATCTGATTGGTAAATATTTGTTGATCTCTACAATGAAGTATTTACCTTCTTTACCAAACACAAGCAAACAAATCAAATATTCCATATCAAAATTAGAATTAGCTGTTTTCTGATCTGTTTGACAAAATAGATTTCATATTTAAACTTTGTTTCATTAATTTTTTTATTTCTTTTTTTTTTTTAAAAAAAAGCGATGATTATTAGATTTTGGAAATTGAAATATTTTTTGCTTTTTATGGCTTTACAGTTCACTTATGCTCTTTGCAGTATTTTTGACAATTAATTAAATATTACTAATTATCGAAGAAGAAAAAATCACCCAAAACAATATGTTCATATTTCTGTCTTGCTTAAGTAATAAATATTTTATATTAAAATATTGCGTAGAAATGCAATTATTTACACATAAGAAGTGATAATTAATTATTTAATTAATATTGGCTGTACAAAATAAAACAAAGAATATTATATTATTATGGTTAATGTCTATTTATACAAGTTATTTTAAAATTTTAATCCTTAAAAAATTGCAAATTGCATGAGAGAAAATTTGAAAACAATTATTTCAACTATGAAAGATATAATTTGCAATGTATCTTAATGAGAAATTTTTTCAATGTTTAAATGTTTATTAGCAAAAAAAAAAAAAAAAAAAAACAATTTATATGAGATGTTTACTTGATACAGTGATAGTAATATACTTAATAATTTAAGTATTAAAACTCGAAAGTAATAATTACTTGTCACTGAACTCATTTTCACACCTATTATTCCATATATAATAAATGATGACAATAATAAATATGATAACATAATCACTAATGAAATTGTAAAAACTTAAATTAAGCAAAAAAATTATTTTTTTAAGGTTTGTGAAAATTTAAGTTATCTTTTTTCTAGCAAATTTAATTTGTGAAATACTTTTGAATATTTTCATAATTATTAGATTTGCTTTTGAAATATTTCCATTTCATACCTTCGGCTAATAAATAAAAGATGATTAAAGCAAAACTTAGTTTAATATTGATTGTATTGAACAATTATGCATAAATGCATAAATGCATGAAGCATTTAAATTTAAATTAGCAATTAAAAAATTTAAAACGTTGATAAGTTTTAATGTTTATTTTAGCATTTTTAGGAAAATTATAAGATTTAAAAAAAAGTTCATTGAATAACTTCCTGAAACATATAGCATCAATAAAGTTATTCGAATTTAAGTGAAATTATTTTACTCACTGCAATACAATCCATTATTATAATTTATTACTAATCAATAATATCTCGAGTAATTCATTATAAAAATTCTCATTGAAAAATTAGCAAATAAAGAAAAATCTCTTCAAAAAATGACACTAAGTAATAACCTTTTGTCACCTGGAATCTTTTTTTTCTTAAAATTCTTAAATTTATCAGTATTATCAATTATAATTTTTCTTAACATTTTTAACAAACTTAATTCTTGGAAGAAATGAACATTTTGATTCTCTGAAAGATGAAAAAGAATTATGAATCCACGAACATAATTTGGTCGTTTATGTAAGCTTGATAATAAAGAAATCTAACATAAGTGAAACATAATAAAACAACAATGAGAAATCGACTCCAAGCTTCAAACTGTTTACAACTTCTCTGGGAAATACCGGGGAGACATTTATGGTATCTAAATGATTAACATCTAATTTTCATTTCCACAGACTGATAATTCTTTCTAATCAATTCCACAAAAATCGAGTCAAATCATCCACGTCCACATGAAAATTTCGAATGGATCATAAAAAACAAAATACTATTGAAAATCTTTTTATTGAAAAGAAATATTGCCATAACTGCAAGCAACACCAAAAGAACGAAAATTCAAAATAAAATATTGGGTGGGATAAGTTCTGTACATGCTTCACACAATCTCATCTAACCGGAACAATTCCGAAGGAAATTCAAAAGTAAGCAAGATGAATTGAATTAAACAATTTTAAGTCAAATTAATTTGAACTAGCAGAAATTGTTAAACAATCCAATAGAGAGCAACAAAGCTTGCAAAATTCAAGCACTGCAGATCGATTACATTGGTTTTTGATCACTTTTGAAGTAGTTTTTAAAAGAATCTGCAGACGCTTCACTTCTTTTAAGTCTAATTATAATTTCTAATTCTTCTTACAATACAGTTTCGAACTGTTTAGAAAATTTTTATTTGAATGTTTCATCTACTGCTATTGATTACATCAGCCAATCAGTATAAAATTATCAAAACATTCTAAGAAGACTTCTTACTATCAGCACAAAGAAATAAAGCACTTCAGATATTGTAAAAGACTCGAGAAATTTTTGAAATTCGCAGACAGGCATCAGCAAAGTAAATTTGTATCGATCAGAAGGCTAATTGATATTAATAAATTATATTTTTCTAATATGACTATAATACATTTTTAAAAATTAAGGTTATATCAAAAACTTTGAATGCATCAAAGTATAAAGCACTGAATAAAATTGCTTGATTCACAAGTAGTAGTGACAATCCAAAATTTCACAGTATTTAAAGAGAGAACTTCATTCCTGATACATGCGATTCGTGGTATTTCCACAGTAACTTTTCACGTAGAAATTAGAATTCCATAATCAACTTATGGGGATTTTAATACAGTTGTGAATAATTTCATGGATCAGACGAATAGACACCGAAATTCAGTTTAACCATCACTTCGACATTCTGAAAATAGCATAAATTATATGTTATAAAACTTCACTGCAAAATTTTTCTCATACATATCTTCAATTTAATATATTTAGAAATCTTTTCATCTAACAGTTATCTAGAAAAAACTAATAATTGACAACTAGATGTTCAATTTTTAGTGCTTCTTTAGAAAGTAGAATTTCAAAGAGGAAAAATTTCTGCGCAATACATCTGCCATATTTTAAAACATTTCCTTGAAAAAAAAATGGTGTCAAAGAAAGGGATGAACAACAAATCAGGATCATTAAACCTTTCAGTTCATCAGTATAATGTTAACTTGAAGATTATTTAACTTGTATGAAATTGTAAGATACAAGTCTTAAAGCAAATCTAATTTGTCCAATTCCCGCTGCTAATTCCATGCTGCGATGAGGCATATAAACGAAATAGCTTTGGTGGAAGATAAGTAGCTTAAAACATTGGGTTTGATATACAAAAAAAAATTAGTTGAAAACGAAAGACCTTTCTGCATAACATCACCTTCCAGATTCACCTTGACCAAGTCTAGAAATGAAAGAGCTATTTAAATCCATATGTTTTGTTTAACTGTTGCATGCTAATTTTTTGATTTTAATAAATGAAAAAGTTATGTTATAAATAAATTTTTGGAAAAAAAAAAAACTGATGTAAATCTAGCAATAACTATTATAAAAAAAAAGAAAACTAGCGTTTTGTTTTGAATTTTCTCATCCTCGGTGCTGCCTTTTTTTGTCATATCCGTGTGTGATTTCGAACTGATATCATCATTTCCTGTATATTTCTCTAACTCTTTCATCATTAATGGTGGCCCTAGATATAAAACCATTATGAATAAATACTTTTTTTACATGAATGCTAATATATCACACAAAATGCAATGAGCTGAACATAAAACAGATAAATCTAATAAGTTTAGATTTGATTCCATCAAATTTCTAAATTTAAATTAAGTTATCAAAATTTAATATAAGAAACGGACTATTCAAGTGCTGTACACTTCGTGATGATTGCTCATTCTGACTTCTTTGTGCCTCATCGATCAGTAGCATAATATCAACTCGTTTCGTTGTATCTGCGTAAGTTTTGGCTTTAACCAACAGCTTCGGTGGTGATGTAACATTGTTATTAACGTTACTGTTTAATTTTTCAGAGTCTACAACAGAGCTAATTTTCATTATATGTTTTGGAAAGTGCTTTAAATTTAATTTGATTAATAAAAATATTATTTAAAAAGAAAATTATATCCCGAGTATTATAAAGTAGCAATAAGTTAAATCTTACTGCTAATTTATAATAATACTATGAAAATTTGACTTGTATTTATCCCATTTTTTATAAATCGCTTTTCTGCTCAGTTTCCTATTGTATAGAAGAAAATATATGAATACAGAAAAGAAAACTAATCAAATCTACGGAATTTGAAATCAAAAACTGGAATAGGGATAACCTTTTCGGAATTGATCACAGACACAGTTATGCTGATGTTCTTCATGGAAAGGAGCATATCGTCCTCTTCGTCGATCAAATTTCCCTCTTTCTTCCAAATGCGCCCCATTAACAAATTGTCTTTTAAAACGCATACACGTCATTGCTCGATTATCATATCTTCTACCTTCATTGTAACTCGATGATGAAAAGGTCCAGGTTGTCTGAGAATAAGATAGTGATGAGTTATAACCTCCGGAGTAATTATTCATCGATCGTCTCATTGTGCGCCCACCACGTACCATATCATTGCAATTCCACCGCGATGAATTGTAAGTTGATCGTCCTTGGTACTACAAAACATTCGAAATAAAAAATCCGTAAAACATGCAATTTTCCAGGAATATAAAACATTTTTGAAATTTAAGAATTTATTAGATAAATTAGAACTTCACCTTTCTTGGAAAAACTTCACGTGTATTCGAATGCGTGTAATGATGATGAAATTGTGATGATGAACAATGCGAATTTTCCCAAACGGTAGTATCACGTGCTGGAATATTCAAAATATACTATTCCTGGTAGGAAAGAAAATTGCAAACTTTCAAGATTTTTTTTAAAAAAAAAGAAAATTTTACTTCTCGATGGTTGGCGTTTTGTTCGATAATTATATGCATCATCGGTATTACCATTATTATGATACTGTAATCTGTAACAGATTATTTAAAGTCAGTTTAAAATAAGACCCAAATCTAACCAGTTTTTTCGAAAATTTTAAACTATAACCGATGCTTATTAGAATTTTGTGCAAAGTTGCCGCATGAAACTGAATATAATGATTTGGCATTGCGATTAATAGATAAGGATGATAGGCGCATATCACATGAAGTTTCTACCGATTCTGCAAACGACTGACTGAGCAAAAAAAAAATTTCATAAAACTTTGATAATATTTGCACTACAAATACAAGGCATTAAAAAGTGAAGATTAGACCAACAGACAAGAAATCAAAGTCATTATTTTTCTGAAAACTTAGTAAAGTAGTTGCTCATGATAGTAGAGATAAAGACATGAGGACGATTATTCTAAATTCCGAACTGTTATAAATATTTAATGAATCTTAGGAATGAAAAAATAAACAATTATATGTAAAAAAGTAGCCAACCTTTTGCCATTAACTCTCGCGATGTGTCACTAGTTGTACTGGCGCCCATATCACGATCGTATTCACGAATACAATTCTGAAATTCAACATTTTTCAAAATTTTTTTCATCTACCAGAATTTCATAGTCATATTATTCTATTTTCATTAAAGATTGCTGATGCAACAAAGAGATTATGAAGTCAATCATATGAAATTATGTAAAGTGTAACCACTTCAAAATTATCAGTAAAGCTTGATTATTTTCTGTGCTTATGCTAGTTTTTAGTAATGACAAAAATTAAAATAACTTAATAACTGTAGTGTTCAAGTAAACAATAACAAACAAATTAGAGATGAAACCTTATTCATAAATGAAGACTTCAATGGAAGATTTTTCTTCGTTTGCCAAGTTTTTTCTGGAGAACTCATCATTGAGATTTGAGCGTACTCTATATCTATAGAAGACATGTTGACATATTGACATTAAAACAAAATAAATAACAATACTTAGATAAATAATGAAAAGAAATCAGAAATCTTTGCAACATTAGGTACACTTAATCTTGAAATGTAGACACTTAGCCTGAGCTCGTTCAGTTTTAGTAAGATTAGCAGGTTGAAATTCATTTTAATAAAGGTTTGATAACCACTCGTTAACTCAAATAAGCATAAGTACCTGCTTCCTTTACGAATGTTTCTGGGATCGTGTTTTTCTCCTGTATTCGAGGAATATGCCTGAAATATTTAACTGATTTTAGTGCTTCTACTGTATCGGATGACTGAAACCACTGCGGCGGACTATTCTGAAGCATGGCAGCGGCCACTGCTACTGTTGTAGAACCTGAAAATATGCATTTAATTTAATTAGGTATATTCGTCTCCAGTCACAAAAATCTCACTTTTTTAACTACTCCTTCCGATCACTGGTAAATTACCTTGGTCACTGATTAATGCATCGACAACATTAGCTCCAGAACTCATCAAACTCTGTGACTGAGATACAAACGACTGCAAACATACTGATGACTTCTCGTACAAATTCTCCGATTCTGTTTTATTACCCGAAGTAGTGATGCTGTCTGCTAAATTATAATCAGCACTGCTAGGAACTGCACCGTACTTTTCCGGACATTGATTAGAGCATTGACTGGCAGACGCCTTATCATTATTTCGAATATATTCCATCTAAAAAAAAAAAAAAAAAAAAAAAAAAAAAAACTGGACATGAAGTATGAAGAAGATAAGGTATGTTCGGACAGGAAAATCAATAGTACCAAATATCAAAATGAAATCAAGGAAACGGAGGAATGCTATGTATGTGCATCATTACCCAAACCATTTGGAATCGGGTAGATAACGCAATATGAAGCAGAAAACTGAGGGTACCCAGCACTTCCTTTCAAACATTAAAATTTGAAAAGTAGCCATTTCATATAGTAGCAAGGCATAATATGGTATAATAAAGTTTGGTGAAATACAATTAGAATAGTGGTACATCTCCGAACTTCTTACTTCGTCACATAGCTGAACTCAGTGCGATGAGAATATGAAAAAGAGGAAAAGCTTTTTGAAAGATTCAAAAAAAAAAAAAGTTTGATTGGAATTGCAAACTCTTTTTGGGGAGCAGCCACATCGTTTTTAGGAATTAACTGTTTAAAGTTTTCTAAATCCATTGACGGACTTGTATGTTTCTTTTCTATTAGTAATTTTTTGAATATTTTCAACACTGAAATTAAAAGTTGAAATCAGAACCTTTCGTGGCATAGATGCATCCGGTAATGGTCTTTCAAAATCGTCAATTGAAATCATTACGATACTCTTACTTTTATTCTGTCTAAACAAATCCAAAAATTGTGGTACAGATATATTCATCCCACCTGAAGCACTTCGTCCCTATAAATGTACTCATTTCAACTTGTATTCCAAGTACAGTTTTTAACATTAACTCCGATTTGACATAAACGTTATTTCACATATTGCATAATTCTCTTACTCTAGCTCCTAAATTTCGAGATCAGTAAAAAAGCAATTATTTTCAGAGTAATGTAGCAGCTCTAGTAAAGTTTTGGTGGTAATGTAGAAGTCGAGTCACTAACTTTTGGTACAATTGATGACGGTGAAGCCGAAAACGTTATCGCTCTTTCTTCCGTCTTTCTCTGTCCTATAATCTTGTATGTGGTTGTTCCAAATTATCCGCAAGTTCACATAGTGAGTGAAATTTTAAAAAGGAGTAAAGATATAAAATGAGGTCATAATTTCTTAACATATCCTCAAGTGTTATAGCTTTAATAGAAACAGTACTGAGAGAAATGGAAACGGCTATTATTGAAGTTATACGCTGTGAATTCGCATATATTTTAAAAAAAAATTTTTTTTCATAACTGCTACTTTTACTTGTACAATACTTGTTATAAGTTCCTTTAACAGTAAAAAGAATGCATGGAAAAGATTTAATCTCCTGGTGCATTTAATTCACAAACTACTTTTTTCGATAAAAGAAGAAACAGACATTCTGTCAAAATTATATGTGGACAAAAGTAGTAATCTCATCTCTATTAACATCTTGTCTATAAAGTTAAACCCATCAGGATATGAATCCCAGTTTTAAGATTAATAAAAAATAAATAAAATTGGGAACTATTTATCAAATAGTTTTCCAGAATACACGCAATTCACAATATTCCAGTTTTTAACTGCGGGAACTTGTGCAAATATCAAAGACAGACTAACAGTGCTGCAGGATAACTTTTTTTAAAGGTATGACCAGTCAATTCCAATAAAAAATTTTTGCTGAATAACTGATATACCATGAAGCTAAATTATGAAGATTTCAAAAAGTATATTTACTTGCAGCACTGCCACCAACTGCTAATGCGATTGGTGCATTTTCATTTGCCAATGGCTGCAATATTTCTTGACAAATATGCATTGGTGGTAACAACGAAGCAATATCATTTATTGCAGGTGGTGAAAGAACGGCTACTGCTTGAAGTGCTGAAAGAAATGTGGAAATTATTATAATAAATTATCAAAAGAATTAATAACAACAATGAAGATTGTTTTCCTGTGCACTAAGCTTTTAAAATTAGACTGGGTGAGAAAATAATTAAGTAACTAGATTTAAAGAATCTTTAACGAAAGCATATCTAACTACATATTGTAACTGAAAAAAATTAGTGACGTCCAAGAATTTTGTAATAAAATTTTGAGGAAAAGAAATTAGAAACAGAAATTTTCCATAATTCCTCTTACAGCTGGACTGTTTATTTTGATTCAACTGGGAATAAAGTAATGATGAAGCCTTTGCCAGCGAATCACTTGAATTCTGAAAATAATTTCAAAAAATCTTTGAAATTTTTTTTTTTTTAAAAAAAAACAATTAATCCTTAATCACTTCTCCACATTAAACATACTTTTTGATAAGTAAATATTTTCCTCCTATCTCTCAAAGAAGACCGACAGCTCGTTTGTTTACTGGGCCCATTTTTCTATAATTTTAAAAGTTACCTCGGCAATAATTTTATTATTTTCAGCAATTCGTGCTTTAAAATCATTCTTAAAGAAGTCGAAATCTTTCGTTATGACTAATGGCTCATTCTCCAAAGCACTATTCCGAAGAAGATGATGACGCATTGCATAAACATTAGTTAGATTGTGTTCTTCAGACTCAATTGTTACGATATTCTGCAAATGAAAATTTGATATAGAATTAATTAACAAGTGCAAAAACTAATATTTTCCAACTATTAGTGCTGATTGATAAGTCTCATCATCTTTCATCCCTATTCTTTCTCTGATTTTAGCCATCCGAGTGATCTCTTTAAAATTTTGGCAAATGTTTTGAGGTGGTCAAAGATTTTTTTTATTCCTTTATGCGGTAGTAAATAATCGAGAAAAAATATAAAATGAAATTCGAAATTTCATCACATACTCGTAAAGTATCGTCCGTCATTAATTGCTCTCCCTCTAAGCGACTTTTCCTCACCATAACTGTCAAATCACGTTCTGCATCACGCAAGAACAACTCTCGATTTGATGCATCAACCGGAGAAAGTAAGTCATTATTTTCCACATCAAAAATTAGACGTACAGGTAAAAGACCCTGAAACAAAATTATCTTTCGCTCAAAAAAGGTTTTTTTTTTTTTTGGATTATAGTCTTAATCCACATTAAATCTATTTTCTCTTCGAGTACTGAATGAAAAATATTTTATGCAAAATAAATTACACAATTAAAGATAACAATTAAGTAGTACTTAAAAAAGTATTTAATTGGGATAAGTAAATAATTCACTGAAGTAAAGAATAGGAAATAGTAATAAGAATAGTGAACCTGAATATATTTCCTGGCTTTCATAATAGCATGCACAGAACCATAGAGATAAAATACGGTTGCTCCAAAATGACGATCTGCCACAGTTGGAAAATAAATGATAGCATTTGTTTCTAAACTTATCGTTCGTATCAAATATCCGTCTGGTACTCCCGTAACAGCTAGCTGTTGCACAGCTGGTATATCCATTACTGTTGAAAATATCTTTGCTGAACCCTAAAAAAGTATGCTTCAGCCTATTTACTTGACTCGCCAGTTTTGAACTTATCATTAGATCCTTGTCATCTTAAATCAACAAGATTTACATGTTCGCTGTCGTTTGTAGTATCAAGCAGCAATCGATGAAGAGCTGTACAGGCATTACATATATCTCCTTCGTGCGATGGTACACCACGCACAACACAGGATGGAACGGGATCCTTTGACTATAAAATAGGTAATATTAGATATTTTCCAGAGGTTGAATCAATGGAGCAGAATTTCTATTCATTTCCAGAATTTTGCTAAGATAGTTAAAACTTGAAGTTTAAAAAAAATAACTTAAAATTAACGAAAAAAAAAAAAAGCTTAAAACTCAGTATCTTTAGATTTTATTTGTTCTTTGATAACTAATACCTTTTACCTCTCACACGAAGAACAACAATCTTGATTCGTCAAAAAAACTCAGATTACATCTGCTTCCCATCATACGATGAGTGGTGAAGTCGTTGGGTCATCAAGTAAGAAAGAACTCACCAACTGTGATGACTGCACCATTATTTCGAGGTTAGGAAAATTAATTAATTTTTCTGCAATCGCTTTATCAATAACACTTTTTACGTCCTTCATTAATATATTAGGTTTCAATGTCTTTAGAGGAAAACTGATTGCTACAGGTGTAAAATTCTGCAAGAAATTATAATATTTTGATAAAAAATTTTGCATATCATCAAACAGCATAACTACTGCAATTAAAAAAAAAAAGAAATCTCTAGTCATTTGCAGATTTTCAACTTGAAAACAAAAAATCAGCGTAAAGGGAAAAAATCAGGAAGCATATCATACTCTAATTCGAATTCTGGCTTGTTCAACATTCGCCAACGGTCCTGTTAATGTTACCTGCAGAAAAAAAAATTTTTTTTTAGCTATTAGCTAAATAAACTTTTATGCTCTTCACTTTCAGAAAATTGTTAAAGAAATATGCTAATTTCATTAGCTAACAGAAAATCCCAAAATATGTAATAAGATTGTAAAATATTTTCGAATTTTATGTTTGAGCAGGAACTATATGAATAAAAATTCAAAGCAAGAATTTGAAACTTTCATAATCTTTAAGTTTCATAATAAAACCTACTCTATTTACATAATCATTGGCATTTTTAGCATCAGGCGCCAAATCAGGGAACTGAATGAGTACACCAGTATCCTGCATAATTTGTGGTATTGAATCTTCATCACACCAAGCTTCCATTCGCTCTATCATGCCGGCATGTTCAGCATTTGGTATCTCGATTGTCAACGTAACATTTTTCGATAATGGAATCTTTAAAAAACGTAAATTTCAAGCATTGTTTCCTAAAACTCTAAAATTTTAGGAGAAAAAATTTTCCATCGTATAGGTTCTATTGATATTTAAACTCTAAATACGACTCAAGTTCGTTGTATGAATCGTATATAGAGACTAAACATCCGAAAACCTAAAACATTAAATCAACAAACAGGTGATGGTAAAATGTTCATAAAAAATTCTTAAATACTGGTTAACTATCTCAAATGTAGGCACTGAAATAAAAGTTGCAAATATAATACAAATTTTTAAACTGGGTACAAAATTTCATAATTTAGTAAATCTGATTATTTGTAGAAGTATCGTGTTATTCCCAAGATAAAAATGATAAGAATGGCGAGATGCCCTTTAACGAAATGTATTAATATAACATCTTTGGTTTTGCATTTTGAGAATTTTTAGTGTATAAATTTACTATATGTACCTGGCATGTTGGAAAGTTTGAAAAATAAATTTATTTTTGGTTTCTTTCACTACTTTAATGTTTTATTTGCAGTTATAATTTAAGAAGCTTCGAATATACCCGTTCCAAGTATTGCATCATGTTTCCATTTGTAGCTTTTTGCAACCGATTTGCTTCTGACTTACGACGCTGTTCATAAGCAAGTTCTACTCGTCGTTTCATGGCATCAAACATCTAAAATTGTAATTTCAAGGGTAATATAAAGCAAAAACGAATTGTGATTTACAGTTCGAATATATAGCTTTATTTTTTTTTCTTGGCTTACTCATACGCTTACGCTAGATCAACATTACTATAAGAGATTAATTGTTGCAAAAGCTATTAAGATCCAATTAAATGTAATGGTCTAAATAAGAAATGGTGAAAGTCTTGAAGTGAAATTTCAATCTTCAAATTTCCTAACATTTAATTGTCAAAAATTCATGGTCTATGACATCTGTAAACTTCACTTTTCTATATTATGTCTTTGAATGAAGTAAAATTTTAGGCTTGTTTCTGTGAAAAATTTTTCTTAAATCTTTTTATCACCGAAGTAAAAATTTCCTCCTCCCTTTTCGAGGCTTTACTAAATTAGAAAATCTCTTACCTTGGCGCTTTCTTGTGAACGATGATAAAAACTGACAAAAAATTCACTACGTGGCTGCCGAAACATGTCCCGCTGTGGGAAATGAGCATTTGGATATCTGGGATTTGCTCGTGGTGTAAAACCACCGCGAAGAGCCCAATAGCCCGCGACTGGCATACTCAGCGATGGAATACACTCACACATCCAATTCAAATTACTCGCTTGATGTATATGTTCTTTTAGAATTAAACTGAAATTTAGAAAAAGAAAGTGGATAATCAATATAATAATTTAATTGATAAACTCACACATTAAATGAATCCCTCAATTACTTTCATAATACTATTACCGAAGTCGAATTCTCACTCTTTATCATTTCCAATTTTTGGAGCAATGAAAGAGGAAGATTAGAAAGAATTTATTTAAAAATATTTACTTGAAAATTAAGGCTAAAGCTCTCTTACTCTTCCTTGTTTCAGTTCATTTCGTGTAATAAAGTGCAGAAATTGATAAAGAATTTTTGAAATCAATTTTGAATTTCAAAAGAATTTATTTAAAATATAATAATTTAATTGATAAAGAATTTATTTAAATTTACAGATTTCAATGAATAGATAGTGCATAACTGAAACGGATAGAATAAAAGGGAATAAAGTAACAGTTTAGCACTGTGAGCTCTTTATATGATATCTACAAGGGGTTTATTTGATGTGTGCATCTGCACGCTGCACTGAACTATCGGATGATAAAAGTAGGCAAAATGCATTATTTCTTTAAAGAAACTTATGCAAAACTCTATTTTAAATCTACATTTAATAGCTTATAGATTTTAAAACTCCAAAATTTTAATTTTCATTTTAATTATTCTTAAAAGATAAGAAGTGAAAAGAAACAAAAATGTATTTTGTGAATAATATTTAAATGATTGAAGAATGGCATAATCTTATAAGTGAAATATTAAACAAATAAAATGTACACATTTTATAGCAGTTTTTAGGAATAATTTTATTTAAATGTAAACTTTAATAGTGTAACGTAACGTGAATGTCACTTTTCAATTCTTACGTCTACTAATGAATCATAAACGTTACGCTAATCATTTCTATTCTTTCACAGTAATTATTGGTAATTACAATAATTTATTTTGATAATAGTAGAAATCCTAAAATATTTCAAAAACTTTTGTCTAATATTCAGTATGCAAGTGACAGTTTTATTGTCATTTGCTTTAATCGCAACAATCAAAATTTAATTTCGATTTCATCCAATCCAATGCAATAATTCATTTCAGATTCACTTCATTCCTTTTATCTCATTTCATTTATTTTCAAATTCACTCATAGATTTACATTTCTAAGAGAATCAACTAACAAATCAACCGTCTCATCCTGAAAATATTGTTTGCAAGCGCTTAATTCATATTCTTATTTTCTTATTTCCGGATCCATTTTTTTTCCTCCTCTTCACTTCTCATAATCGTCCGAATTTCACAGTACTCTACACCGTTTCAAGTAGAGGAAAACAAAATCACACCAAGCTACCAACTTCAGAATCCCACCTTTCCCGCCCTCACAAACCCGCCAAATTACCCTGCCCTGCTGCTTGCCCTAATTTAACCTCCTGCACCCCTATTTCACGCATGATATATGCAAATTATGGAGATCAATCATGTCTTATGATCCTAAATCAGTGTTTATCTAAGAGCAATCCATCAGGTAATTTTCTCAGTTTCTTTTTATGATTATTCTTTCTCCATTTTTGCACACAGAATTTAATTTACGTCAAATTTTACATTCAAAACAGCAGGTATTAATTTTAATTTGTTTTAAATTTTGCATTATATTTATGACATTTGAAAAAAAAAAAAGTTATATAATAATAAATGAGCACAGATTATTTTCTTTTTTATTAATTTTGTTACTTAGTTTGATTTCATTTAAACCATTAAAGGTAGCACTTTTATTATTGGAAATCAATGATGTCACTTGATAGTGTCATTAGCTAATATTAGAAATTATGCAATTAGTGAAAACTTTTGGAATTTTCTCGGCTTAAATAAAATTTATATGAAAGCAATGAAATTTAGATTAAAATATTCAGATTATATGCAAACTTTACTTTCTACTATATTAAAAACGAAAGTGTAAATTCGCTAAACGATGTAATTTCAAATAGTTTATTTTAAATTATTTTACCATACATGTTACTTGATAATATACTAGCTAATCTATTTAAAAAAAAAAAAAAAAAATTCATATAAAATTTCAAAAAATCACCTTTTCCATATTTTTTCTCATATTTTTTTTCTTCTTTCCTTTCTATTAGAATCCATCAAGATTGAATCTACTGATAAAAGTGAAGTGATAAAGAAACAATCAACTAACCCTGTGATACTCAAATGATAATTCCTCGCAGTGACATCACAATTAAACCGCTCACACTTATTGATAACAGAACTATGATCAATAACAAATACTTCTGCCATATGTTTTATAGTAATTTGCATATTGACTGTATAAATTGATGATATCATTTACTTTTATCTCATTTGTCTGTAAGTTCAGTTAGAGCGGGGCGCAGTTTGTCCTCTTATCAAACGTATATGAAATGAATTTTATTCTGTAACCCATACAATATTATCTTTTAAATAGTCTTACCATAGATATTTCATAAATTTGAGCAATTTTAAGGTTAACATTTTTCATATATTTTATTTGATTACATCAAAATAAAGGATTGGTTTCTGGAGTTATATTAAAATTTTTTTAAAAGGTTACCTTTAGGGGTAATCAAAAAACAATAATAAGTGCTGTCCAGATGAATTTATATTTCATCTGAAATTTATGTTAAACTTTAAACTATTTCTAAAATCAGTTTTTCCAAAATTTTTCGTTTCTTTCTTTTTTTTTTTTTTTTTTCAAAAAAGAGTATGCAATTTCTGTAATTTCAGTAATTTAAGTTCAGTAATTGTCACAGGCATAATTAGAGCTAATTATTTTAGTCCTTGTAATTATCATATTTAACTATCACATATCATCTGATAATCATCATTGGAACTGGTCGAATTGTCATTAATTTGATATTTTGCTAATTGTGTTTCTAAGTATTCAATTCTTGCTAGCAATTTCGTCTTCACACTGCTGAATTCTGCTGCAAATCGAGCCATTCTATAAAAATTCTCATATTTTATCATTTATTTAATTTGTGAATTTCTGATAAAAAAATTAATTAACTTTCATCCTCTTATCATTCTCATTATCTTTCATTTTTCATTTCTAACTATATTTCTTTTCTCATTTCTCCAAATTTTTATCATATTTTTCGTAATTATTATTTATTATTGTTAAAAAATTATTTCACAAATTTAAAATTTGTCAAAAAAAGAAACACCGACTATTTTTTTTTTTAAATTTAACGTGTGATTTAAATTGGAAAATATTTAAAGTATTCTATAATAGTACTTGGTTTGCATAATTTTCAACGTATTTTGCAAATTTTTAGCCATCTCCTCAGCAGTCATTTGTTCTTCTGGTGCATCTTCATCCAGTAGACCATCTTTTCGAAGAATTTCTCGACCCTAAATTGTTTACCATTACATGATTCTTAAATCTTTGTAGTAGACATCTAAATTTTCCTGTCAATTATTTGTTAGTAAGGATAAATGTATAGTTGGATGCGTCGATTATACATCAAATATCTCTAATGAGGCATAAAATATTGTCCATCAAAAATTAAACTAGCAGAATTATGGATAACATTAAAATATTATCAGAATTAATCAAATAAAAGTTAAACTAATATCAAACCAAAAATTAAAATCATATTAGCATAAAGTGCTAATCAAAATAAAAAAATTTCCGGAAACCTTTGCAATCAGTAACTTCCTTGCATCCGGATATTCTTTTAATGCAGTCCAAAGATCATTTTTATTTAATGCAAATAAATCCGTGTAACCAACCGATCGTACATTTGCTGTTCTTCGATTACCATTTTTACTTCCTAAATAAAATTGAAATTCAATTTTTTGCTTCTATTTATTTCTTCAACATCATAAATCATTTGTTCATTTTCAAAATACGCTAAATTATTTAACTAATGTATGCATTCTATGTTTTTAAAGAAAAAATTCATAGTGCATAAATTAATTGGCTAATAATTAATGACAGAAGAAATTAATAAAAAAAAAAAAATGCTTCAAATTGATTTATTAGAATTATATTTGATTCTGAAATCATAATTATATCATAACTGAATAATAATAATATGACAATAATGATAATAAACGATGATAATAATAACTTTTATAAATCTAACCAGCAATATTAAGTATGCTAAGTTCACCAAAAACAGCTCCTTCCTGTAATGTTGCAAAGACTTTAATTCCGTCATCAGCTACAACTTGCAATTTACCACGCTTAACAATGTACATTTCACGTCCAATATCACCTTTCTTACATATGTAATCACCAGGTGAAAATATCTAAAAAAAAGAAAATATCTTCTTTTTACGTGAATGTGAACAAATATCGTTTTTATTTTAATGTATTTTTGCATATATTTTTCCTTATTACATTCAGAATTTCTTTAAGCATTTTTTTGTTTTGAAATATTTTTGAAAATTCGAAAATTAATAAATTAGGTGCTATTATGATCGTACCTGTTGCTGAAGTTTTAGTACTAATTCAGCTAAAAGACCAGCTTCACAATCCTAAAATTTTATAATTTAATTTCCATTCATTGATTTTTATTCAATATTTATTTATTTGTGATTTGAGAATTATTTAATGGATCAATTTGTTGCATTGCAGTTTTTTTTTTTTTTTTTTTTTGAATTTTAAAAATCTTTAACAATAATTTGCTAAATTGAACCACTTAAAAACAAAGAAAAATGCTTTACCTGAAAAATGCGTACTCTTCTAAGAGTTTCATAATGCACTTGCATAGCAATTTCTGTTTGCAATTTATCCGGAAGTACTTTTAATACACGTTGATCACTTAGTGATTGCTTATGTTCCCATAAATAATCAAACCATTTCATAACTCTCGTTTCAAGCTAAACAAATTTTCATTTCATTCCATACGATCGGTTTCAATTTCATCCAATCATTTAGAATTCAATTCTGATCAGATCGATTACTTTTCAACAAATGTGTTCATCTATTAACATTAGCCATCATTGAATTCTACTAAGTGTTATTTATGTTAGATTAAAATAATTTTTATTTAATAATTTAAATTAACATCATTGTAAGAAATTTTTTAACATTCAATCGTTTTACACCAAAAAATTTAGAAAGGAAATAATTCAGTAATTAATTTACTTACCTCTTTGTTTACTTTTCTCAACTTCATATACTGTTTAATGCCATCCATTTTATTTTGAAATTTTGTTCTTGCTAAGCTCATATTTGATATTGCACTATAAAAAGAAATAAAACTTGCTTTTTTGTTGCAATTTATCTTTAATTGTTATGTTTGTTTCATTTGAATGATTAAATCAAAAAAAGATTTGAATTAAATTTGATCGATCGATTGTTCATCAACTACTTTATAATGCATGCATAGATAGATCAGTTCAGTTATTTGTTCTCTTTCTTGATTAATTATTATGACTGTTATCAATTATCATTAATTAGGAATAAAATTGAAGAAAAAGAAAAAAAAAAGATTTCGAAACTTTTGTTATGTTTTCTAAAATTTTCAATTTATTAAAATTTCATTTAATTATTCTTAAAATAATTAAATTACTATTCTATTATACCTGCCAACATTACCGACTATAGTAGCAAAAATGAGTACACCGCACATTAAATCCATAATTACAAAGAGAAATTCAATATTTCTCTTTGGACTTGGCACTTCACCGATTGTTGTTAGAATTAGCGTTGACCAATAAAAGCTATAAATATAGCGCCTGACAAGAGTATCTTCTACACCACTAAAAATTGAAAGAATATTAATAATGATTAGTTTAAGTTTTAAAGGATAAAGGATATCAAACTGATAAGCATGAAATTTTAATTTAACAAATGATAATATTTCAATCGATATTAAATTATCAAAGCATAATTATTAATAATTAAGAAAATTTGATATTTATGAGAGTTTTTGATGCACCTAAGTCTTAGTATTTATTCAGGTAAATTAATTAGGAAAATTTGATATTTATGAGAGTTTTTGATACATTTAAATTTTAGTACTTACTCAGATAAATTAATTAAGAAAATTTAATATTTATGAGAGTTTTTGATACATTTAAATTTTAGTACTTACTCAAATAAATTAATTAAGAAAATTTAATATTTATGAGAGTTTTTGATACATTTAAATTTTAGTACTTACTCAGATAAATTAATTAAGAAAATTTGATATTTATGAGAGTTTTTGATACATTTAAATTTTAGTACTTACTCAGGTAAACTTTGCTTATTAAGTGGTCCATAGACCCAACCATCTGAGCCAAGGCCAATCATTTCACTTATAAAGAAGTATATACAAGCATTCCAATGAATTATTACAATAATATTAACAATAACACAAAATATACGAAATGCATTTGGCATCGAACTCCTGCAAAATTTTACATTCCATTTGCTCAATTTTGTAAATAAAATAAAAATGAAGTTTAAAAGTGAGATTTAAATTAAAAATATAACATATGATTGTAATTCTTGGTAGTGTAATAATTGTTTAAAATAATCCATTAATATCTTAGTATCCTTGAAATTTAATAAATGATTAATTCATTTTGCTATTAAACGAATTATTTTAATATGAACTTAAAAATATCAAAGATAATATCAGTTATTCGTTGAAAAATATATGACTAAACTGTAAATATAATTGTTATTAACAAAACGATAAACCTTGTCTCAGTGCGATCAACAAAATCCGAAAAGCGTGGATAACGAATGATACGATTGAAACGTAAATAGGGTATTGATCGTTGAAATATAAATGATAAGATAAGATCAAATGGAAGAACACTAATTATATCCAATTTAAATTGTAATGATTTCAAATAAAGTTTGCTAATGCGTGAAATATCTCGAACAAGTAATCCTTGTTCCAGGAAACCTTAATATACTTTTTATTTCAAAGCGATACTTACTTATACTTCTTAAACTGATTTGTAAGTTAAGAAAACTTTGACCAAAAAATATTATTAATTTTAAAATATTATTAATTTACCTGTTCTAGAACGTACAAACATATCAAGCACATAAGTAATATCCATAATAAAGTCGACTAATAGCCAAGCAATCCAATAATATCCATAAGCCAAATCATTAAAAACTGATCGAGCTTAATAATAATAATAAATATAGATTAATTAATTTAAAACATAAATAGTTCAAAATTAAAATTTTAGCCTATTCTGACTTTATTTTCACTCATAAAATGCATAAAGTTTTGAATAATTCTATTATATATTTATAAACATTTTCATCCTATTAATTCTTAAATTTACATCTCAGTTAATAAATGTAAATAAAGAAGAAAAAATTCTAATAACAATAATAAACAAAGGAGAAAAAAAAGTTTACCAATAACAACGATTAAATTATATGTAAATGCGCATGATACTATACTTAACCAATAATAATAAAATTCATCTTTTGTATCTAAAACCCATTTGTTTAGTAAATATTGCCATTTTGTCTCGTGAGTTGTTGCTGATGGCGCTTCTGTCGCAGGTTGTTTTGAAGTAAGTGAAGTAGGTGCAGAAGTCTCAATTAATGATTGCTTAGCTTTTTCACAACTTTTATTCGAATCTATTGAATTCAGTTGTGGCGTATTTGTTACAGTTGATGGAGCTTGATTTTCTTCCTCATTTATATTGCATATTTTATTTGATCGTAATGATTTATGCCTCTGTAATCATTTAAAATTTGAATTTATTTGATATTTAAAATTAATTCATATGAATTGATATAATATAATTTGGACATTGATAAAAAAATTTGTACTAATTGGCTTTTTACTTTCTTTTTTTTTTTTCTAAAATGAAATTGAATATGAATATTAATAATAAAAAATAGAATAGTAAATTGAATTTGAATTGATCAAACGTTTATAAACGTACCTTTTGAAATGAATCATTATTTGAAATATTTTTCATAGCTGAAGCATTTGGCAAATTTTCCCTTTTTTTCAAATGATTTTCATAAGTATCATCATGACTTTTAGAGAACATTTTGCATGATAATTTCTGAAGTATCTTTTTTTCAGTAAAGTATTTGAGTAACAAATTAATAACCGATTATTCAGTAATATATTTGAGTAACAAATTAATAACTGATTCTTTTTTCAAATAAAATTTAAAAATCGCCTTAACAAATGGATTAATAAAAAAAAAAATCATCCAGAAAATTGTTGTATTCTTCCAGAAAATTGTTGTATTGGAAATATTCTTCCGGAATATTTAAATATTTAAAAACAACAAGTAAGATGGATTAATTTGTCTACTTAAATCGAACAAAAATTATACAATTAGTTATTTTCAGTTATTAATAAAATATCAAATGAAAGTAAAAGTAAAAACATTTGTGATTAACTGTGTGGTAATTTTTCAAAGTAATTAACAAAATAATTTAAAAAAAAATTATCTGCCATTTTAAAATTAGATATAAAAATTGTATCGAATGGATTTATAAATATTATTATTGAAAATATGATATGTCTATAATTTAACAACAAATTTTCATTTTTAAAACATAAATTTCAGAAAAGCTACGAGAAAAAAAAAAATGAACCTTTAATTGTTAATTATTCAATGTTCGTTCATTGAATCCAAAATTTTGACGTAATCTTTGAGTGTATAATAACTTTGAAGAAAAATGATTAATAATTGCATTGGATAAGTTTGAAAAAGCAGCGTTTTCTTCTCTATCAACCAACTAATCATTCTTATCACCAATGATAACAATTTACAAAACTTTGAAATTTTAATATCTGAAAAAATGAAATTTTTCTATTTCTTAGATTGACTCAACAAATATTACTTTCAAATACTAAAAACAAATACAACAAATACTACTTTTTTTTTTGATCAAATGATTATTCATTGTGAAAATATTTGTGAAAATATCATTTGAAAGTAAATAAGCAATAAAATAATAAAAGTAATAAAATAAAATGTTTTATGAAAACAATAACAATCGATTGTTATGTATTTAAGCACTCAGACACTTCTGCTTTATGAAATTGCCTATGAAAAGTTTTAATTTAAACTTTAGAGCAATTTAACTTTAACTCAAACTTAGTCTAACCGTTTTGTAACTATTGCTTCATTTATTACCTTTTCTTACTTATTTCAATATTATATCACAATTGGAGTTAGATTTTGAAAGTTGTTAACTTAATTCGAAAATTTTCTTACCAATTAATTTGCAAACGTATTATTAATTTGCATTTGCTCCAAACAAAACAGAATCATATTTAATTAAACAAATAAAAAGAAGAGAAAAAATGCACAAATTTAAAATAGAAATTAATAAAATTTCGATTCAATTTTTACAAAAATTGAAGTAACCAAACTTTTTTTTTTAAAAAAAAAAGTGACATTTGTTAGAACTAAGATAACTTCTAATAACAACAAGTGTACAAACAAATGTCGTGTAATTTGAAGATGAAACCCTCATCCTTTAGGTCACCTTGACAACCAGCAAAGTCTCATCATCCCATATCATTCGAAATAATTTTTCTAAATCAAAGTGTAATTAATCATCGTTGACTTTTACAAAAATTGAAGTAACCAAACTTTTTTTTTTTAAAATTATTTTTTTTTTTTTTTTAGAAAGAATGCTTTCTATTTATAACTTTCAGTGTAACATTTTTCTCGAGAAATGAAACTGTAGCGTTATTAGTTGAAAAATTTTTATTCAAAAATTAAGTAATATTAAATATTATAGCATTTTATATGCCATAATCAAATTCTTAAAGAGTTCCTAAATTTTAATCAAAATTAAGTTTGTTGTTATATCTTTTTATTCTTTATTGTAAATTGACTTATGGATTAATTGTCTTCTTGAAAAGTATTATTTTGTACAATGTTCAAATAATTCAAATTTTGATGAAATTCTTTTCTTTTTTTTTTTTATTCACAACTCATATAAACTTGACATGATAAAAAAAGAAAAAAAAGGAAAGTACAAAAGACATAAATTCAGTAGTGCATACAATTTTCATAATTTCAGAATGTTTTTCATTGTTCAAAAGTTTAAATTTTAAAAAATTTACAAAGAAAAGATATAAAAAAAATTTTTGATATGCTTTTGGGAATAAAATTTAAATTTGACATAATTATGGTTGAGTAGGACAAGAACATATTCCAGTATTGCATGGTAGTCCAAAACACGAAGTGGAATTTGGGATGCATTCTTTTCGATTGCATATTTTGAATAATGCATCAAAGATACCCTTTAAGCCAGCACATTTAAAACCTAAAATTTAGAAAGCTTTTTTGATTGATTTATATGGATGATAGATAGAGAATGATAAGTGATAACAAAAGAATTAAAAGTATTTTAAAAAAAATTAGTAAATTATTTTCAAAAAATTCACTATTAAATGATATATTCAATCAAAAGCTAAAATGAAAAAAATAAAATAAAAAATTAACCTTTGTCACAGTCACAATATTTTTGATTGCTGCATGCACCTCTTAAGCCACCACAATCTGCATCAGATTTGCATGGTGTAAATTGCAAGCATGCAGCACAGTTGCATGTACCAACTGCAATACCAAAACATTTTCCTGCAAAAAAAAAAAAATAGTAAACAATAGGTTCATAGAAGTTGTTTATTTTTTTTAACTTCTGTGAATCTATGATAAGTTCTGAAGCTAATATTATTTTTGGAAGATATAATTGAATTGAATAGGAGAAGAGAAATTGAATTATAATTTTTAATTTAGGAAAACATTAAATTTTAAGGAAGCAAATTTTAAAAGTTATATTGCTCTAATGCAATAAACTCTTAGAATTTATGCTTTTGCATAGTTTCATATTGGAATTTTTTTTAATTTGAAATGAAAACTAATACATTTTGATTCAAAAAAAAAAAAAAAAATAAGATCATACCGCCATTGCAGTCCAAATCAATTGAGCAATTTTTCATTGGTATACAGGGTGACACAATAGGTTTACGTTCTTTCTCCTCTTTTAGTACACGTAATGTTCGTGTCCAATTATTGAAATCTAAAAATAGAAACGAAAGAAAAAAGTTAATTAGAAGTAATTTAATGTCAATTTTAGGATTTAACAAGTAGTAAATACCTGAATTTCAATTACAGTTATTATAATCTGAAATGAACGAACGAAATTTGGTAAGATTGTTTGCTTTCTATTAATTAATATTGCATACATATGAACTAAACAAGTATAAAAAAAGAAATATAAATTAGATAGCAAAGTGAGAAGGAAAAAAGAAAATAGAAAAAAAAAAAAAGGAAAAAGAAAATAAATATATAATGACAATTGAAATGATAAATTATACTATTAGACTATTTCATAAATTATTTTAGATATATTCAAATGGTAACAAAGGTACCTAAGGTATCAGCGGAAAAAAATGAAGATTCTTCCTCGGTACTAACACCATAAGCCACAGCAAGTAATGCAGCACTGAGAAATATTGTTCCAATGGTACCAAACATTATTCTTCTTAAAGAATATTTGTCACAGATATTTGTTAAGTCTGCAATTTCACTTTTCTGATAACTCAGAACAAAATAATTTAAACAGTTGTATATTGGTTTAATTCCGGGAAACAATTTATGTTACGAATTTATAAAATCATTTTTGATACGCTAATTAACCTATCAGATTCTATTCTTTCCTTTTTTTTTTTTTTGATAATTTTTTGATTTATTTTAAAATCTTAATCGTATTGTCTTATTCATTCTGACATTTTCCGACTGTTATTATTATAACTAATTGACAATACAATGATTTTTATGTTTATTATTTGCAAAGAAAGTAAAAGGAATAATATTAGTAATTGAATAATTAAATCAATATTGATCAATTTCTAGTAAGTATTCATTAATTTTCCTCAAATTCCCACAAACTTATTTCAAATTTAATTTATCGATTGAAAATATACATTTAATAATTTATAGAAATGTAAACATATCAAAGCATAAAAAGTAAGAAAAGTAATTTATAATAGAATAATCAACAATGATTATTAACTATTAATAAAGTAATTGAGATTTCTCAATCTAATCAAATCATGATCTTGCTCTTCCAACCCGCTCTATCATTTAACTTTCTGGAAAAATAAGATTTTAATAATTATCCAATTTTTTGTTTGTTTCTTTTTTGTTTTTCTTTTTTTTGTTTGTTTATTTATTTTTGTTCTTTTTTGTTTCTTTTTTTTTGTCTTTCTTTTTTGTTTGTTTGTTTGTTTATATTTCTAAACATATTTTTCCTATTGATAAACAAACTTTTCGATGAGAAATTATACATCAGAAATGTATTCTTTTTAATGATATCTATTCAATTACTGAAAATAGTTTATTTACCTAAAATGTTGGACATTTTAATTAATAATATCAAAACAGGAAATTCTTACAGAAAATAAAACTTATTAGATAGTTCTCATCAAATTAATTTCGCTTTACGAATTTCTTCTCTTATTAACAGTTAGTCATCAACTGATAAGAGAAAATTAAATGTTATACAAGCGAAAGCTAAGATATAAGGATAATATTAACGATGAGAAATTAATCATTCATATTAACTGGAATTAATAGATCATTTTACTTCTTTACTTTTTACAAAATCAAAATAACGTTTCCGCATACTTGTAGCAGAAATTTTCAGTAAAAAAATTAAAAAAGTCAATAAGCAAAAAATAAATTTAAATTTAACGCTCAAAATAAGTGTTTTAAATAATACTTTTTATATATTTATAGTTTTTTTTTAATATATATGTAGTTTTTTTTTTTTCTTAAATAATCCTGTTTACACATTTATAGTTAAGTCATATTTAATTCTTAAAATAATTATAATTCCTTCAGACTTTTTAACTTAATTAATCCACTTGATATCACAAAAGATCACCAAACAATTCATTTAATTTATTGTAGCATTATAATACCAAAAATATATTCTGCAATAAATATAAAAGTGTTTTCAGTTAATTATAGAAATACTTCATAGAAGAAAAACACATGTTGCATCATTAACTTCTAACTAATTAAAGGTAATACAAATGTTTACATTCTAACTAATTAAAGGTAATGCAAATGTTTACCTTTACATATCTAATACTGATGGTAATAAAAAAAGAAATTTCATAATTTAAACTAATAGGAAATACTTCCTTGTCAAAATTCACTGTAACTTTTAGCTTTATCGATGCTTATCATCCTCTAGCGATTTTCATAGTTTTTGTTTGTTTCATGGATTTCCTGTTTATTTTGAAATAATAATATTTTTGGAAGTATTGCAGGAAGAATTAGACTATAAGAAATAATCTCTAAGATTAGAACCATAACATTCTCCATAATTATTTATAGTTTTATGTAAAAAACTTTATTACTAATGTCGTCTTAGTCTGCTTCTAATGCTCCATTGATCCTTTCCATAGAATTCGTTGAAATCCCATATCTAATTTATAATCATCCATTTGTGCTTGAACAAATAATTTTATTCCCTTATAGCATTTTTTTTTCTCTAAACTTGCTAATTCTTTTCAACTTCTTCATGTTATAGAACGTGAACTTTGGACTGAAAGTAAACAATTAAAAAAGCGTACCTAGCTTGAGGCCTTCCGTGAATTGAATTTTAACTAAAAGTGAGACCCCCAAACAAAAAATCGATCATTTAACCAAATTACAAACCTTTCGGGCTCATAACCCGAGTAAAGAAAAACAGCTCCAAGGTGAAAGTTCACTACGTCAACTCTCATAATAGCCCTTCAGCTTTTCATTTGTATTCCTGTTGTAACTCTTTCCTATTTCAGATTCTTCATTAACGCATACGTCTGTGACTTAGGAACAAGTCCGTCTAAATATCAGATAACATGCTTTTGTGGACAAACATACCCTCACCCTCCCTATATATAAGCTTTCAACGTCACAGATTATGGTCACAAAACTTGCTGCCCCATAGTCTCATATCTCATCAACAGCTAATCTTGGCGAAAAGCTTATGCATAAAATGTATTTCAAACAGACCACACAAATTAGTGATGTAACACAGAGGAATTAATCGAAATTCAAGAAAATCCTCGCAAATGTGGCGGACTAATTATTCAAGAAAACTAACTTCACAGCTCTTTCAAAAAACTTTTTGGCCAAATAAGGACAACTTGGTTTATTTGTATCTGCAAATTTTTGAACAATAAACGAATATTTAACAATTACAGATACACTTCTATGTTCTTCAATAAGGGGGTATTTGTGGCATCTGACCCGGCATCGGTTGTAACAAATCCTTCTTTTCTTGTTTATGTTCTGATTCTGGATGCAGTGGATTCGGTGCTTCATTCGGTTCTTGGATATGAATCTGGTCAGGCAATGCAATACGTGGTCCCATATTTCCTTTAGGGTCGTGTGGCAGCATTATTTTCACTTTGATACCCAAAACACCTAAAGAAACATGTTTACACTGTTTGTTCAATTTAAATGTTAACTGAATAATATTCACTGGAATTTCCAACTTTCCACATTGATCTAGCATCCACACTTTAAACACATCACTGTGTTCCAGAACCTTGTTTTATGGGTAATAAAACCTCTTGTTAAAGCAATCTTTCAGATAAAATGTAAAAATGCCAAACACCAATAACTGTAAACCTTGACGGAGTTGAACGTGACGTACTGCCTGTTGGATGTAATCGTTTACCGGTTGACCAGAATGAATCATCAATCCATCAACAAATTTCATCGATTTAGCTCGCTGACCGCGCAGCTTTCCGGATACAATTACCTAAAAAAGCAGAGAGTTATGTAAAGGCTTAAACACCCCCTACTGAGAGACTACATTCTCAGTGTGTTAATCTGCGGTTCTTAATAATTCAAAACCTACCATGCTCCTTGTTTGAGTGAAATAAGAGAGCTCAGCCAATAACCAGAATCATTGCATACTCAGAGAGATATGCTTACATAAGAGGTGTCATTGAAATGAACATCATAGCTCCCACGAAGACAATACAACACCACTTCTCTATCTGTGACCCGAACCATAATAGCTATTATCTATGCCGTAATACCTACGCCACTACACCACTTCATTACCAAATCTCACTCAGTTTTTACCAATGAAGTATTTTTCTCCATCTTCTGGAATTTACTGGACAATTTTTTTCTTTTTGATAGAAAGATGCAATAATTTTATATAATTTTGCTAGTAAATATTTTATATTACTATTATTATTACCCATGGGAATGTAATCCAGCTCGAATATGCCAATTATCTCATTTAACAGACGTGAAAATCGACTTACTTCGCATCCCTGAGCATTGGATTCCATAATAAAACGCAACACACCATAGCAAGCTCGACGAACAGCTAAACCACCGACCAGTTTGTAACGTAACGATTCGCACTGAGCTACAGCGCAAAGACCGCGATTTGTAACTTTTTCCGCGTAAAGCTGAAACATGAAAATATATCTGCTGCAGTAGCTTCGATAACCAAGTCAAATCAAAACTATAAACCAAATCAAAACTTGCAAACATAAAGGTTTTCCGTGACAAACTTACCTTATCACGGCATGCCGCTTAATTTTATGATTAAACTTATTTCAATAAGTCCCGTGATGATGCGAAATATATATATATGCACAAAATTTTGAAAAAACTAAAAGAGAAACTAATAATGATCCAAAACAAGTCAGTCAAAAATTTTTTGCGCAGAAAAAATAACGAAATTAAAGTGTTTGCACTAAATCCTACATATGACTTTTTCCAAACGTGTGATATATCCAGGCATATCTTTTCAGCATTCACAAAATGTTCCCCCATTTTTTCTTTAAAAATAATTTATGAAAGTTCCAAATTGTTTGTGAATTTACTTTACAACCAAAATTCAACAACTATATGAAGTGTGATATAGCTGAAATAAATAAAGTGGGCTTCTGGTATGAACTTCTACGCCAATGCTGCGATTTAGAGGCGAATGATCGTAACATACCTCA
This sequence comes from Brugia malayi, assembly GCF_000002995.4. Taxonomy (NCBI): domain Eukaryota; kingdom Metazoa; phylum Nematoda; class Chromadorea; order Rhabditida; family Onchocercidae; genus Brugia; species Brugia malayi. The sequence goes on from NW_025062475.1 coordinate 11,095,162, forward strand.
ACTGTACCATCAGCAAATCCAAATCGTTTCTGTACAACCGATGTTAATTCACGAATCCGCCGTCCACGTTCACCTAACACACTTTGCGTACGTGTAGCCAAAATGATTATCTGCATGGAGAATATCAAAGTCAATGAAAAGTCAATAAACACAAATTTCGGCCTACAAGAAGTACTTTCAAAAAATTATTACCGTTATTATTATTAATACTGTTATTATTGTTACTACTATCATTATTATATTATTACTGTTATTATTATCAGTCATTCGTTATCATCATTACCATTATTCTCATTATTAATTATTATTATTACTGATCATTACTACTTTATTATAGTTGTAACACCTACCACTATTATTAATTTGCTTTAGTATTATTACTTATAATTAATGAGAGGATTGTGGCAAATTCTATGCCAACCAGATTTAGCCACCTTTCAAAAAAATTCGAAATTTAAATGGTGTTCCAAGGCATGTAGCTTTTAAAATCAAACTCAGTGAACAATACGAACCTCGGCACGTGCCGGTGTTCGCCGAACTTCAACACCCGAATAACCATCTTCGGCTAGTTCCTTCATAAGGAAATTATTTAATTCAGCTTTGAAAATACCATCCTGCACCGCCTTTCGCTTCTTTGACATCTCCTGCGTTGTGACTATCATTGGGCTTTTTCTTCTGTCTCGTGAAATTAAAATACCTAACTGTAGCTACCAAGATTACCTGAAATATATTAAAAATTGAGCAAATTATAATTTGTGGCTCCAATCTATTCCTATCCAATATCACGAAATATTACAACTACCCTGAAACAGTTATCCAGTACGACAATGACAAAGTCATTAATATGATGCTGCAATCTCAGCTAGCAGTATAAAAACATATGATTACAATTCAACAAACATACTGAAAGAAACGGATATGGAACTATTATTGGTCGACTTGCTTGAATATTTCAAAGCTCTCGACAGCTTCAAATTTATAGCGATGAAAAATATGTGAAGAATCATGCAGTTTAACATAAGTAATAGAAAATCGTATCATGAAAAAACAAAGGAAAATTACGATAAAATAAAAATGTCTGAAGCATTTACAAAAATACAGGAAAAATTTAATAGCAGAAAGACTGTCAATGCAAGGATATCATCGACTGCTACCGAAAAGCAACAAACATTCCCAGCAAAAATGTAATTATATAGCAACAGCTTTTGCTAAGCAACAACTCTAGCAACGTAAGTATCGAACCTAACGTTTGAGTCGTAAATGGAATCAATCAGGTCACGCAACGTACGAGCTTCAGCCCGATAAAAAGATTGTCAATTGACCCTAAAGACGTCCTATCCCATTTGACTTGAGAATTACAAATGCGGGCCGCGGCCCATTAAATACCGCCTATCTAGCTGGATGCTTTGGACCTCTTCTTTAGCATTTGTTATTCATTCTCTATCTGCCATTACAATGTCTGTTAACTGCCTAATACATGTAGTATGCACAGGTTCTTAAACTACTGTATAACCGTCTGAAGTCTCTTCGTTAATAACGTTGTACTTTTTATTATATGTGTCTAACGTAGTGTCAAAGAATATGAGTTGCAGTTAAATCCTGACACTGTCCAACTATGTGTCACTATTTTGTGAACTGTGCAAGCTGAGTTGGAGTGTAGATTTGAGGGATCTGAAATGTGAGAGTAAGTGAAAAAGTAAGTAAGTGAAGAGTTAAGAGTAATGAAAGTTACTTTTGCAACTCGATATTAAAGTTTCCAACTAACAATGTTTAATCAAAGTTTTTTAACTTATCAAAATTTGGATTTATTATCAAAAATGAGTTATGAGGGGGTATCTTTAAATTATTAAATTAGTATTCTTGTAATATCATTGTTTATTGAACTAATAGTATGCTCTATTAGATTAATCATCTCAATTAGAAATGAACTTTACTTGAGCAGTATTCAAAAACTTATTTATTCTCGAAATCATTAATTACATAACAAGATCAGGATGAATTATCACTCTGTAGTAGTTTTATCATTGGAATTGAATTTCACTTACAAAAAAAGACAAAAAAAAAATCATCAAAGATAATTTTTTCACGCACATAATTACAGGAGTGGTGAGTTGTATTTAGGATAAACCGGAAAGTTTTATTTACAATCCAACTAATTCCTATAGTTTAGATTTCCATAATTTGAATTTTCAGAATATGAAGTGGAATTTGCTACTCTTTCATTTCTACAAATTTATTGCATCTCAGAATAGCTTCAAAATTCTCCACCTTAGAATTAATTGGTTTTCTTATTGATTTTCCATTTAACGCTTAAATCTAGAAAATTTCTATCTGAACAACATATGAACAAATAATAGCCTAAAATATTTGATTGATTAGTTTAATTAATAGCAAAATTGATTAATACCACCAGCAACATTTCAATAATACGAAACATAAATGAAAACAGAATGTGAACAGCGATGATTTGTACAGCACCGTATCGACGTAATCAGCGGATTGTCGATCTTCATATTCCACACGTCCGTATAAGTTTACAACCCAATAGAATCCTGAAAATTCAAAATTAAATTCGAAATTTAAAATTTGCTCCAAAAAGGATTCCAAGTTCATTGATTTATCGAAAATTTCATACCAGGTATATGTATCTTAATGATATCTTCCCTGTATACGTCTTGAAATTTATGGTATAAATATTAATAAGAATATTCAGGATCAGATACAATTAGAAAACATAAATGATAACTTTAAGCTTTAGAAGAGGTAAAATATTAAATTTGAAAATATTTAAATTGAATTCAAGCATGTTTTACATTTAGATCACGAAGTATATTCAATGAAATATGCAATTTAAAAAAAAAAAAAAAAGCAATTTCTAGTAGGTAATTTTTTTTTTGAAAATATTCAATTGCTTACCAACTAATCCAATTAGTAAAACAAATAATGAAACCAGCAAATAAATAATACAACCAATAAAACGAATAATTTGACAACACCATTTGCGTTCACCGATTTTTGTTGTTGTTGCATAGGTGAAGAAGAAAATTAGATTAAGAAGAACCTGTACCAATCCTGAAATTAACTCCTCAATCAATTTTAATTTAAGAAATTCAAATAATTAATTAGAAAAATTAATATAACCTAAATTTTTTATGTGCAATGGTTTACTCGGATAAACGTATTTCAAGATTATTCGATTTGATCTTTTGCTTGCTACTAAGATCCCTTACTTTCTTTATTTACCTTCATCCTCATTTTACTTTACTTTACTTTATTGCTACTGAGATCCTTTACTTTACTTTACTCTATTTCTACTGAGATCCTTTACTGCACTTTATTTATTTACTTTACATTTACTTTCTTTTGCTTTGTTTTACTTGATTTTTTACTTTACTTGCTTACTACATGGCTAATTTAGACACTCTTATTGTAAGCGACTTTCTTTTCTTTGTTCAAAATCTGCTTTTTTAGTTCTTTCGGGAATTGATCAAGTGATCATTTTACTATTACCAGTGTAATTACGAGGTATTTTGCGGATAAAATTTGAACATTTAACTATGAAACTTGAATAATTACAGGTATTATTGAGTTATAATATTCAATCCTTTTTTAATATTCTAAATTTATGTTTCAAAGTTTAAAAATGAGATTTGAAAGTTATTATAATGTTTTTTTTTTTTTCTTTTTTCAGCAAAGATTAGAACAAATGTCTATGTATGTTTCTGCAAAATTTGAAACATTCATCTTAAATTTTAATTGACATAACAGTAAAATGTGACTGATTACGGTAGATGGAATTTTCTTGAAACAAAATGTAGCGAAGTGTAATTCATCATTTAACTCTTTCAGTTCGTATAAATGCAGAAAAAGGTATTTACTAGACGATTGAACAATTTTACAAGAAATTTAGCAAATCTAATTAATAACCTCTCATTAACTTTGGCTATATAGATTAAGCTTTAAGTGATATCATGATTTTTAATAATGATTGTAATTAAAAATTTACAACCTTTATGTTGTCAATAAAATGTGTAAATATACTTATTACCAATTTTACTAGTTGAAATAGCATTGAAATAAAAATTTTGATGAGACAAAATAAAATGTAGCAATGCTAGTGATAGCATTATCAGTGCAGTTGAAGCAGTAATATAAAAAATAATAAAAATAAAAGTAGTGATAATGTTGAATGAAAGACTGCAGCATTAATTAGAAGAAATAAGCATAAATTTTGTTAATTTTAAAGTTAAAAATTTAAATGAAACATTTCAAAATTCTGATTGAACTGCTTAAACAAACCATTCCGGCAATGAATTTCATTTTAATATTTCACTTTTAGCTATAATTGCTTTTATTGCATTACTATTTCATTATTCCTTCTTTATTGATCAATTACAAGTAAATTTTGCTAACTGGAAAATTTTAACTTAACAATTAATCAATCACTAAAATTGCAAAATCTCAGTATGAAAAATCAGAAAAATCAAACAAAAAAAATTTTTTTGGTTAAACAAAAAAAAAAAATTCTTTTTAAAAACTTTTTTTCCAGCTATGAAGTTTTAATTATTAGCAAAATATAAGTTTAGAAAGCGAACCATAAAGAAGCAGAACAGTTTTTATTGTATACGCACTTTGATGACGTGATTCGTAGCCGTAAACGGATGAATTACGAGAAAATGCAACGTATAAGGCGTATACGCCACATGCATAACTAATTATCGCAATTGCTAATTGTTTTTTATTAACTGAAAATAATTAAGCGTAAAATAATGAAGGAAAGCTATTCAAGTAATTAAGTTCTATCATATATAATTTCCCTGATTAAAATATTCTTTGAGTTATCGCGGGATAATGGAATCTTCAATGGTGAGAAAATAAAGTATACAATGTTCAAAAATAATTGATATCAAAAATTTTCATGTTTTATCTCTTTTAAAATCTGAATTCATGCCTGATTTTTGTATAATCTAAAATTAATTACTAAAAAAAAAAAAAAAACATTGAATTGATAATTTATGATTAAAAATTTTTATATTACAATAAAAAAATTTGGAAAAGTTGAAAAGAACTTACTCATTTGATTAAAAAATACCACCAAATAGATAGCTATGCTATTTCTCGTTCCTCTTTTCCTGAATGTCTCTGATGATGGCTGATTGTTGCTGTTAACAGTATGTCTATTCGTTGATTCTAATTTTGAATTTGATAAACTGTGAAATTCTAAGTCATATTCGTTGATAGCGGAGTGTGATAATGGAAATTCCTCGTATCTCTGAGGTGTTAGCTTCTATAAATGAACGATAAGCATGAAATAAAACTGAGACAATTTAAAGAATATTTGTTAAATTAAAATTTTAATAAGAATAACTTACTAATTAGCAACAGTAGGTATGAAATTAATGAGAATGCTAAATGAGTAACAGGTAAGATATGAGAAAAATAAGAAATGTTGATAGTAGTATTTACCATTGTTTATAGGAATAATTAATTGTCCGAGTAAACAATAATTACTCTTACTAATACCATCAATGTCGCATTCCGCGGTAAATTTCGCGGTAAAGTCTACCATTTCATTTACATACAGAGAAAAGTAAAGTGGAAAATGATGAAAGATTTAAATTGAATGTAAATTTCAACATAAATTCATCTACAAATGATATTAATTGAGAAGAATATCATTGAGAATATGCTATTGAATATGAATTGGCGGTAAAGTCGCATCAGAAATTATTGTCATTTGAAGTGCAAATGTAAATATCTTTCTTGGCACATTTATCATTATCAGTGATGATCAATCTTTTTCACCAGACTAATTCAAGATGTCATATTTGATTAATTAATTTCTAAATATCTTTCTGATTAATCAAAAAAAAAAAAATTTGATTAATTTAATCAATAAGCATTAAGTAAACTTATTTCAATTCCTGATGATACTAAAATGTTTTACCGTTTTCCGTTTCTCATCTTCGCCGCAATTATTTAACATTCTCCAATTATTGTAGCATGGATTAATTTTCGATGCGTTTAATTGTTCCGTATTGTCATTTTTCGAAACATGAGAATACATCTAAAATTTTAACTTTTTTTTTTTTTTAATTTTGTTTAAATCTTGAATTGAAGACATTTGAAAAGATATGAAAAATGAAACAATTAAAAGTTAAATATTAAATGAAATTTTAAAGATTAATAATTAATGGATAAAAGTTCATAAAAAGTTATATAATTTTATATTGCTTTCCGTTTATTTTCTTTTTATTGTTTTTTCTTCATTCGTTTTTGTTATTTAAATTTCATTTCAAAAGCTCAAAACTATTTCTCAATATTTATGTCAACAGTATTCGATGTTTTTTTTTTTTTTTCTCTTTTCTCATTTTGAATTTTTTCAATTTTAATTTAAAAAATTACTTATCTTCTTTTAGAGTTAGCATAATAAGTAAATTTCTGTAATACTTTAACATTTCAACGTGAATTATTTGTTATGCCTTTTTAATAACACTAAGTTTTTAAGCTTAGATAATTAAACCAAAAAAAAAAAAAAAAGCAATTTAATAATGTTGAAATAATATATGCACAAAATGAATGTGATTGAATTATTTTATAATTATATCTTTAGCATTTAATTATCGTAACCCTTAAGCTAAGCTAAGACTTACAATCATCATTTTCTAGTTTAAAATTATGATAGAAATAGTTAACAATTAAAATTCATCATATTTACAAAAATTTTTGATTGATATGCAAATGAGAAATTAAATTGAAAAGTATGTATGTATGTGTTTGATCTATAAAATATCAGTTTTACTAATTTTGTAAAAATAAAATTCCAATCATTGCATTTATATATATTATTTTAATAATACTTCAAAAAATATTTATTGCAAACTAATTGATAATATTATAAAAAAATGAATTTTGCTTTGGTGGTATCAGATGAAAGAAAATGAATGAATTGATGAGAAAAAATGAAATAATGATGGGAAGAAGTACGATAACGAAGAAGATGGATTATGAGACTAATGAAAACTTTTTTATGATCTACAACAACACTATTATAGATTTATTGTTTGGTTTTAATATTAAAAAAAAAAAAAATTTCAACTTTTCATTGTTTTTCTTTTTTTGCTTTGAAATTCTTGAATTAATCGATTCAAGTCAATAGTCATTTATTGATCATTTGAGATAAATCAGTTTTTCTTTAGTGATAATAAAGCTTTTTTAGTTCTTAGCAAATTCTTCCAGAAAATTTCCATAATTTATAAATTTCATAAATAAATAATAACTTTTTTTATTGTGAAATAATATATTTCATACAAAAGTAAAGAGATAGAAAGATTTATATAAAACATAGATCACTAAAGTAATAAAATTTTTAAGTAAAATTATCAAGTTTTGCTCTTTAAATAATTATTAACAGTTGAAAATGAAAATGAAATTCATGAAAGGAGATAAAAGATTTGAAAAAAAAAAATGGTAGTGAAATTTTCACTCTTTTGAGATACTGATTAGCAAAATTTTCATTTTTTTTTTTTTTTTTTTTTGTTTTAAATTCAAATGAAAAAAAAAATGACAAAATTACTGTAAAGAAGGAGAGAATTACAAGATTTGATGATAAATGATATCAAATTAATAATCTTTGATGATAGCTAATTTAATAATTAGATAACATTGCTAATGTTACTTTTCACAAAAGTAATTTCGTAGAAAGCACAAAAAACAAAACAAAATAAAAATGTAAATAACATTAATTTTTACTGAGAATTTTTTGCTGAAGAAAAAAATAAAAAATGAAAATGAAATTAAGAAGAACAAAAATTCTTTCAATGATCTAAATTATTTCATGATTATTCTCATTAATCTAAAAACTATTTAGCAGGAACTTTTGAACAACATGAAGATTTCTTTTTTCAAAAAATTTAAATTTATATTTGAAAAGTTAATTTGTTTTCTTCTTCTTTTTTTTTTTTTGAGAGGAAAAAAATTCTTCAAAGTTGTTGTAATTGTTTGTTTTCGTTATTTTTTTTTGTCATCAATGACTTGCTATAGTTGATGTATATTCATCCATTTGCAATATGTCATTCTAATTTTTTAACTAAAAATTTTTTTTCAAAAGAAAAAGAATGTTTTCAATAAATTTTTTAAAAAGAAAATTGAAATTTTTTCGTTTTTACTGCAATGTAAAATTGCAAAAAAAAAGGAAAAAACTTTTTTGTATATTATTTAAAATATGCTTCTATAAAAATAATTAATTTTACATATTTTTATTGCCTATTTTACTAGCACTTCAGACTTTTTAAGCATCATAATTATATCTATTACTATTTGTATTACATATATTCTACAACAGGAAACCAAAATATTTTTTGAAATAAATATTGTTATTTTGAAGAGAGAAAAAAATGATTTAATAAATAATTAATTAATAATTAAATCTAGAAAAGGTGAGAAAAAAGAAGAAAAATGATGAAAGATTGGTGTATTTAAAAAATATTATGCAAAAAGTGTTGATTAATCAATTTAGCAATTTCTTCTCATCTTGCTCCTTTTTTTTTTTTTTGATGAATATTAGCTTTTAGAAATTTTGTGTTGAAATTAATCAACAAATATTTTTCAAAATATGCCATTAAAATTAATGAGTATTTATTTTGTGATAAAATACATTCGAATAAGTTATATTCGTTGAAAATTTATGAAACTTAACAAAATGAACAATCAATAATGATTACTGATTATTTTATCAGAGTTATCACAAAGAAATGTTATCTGATTAAAACAGTGATATTTTTTACTTTTATGCACATAAAATATTGCAAAAAAAGGGAATTCAGGAATTATATGATAACAGCACTGATAATCATTACTGATAAGTGATAAAATATCCTAAATGTAATGTATGAAAGCATGCAATTCATGCAATTTGCTCTTGCATCTCTTTTCGTTGATTAAAACAATTTGTAATTATAAAAAGAAAAAAAAATTATTTCAGTAAGGCAGGAAGAAGAGTTGAAGAAAAAATTGCAAAATAGAATGGCGATGACAGAGAAAAAGAAAAAGAAAAATAGGAAAAGAGCAATAATGAAAATGCAAACATAAATAAAAATATAATGTAAAATGGTTAACTGAGATGTATAACTGAGATTAATGTGAAATCGATCAAAGCGCAATATTCACTAACAATGATTGCAAAAACTTTTGTTAAACTTTTAAATTCAAAAAAAAAAAAAAAAAAAAGAAAAAAATAAAATCAAAGAAATGAAAAGAAAAGAACAAATGAAGTCTACCAATAATTTTACTCCTTAATTATCAGTATTACTTTATTAATTATTACTAATAATTATTTAAAGGAACAATATTCAGCAAAACTTCAGTTGTCTTTATGAGTGTAAATTTATTTAGATATGAATATATCAATTAATTCTAGAAGTGTAAATTTTTAAATTCTGTTATTTGAAAAATGTTTTTAATTCAAATTCTAAATGACTTTATGTAACAGAAAATGAATGATTGATTATCTCAATGTAAAAAAAAAGACAATGCAAAATTGATTAATATGCTAAAAGCGAAAAATGGAAAAGTAAGATTTAATAAAAGTACAATGTTTCTAAAGTATAATAAAAGTTAGACTTTATCAATTTTTTCCGGTTTCTGGATCAGTATTTTCTAAAGACGAAAGTTTTGCAATTTCATGGTTGTAATAAAGTAGTCATTGATAATAAAATTTATGTAAATATATATGTATATCATTTATCATCACTACATTATCATCCATAGCATTATAATTCTGCTCATTCGGATAAGTTAACATTTCATTTGATGTTTAAATTTAAACAAAAATAAAAAACCGACTTTTAAAAAAAATAAAAAACGAAAAAAAAGTTTTTTTTTCTCTTTAAATTAATTATTAATTGTTTTGTTAGAGAAAAGAAAATGTTTCATCTAACTGAGCAAATTATGAGAAGTAAAAAAAGTGGAAAAATTATAAAATTGATATGTAGCATTATAAATTATCTTTTTATTGAACATAAAAATTATAACCTTTAAGTGATTTCTTTAAAGTTTCCATTTATAGATTGGTTAACTAATAGCGTACTTAATGTAGTATATGTTTGATTCAATGAAAATTTCACATTTAGAAATTAAAAAAAAGAAAGAAAAAAAAAGTGAATAAATAAAAGAAGCAGAAAGGAAAAAGATAACAAATTATTGTTAGCAACTTTAAATGAAATAAAAATTTTTTTACGGAAATTTTCAAACAATCATAGGCATATTTCTAAGATTTTACATTATATAAAAGCATAGAATTTTCAAATTAATGATTAATTGAAATGATTCAAAATGTTAAAGAAAAAAAAATTAGAAATGTTTTATTTATGTAAGACACAACAATAAAAATTATTAGCAATCTTTCCTATTCAGTTCATTCAAAAATAGAAATTGGAATTTTAGGCAATCATTGAAATTCTTGAAAAGAAATTTTAGTTTGCACCGAATTAAGCTTTTTGCACAAGTGAAAAATGCTAGAATGCCAAAAAATTTTAAACCATATGGTCTACATTGAAAAATAATTTTATTTTAAAAATATCTATTCAGGCAACAAAAAAAAATTAGCGGATTTTTTCAAATATTTTTTGATCAATATTATCATGGCTTGCATTACTGTAGCCTCGTCATGTCCTGCATTACTTTAACGTTATCATGGCTTGCATTACTGTAATGTTACCATGGTTTGCATTACTGTAATATCATCGTGGGTTGCATTACTGTAATGTTATCATGGCCTGTATTACTGTAACGTTATCATAGCTTGCATTACTGTAGTCTCATCATGGCTTGCATTACTGTAATATCATCGTGGGTTGCATTACTGTAATGTTATCATGGCTTGCATTACCGTAATCATCATGGCTTTTAAAAGTGCGAAACGATTGAAAAAATTGGAACGATGAAAAGCGAGCGCGAAATTTTTGATTTATTACCAAAGGGAATTAAATGTTACTTGAAATTGCACATCATACTGATCTAATTGATAAATATTTATACTGAGAGATTACTAATTCATAATATTTTAATTACCTTAAATTAATAAAATTGATAAGCTAAATTCATTGCATCAAATGATAGATATATATTTTACAACTAGTACAACTGATCAGAATTTGTGAAAAATTATTTTTGTTAAAATTTAAAATTCTCACTTTAGATTGTTTATTACACGAGCGATAAAAGTTTCAAAATTTTTCAGACAAATTAATAAATCAATTACAAGGCCTAGTAGGCTAACTTTACTACTATTTTATTGTTTTATAGAAAGCATTAATTAGTCATAGCTCATGATTATATTTCAATCATTTTTAATTAGAGTTTTATTACCGAATTTTAAATTACTCTCCATATTGCCACAAAAAAAAATTTTTTTTATTTTACCAAACATATAAATAATATCATAATAATGAGATTTGACGAGAAATTAGTAAAACTATGTTAATTATTAAATTATTTTTCAAGTTAATTAAAATTATTCCTCAAAAGTTATCCATGAAAATATAGAAAGTAATTATTTATATTAAATTATAAATAATATCCTTCTTTTACTAGTTCAATAATGAAATAAACTAATGGATGTATAAGGCTAAAAACTGATTAAGTAATTACTGTTTCATTTACTTATACTTTATGGAATTGACAAGAAGTTATTTTGATAATGTTTGTCATCTAAAAATAAAGCAAATAAGTGGGATGGAATGAATGTCGATGATAAAAGATTAAATGCAATGCTTCCAGCGTAACTTTTTCGGAAATTTGAATTTAACAAGTTTAAAATGAATGATAAAATTTATGATTCCATATATTAAATGGCAAAACAGTGTGATAACAAAATGATACGCAAAATATTTATTTATACATATATGTGTGTGGAACTGAAAACAAAAATTTTAAAATAAAAAATATAAATATTTCAACAATAAAAGCGTCGAATAAGCGAAATAATATTTTCTTTTAAGAAAAAAAAAATAATAGACAATGAATAGAAAAATAAACAATAATAAAAAAGAAATAGAATAAAAATTATTAAATATGAAGCACCAAAATATTCACTGATACAATATGGCATGAAAAAGTTATTAATACAAAATGGCCACAAATTCTATAAAATTTTAAAATTCATAACAAAATTTTTGTTTTTGTTTTTTACAAAAACTAAAACTAATATATGGCATTGTTATAATATACCAAATAATGCTTACATGTCATGAAATAATTGATAATAATTTGAGCAAAAGCAAAAAGCAAAAACAAAAACAAAGACAAAGCAATGGATATAGTTATATTTGAAATTGGCTAGTAAAAAATTTTAACTTCCACAAAAAGTTTTGTAACAATAAATGTAAAATACTTTTGCTCAGAAAAATGAAAATCAAAAATTAAGAATTCCTCTTTCGTTTGAGTTTCAAAAAGGAAATTTTTCCATTTATTATTTTATATAAAAGTTTTTAAAAGTAAAATAAATTGTACTTAGTTACTCGTAAATACAAAAGTGGTCGAAATTATTTACAAAAAGTAATCAAAAAAATACCGATTTTAGATAATTTACAACACTTTCAATATAACTACAATGGTTAGATTTTCTTTAAAATGAATTAATAAAGCCGCTAAGATCTTAAATCATTTCTTACTTTTCATTTAAAAGCAATATAAAAGAATCATAAATGCGTCTTTGAAATAAGCAAGTAATAAATGAAGTCAAAAAATTGAATTAGAAAAGTGGAAAATGAAAATTATATAGATAGCACCTTGGGACCAATTTAACAGGTAAGCTGCATAAAACAAATATTTTTTTTTTAAGTGACAAAAAAGTGAATTTACAACGATCAATTCAATAATATAATAAGCTTCACAAATTCAAAAATTTCAATGATAAAATTACTTTGGAATTTTAGAAAATTATTTAAAAACTTTAATTTGCAAATTTAAAAGATTCATTTCGTTATTCTTGAATTTGCTTTCTTTTTCTTTTCTCAAAGTGCAGAAAATTCTTGTGAGAAGTAAAATTTAATAAATACACAAACATTAATAAACAAACAGATATTATCACAACAAATTATAACTATGAATGTCATCAACCCGTGTGCATAAAAAATACCCATTTTAGAAAACATAAGAAACAAAAGAAATAAATATTATTTTTTCTTATCTTTTCTTTATCATCTCATTTTTCTCTTTAAAGATAATTAATTCATTTAAATTTTATAACAATAAATAGGATAGAATTCGAAAATGTTTAAAAATAGACTAATAATTCTATGCCTCACTTGTTTCCTCACGTCGAAATTGATATTCAGCCTGATATAGTGTTGGATGATGTGGACGATTACGTTTAAAGAATCCACACTTCCAAAAAATGAGTATTAAAATTAATAAAATTAATAGGCCTAGGAGAGCAGCTGCAATAATTACCCACCACGGAATTGGTGCTGTTTCCGGTATAGCTGGTCGATCCGGATATGCATGAGTTGATGCAAATGCAAAATTATTTCGCGTATTTCTTTCTTCAATACCTTGTTCTTGATCCAGAATTAATCGACCGGACGATAAAATTTCAACATATGCTATATCATAATAATCCTTAAAGAAGAAAAAAAAAAGTAGGCAATGTTAAAGAACAGTAACATTGGTTGATTGCTAAAATATCTTAGTGATTTATTCCAGTGTGTAGATTAAATAAATTACGAATAAAATTTACTCACAAAAATTTGCATTTCTTTTTTTTTGTATGTGAATGCTTATAGTGTTGAAAGATAGCACTATTGATCAATTTTTTAATTAATTTAATTAGAAAAGTCACTTCAACAAAAGTAGCATTCCATAAACGTGACCGGAAATCTATTACTGCAGCAGCATCAACGTCCAGAAAATCGAAATGACATGTGACTGTGAAACATTTCGCTGTCTTATCAGCACAATTCTGCAAAGAACAGAATTTTATTTTTGTTAAATTTATGAACACTGAACTGTGTACAGCATACTTTTGTTATTTATTTATTCTAAAAGAAAATAAAACTTTCCGCCTGGAAATGAAAATGCTGAAGAGAGGAAATTAGAGTGTTTCGAAAATTTAATCATATTTAACGTACTTTTCTTATCTTTACACACTATCTTGAAAAAAAAAAAATTAATTCCCAACAAGTAAATAATTATTTATTATTACTAAATGTCCAGCGAAGCAAATTTTTCTGAATAACTGAAATTATTTTTTGTTTTGTAAAACAAAAAAAAGAAAAGAAATGTGACACAATAAGAAACTTACCACTCTGACAATTTCAACTTCTTCACCTGATTTTTCTCGAATTTTTGTTGATTTTATTCTCAGCTCTCGAGATGGCCTCTTTTCGCGGTGCTCTTTAATTGTTCGCTGAAAAAATTTCAGCATTATCAAATATTTTTGAAAATATTCGTTAATGAGATGATAGTGGTGCTTTTGTCACATGTTTTAAGCTTTAGTACTTATATGAAAATAAAACAATTAAATAATAGCAGAAGAGAAAGTAAGAAAAGAAGGAAAACTATTACAATTATTGTCACATTACCACTCCGTTTAGATCTATTTTATTCTAATTTAACATTTCCAAATGAAATGTACAAATTAGTGAGAAAAATTACACTTAATTATCCCTTTTAATTAGAAAAATTACACTTAATTATTCCTATTTTAATTAGAATCATTACACCATCCAACATTATAATCTAAAAAGATGGCTTTTCTTCTTATTGAAAAGATAATAGTTGTTTCATTATATCATTTTTTTTTTCATGAAAATGCACAGTTATGATGATAGATAACCTTTAAATGAAGAAAAAAAGGTCACCAAAGCATTGAATGATCGATCGTATGAATGATATTACTAATAACGAAATAACATTCATAAATAAAAATGTTTAATGGATTGTAAAAATGATTTTCAATTAAAAATAATATGATAATTAATATGTTTTATGTATTAGATCGTAATTTAGCCTCACCTTAAATCGATTCAGGTCTTCGTCATCTTCGTCATTTTCCTGATCCATGTCATCGTTATTGTCATCCTCATAGTATTGCTCATTTCCGGTTTCAAGAAGAAATTTCAGCTGTAACGGATTGATCCATTCATGTGGTAAAACCATCGTACATTGCTTGATATCTTTACTGTTATCAGTATTAGTTAATTGCATTGTTGGTGTTTCCATAAGGTATAATGCCCATTTACCTGTTGTAAACACACTTGCCATCTGATAAGGCCAATCAACCTGAAATTTAATCAAATCTAATTCACAGAAAATTTTTATTTGAAAATAAAAATAGAAAGAAAAAATAGATTTGATTTAAATCTTATAAATGTAATTTGATATTTCTGACCTGAAGGGTGACATTTGACACTGACCAAGGTCCTTTATTTGTGACAGTATATTTATGCACGACAAGTGGTCCAACATCTGCATCAAATTCCATCTCTGACTCACCTTTCATTTCACCGCCATACCTAATTATTACAAAATTTAAATTTTAATATAGTGAATCCTAAATCAAAATACCTCTAGCATATTTGATAAGCTACTAATGAGTAATTAATTTCTTTTTCTGTACACAAATAGAAGTAATACAGATACCTTTCTGTATATTATATATCATTAATAACTCTGAAAACTACATAATTGCTCGATTAGCAAAGGACAAGTAAATTTTTAATTGAATCAATAAATAATTTAGTAATTTATTAATTGAATTGATAAAAATTTATTAAATAATTTAAAAAATTTATCCGTCCTAATATAATGTTTATTTTCAATTAATTTGATGTGAAATAATTGTTCTGTTAATAAATTTCAGGAAAGAATTAACTTACCTAACAATGGAAGGATCAGAAACAGCGCTAAGCTCTAACTCAGCTCGTTTGATTACACGTACGACAGTTTTCCATGAATTATCATCCAAATTCTTCTCATCACTGGTACTATTAACAAAAGCTCGAAACTCCAAAGGTTTACCTAAACCTTCCGTACGTCCACGTGCTATACGGAAGCTAAGCTCGAATTTCAACTAAAAAAACATTGGAGTAAATTTATTTTAGCTAAAATCTATTTGTAAATATTTGCAATAATATAATTTTGTGGAATTTTCGCTCAAATTTCATATTCCATTTAATTCAATTCATTCTGATCAAAAACATTTGAAAATGTTTAAATGTAAAAAATACTTTAAAAAAAAATTTTTTTTTGAGATTTATTAATTTGAAGACTAATTTATTTATAATTATATATTACTAATGATTAATAGCAAATAAGGATAAGTAATATTACTTAAGTTATTAAAAGTAAATAAATAAACCTGTTTATTTGGTTCCATAGGATTTCCAAGTGATATGATAGCTAGATTACCTTTGAAATCATCAATATTGACAGGACTATCTTTTCTAATCAAAATTGGAATATCTAATTCATCCGAATTGTATTCAATGAATAATGTTGCCTCATAGGCTCTTTCAGCATTGTTTTTAACCAAAAATGATATATCAATGGTGGTTTTTTCACCTACTTGTGTTACATATGTTCCATCTTCTTCTTGCCTAAAAAATAAATTTTTTAAATCTCAATAAAATAACTATTCAAACAGCAAAAAAAAAAAAAAAAATGAAGTATTATAAAGTTAGAGTAATTCTTTTCAAATCATTATTTTTCTTTTTGTAAATTTTCACATTAACTACTATTTCACTAATTTTATAAACAAATTTGAGTTGCAATTAATTAATTCAATTTTGTTGAATAATTTTTTCAAATTTGCATTTTACCACTTACGATATTCCCGGTAGCACAGCTAGTAGTTGCAAATCACTTGTACAAACATTATCAACACCACATTTTCGATTAAAGTGTATCTGTGATAAATCTGAGTGATAAGCTAATGCAGGTGTAAAAAAAAAATAAAGAGATAAGAGATAGAAATGAGAAATTAATTAATTTTTCAAAGCATCAAATAACAAGATAAATTCTTTTTTCTTTTTAAATTACTAAAGATTACTAATAACTTATAAGTAATATACTCAGTTTTGAATAATTTAACAGTGCTAATTATCTGTCCTCTAATGATTTTGTCATCTTGCGAGAAACTTACAATGAATGTATCCTCAGATCCATACTTATTCAAAACAGGATATAAATTCATATCAACTATTTTGCCACCATTTCGAGGCATTTTTGGGATCGCTTCATTTCGTAATTGCACAGAAAATCGTAATTTTATTGGATTTATCCAATCGCTATTTGTATTCTAAAAAGAAAAAACAAACAACCGCTTACTTTGATGATAATAATATAATCAGAAATGAGCTTAAAAATAAGAAAGTGTTTTAAAAAAGCATAAATATCTCAATGAAATCGGATTTTAATTTAATCTACATAATAAGACAAATATGAAATAAACAAATTTTGTGAAGAAAGAATTGAATAATTAAAAGTTATCATATGAATAAGATAATTGGAAATTACTAAAAATTTTAAAAAGAAAATAAAATAATAAAAAGTTCTAAAAAAGAATTTAGCATACTGTAATGAAAAGTTTGTGATTTTTTATTTGTGGTTTTTGATTAGCACCTCGTCCACAATTCCACGTGTAATTCTCCTTGCGTGATTCAAGGATACGTGCTCGAGTCCCTACTCCTGAACTCATTGCTATAACCTAGAAAAAACTTTTTAAGTCGGTTAAAGTCTGTTAAGAACTATTGCATTATGTATAAAAACATCGTTTATAGCAATCAAACAAAAAAAGAAACCGTAAAGTTTCCGGAAACGTTCTATCTATCAGTTATCATTTTCATATTCTAATATTATATCTCAATATACATATGAACCAAATTTTTTTTTTTTCTGGAAATTAAAAGTATTAATTTTGAAAGTAATTGCAAAGAAAAAAAATACAAATTTATCAAATTTCAAATATAACGAGATGACTTTGTAAAAAAAAAAAATTGAAATTTAAAAATAACTTACCTCAAGCATACATTTAAAAACATCACTATCAAAATTTAGTAACTTTGATGAATTTTTTATATTTGTTTTATCCATCGATAGTTCCGTACTGATTGAAAAACTATAAAATACCATAAAAATGATTGAATTCTATTCTATCACATAAAAAATTTTTTAATTATATAAGCGATATACTTATTAATAAATAATATATGTATATTTGAAAGAAGGAATAAAAATTGAAATAGTTTTTTAACTGTATAATATTTCAAATTTATTTGAATTTTGTAAATTACTTCCAATTAGAAAAGAAAATTTTCCTTCTTTTTTTAAAAATTAAGAAAGAAATATTATTAATTTTGATAGATTTATAAGAACTAAAATTAATTAATATTGATTTTATGATTAAAAATTAATGAATGAGTAAGTGTGCATACCATGTTTGTGCAGTTCTAAAACACGATGAGTCACCGTCGATATCAATTTTCATATCATTATCAATATGCTGAGCAGTGATATAAATTACTGGCCTAGCTCGAAGTAGGATGACTGTATCAGATGCAAAAGCACCAATAACTAAATCATTGTAACCATTGCCATCCAAATCTGATCCACCGGATAATGAAAATCCAAAAGTTTTCAGTGCTTTCATATGCAAATTTATTCGTGGTAATTCATCAGCACTTATTATCTAAATTATGTACAAAATTTTAGGAAAAAAAAAAAAAGATTAAATTATGAATAGGTAGAATAGTTAATGATAGAGTGAAAATAAACAAAAACAAAAACAAAACAAAATAGATCGAAAAAATAGAAAATTTTGTGATAAAAAATAATTAGGAAAACTTTCTAAATAATAACCTGTACAGGTTCAGGTTTAAAGGTATTTGATGATTTTGCACCAAGATAAATGTACACTGCACCTTTACCATTATCAGTAAATGGTGCACCAACAGCGAAATCTAAATAAAATAGTAATCAAATGAATGAAGTAATTTTTTATGAAATTATATAAAACTCATTAATTATCATTGAAATATTTTTGATAGTGATAGAAATAATTTTAATAAATTAAAAAAGAATGTATGTCATATTTTACAATTATTAATTTTCCTTTTTTTTTTTCTTTCAATAAGTTAATTTCTAATTTTATCATTTATAATCTTTTCATTATAAACAGTTTTTTTCCTCTTTTTTTTTTTTTTTTTGCTTTTTATTTATTGTGAGATTATATTTCAATGTTTACAGTTGCAAAATATGAGATTCGTTTCAGTTGAAAAAGTTTAACAAACAAACAAAAATTTCTCATTTTTCGAAATATGAAAAAAAAAGAACAAAATTGTATGTTTGACAAACAATGAAAAAATTAAAAATAAATTAGTGATTTCAGTTTGAGATAAAAACGCTAACGATCAGTTCTTCTCTTCTAAAAATATTTTTTGTTTCGAAATGCAAATGCATCAATTGAATTATCTTATTTTTTTCTAAAATATCTTATATTATCTAATGGAAAAAGAAAAAATTACTGCAACAATAGATTTGGAATAAATTTCATGCAAACAATTATAAACGAAAAGATTTTCTATCATTAAATCATATTATTCATTTTTTCATTATTTCTTTGAAATTTCACATAGATATCAAATTTTCATCTCATCAAAATTTCCTCCAAATTTGTGTTTTGTTAAAATAAATTTGATTTTAAAATAATTGCGTTCATAAATTATTAATAAATCATTTTAAAGTTACGGTTTCGTCGATTCTAATCGAACAATAATTAGCAAAGAATATTGAAAAAAAATTTTCGATTCAAATATTTAAATTATTTTGGCTCAAATGCTAAAATATTTGAATTGATGAATAAATCTTTCCTCTTTTTCTCTCTGTCGCATTATTACCATTTATTTGTCTATTTTTTATTTACATAAAAGGTAATGAATAAGTTATACCGTTGTAATTATTATTATCACCGTCCACGTTTCCCAGACGTGTTATTGCTAGACCAAATTGCGAGTAAATTCCTTGACCGCGAATTTTAATTGGCTTTAGGAAGACGTTCGCATTTTCATGACGTTTACGTCGAATTCCGGATGAATAAAATATATATACAGCACCACCAAATGAGCCATCAACTGTTTCTGAGTATTCAAAAGGTGCTCCAACTAATAAATCATCAAATCTGAAAATTGCAAAACTTTTTATTTATTTGTTTTATTTGTCTGTTTATTTATTTATTTGTTTGCCCATTTATTTATTTATTATCCTACGATGTATAATACTTGAAAACAATGATTGTCCATTAATATACTGCAATCGTAACAACAAAAACGAAATGCTAACCTATCATTGTTTAGATCGATAACTTCAATTGCATAACCAAATGCTGAGCCAAGTTGTGAACCTTGGAGCATAAAGCTATCTTCCGTAAGGGTCAAATAATGCGAAGTTTGAGAATTCGGTGAATGACCGTTACGGAATGGCAGAAAAGTTACAGCACCCGTTTGATTGTATCGCGTAGCACCGGCCACAATTGTTGTATTATCTTTATCTTCAAACCTGTAATCATTTGTTAAATTGAATTTGAAATAATCGAAATAAAAATAACTTGAAGAGAAATATACTCGGCTTCAACTTAAAGTAGTAAATGATACGTTAGGTTTAAATTGAGTAATAAAAGAATACTTTAAAATATTTCTTTTCTGAGTAATAACTGCAATTTATATTTCTATAGAATATTAAGTGCAAAAAAAAAAAGTATTGTAAGTATTACTTTAGTCACTCAATTTCAACATCAAATTAAACATTTGATGGGAAAAATATTTTTAGTATGTAATTATTGTGAGAAAATGATTGTCCATTTTCATACAATAGTAATAAATTTCTTTTTTTTTTTTTTTTTTGACAGATTAAATTAGCATTTTTTTTTGGTGGTTTTTGGTAATAAAAAAAAGTTGAGATAGGCAAAACAATAAGAAAAAAAAAAATGATTTAAGTCACTGATTTGAAAAAAGTTTTTAATTACCTCTGAGTTAAAATTAGTTTTTATAGCTTTTAATTCTATCAAACTTTTGCCAAAATTTTTGAATTCACAAACTTACTGAACTTATATGATGGGAAATTTTAGGTAATATAGAATGATTTCATAAATAATATATGCAGTAATTTTAAAAATGAATTATATTTTCATAAATAAAATTTCAAATCACTTAAATTTTGAATTTTATTGATAATTTTACAAATATTATAAAAAATATAACTTTATAGAAAATTTTTTGAATTTTTACAAAAATTTCTTTTTTCCATTTAATTGTCAATTCAAAATTTTTATTTTCCTAGCACTTTCTTTTCTTTTTTCTGAATAATCTTTGAAAAAGATTTTTGAGAAAGAGAAAAAAAAATGAAATAAAATTTAGGATTTAAATTACCAAAAACCAAAACGACCATGTCGTACAGAAAATCCAAGATAATCATGTCCTTGGAACTTCGATCGTATACCATGCAATTTTGGATCGACACCCATTGTCCAGCGATCGCGATTCATTGCAAATATATCTTTTGGATAGTATCGTCCAAATACACCACCTGTCCACTTTTTTGCACCAGGTAAACCTGAAATGTCACCATGACACATATGAGACAAATGTCTTTCATCATTCCTTCTTTCCTTGTAACATTATAAAATTTTTATTGAAAAATTAATTATAGCTTCTAGGAAATGTTTTTTTTTTTTTTCTTTTTAAATTCTTTTTGAAAAAAATCAAAAAAAAAAAATTTAATTTAATCCTTCACTAACAATTGATTTGAATTGGCTAACTTTTTAACACTGATATAACAATTTTAATTCTTTTATTTCCTCTTCTTTTCTTTTTCTTTTACTTTATTCCATCAGTATGTAATTAATCATTTCAGTATTATTTAAAACTTTTTTGTCCAGAATTTTCTCGAAAGAAATGTTTTTTATCAAAGCTTCAACGGTTTTTCTTTCTTTTTTTTTACATTTAAAAATCGATTTCTTTCTTTTACAAAAAAAAAAAAAAAAAAAAAAGATAACAATATTAAACAGTTGTAAGCATTGAGGAAAGCAATATTCTTTTGATATCACTCAATCAGAAGTAGAAAAGGCTAAATGATAGCAATGAGAAATGATAACACAATTGCAAATAGTAAACAAGCAAGCCTAAAATTCCGAATAAATTTTTAGAAAAACTAAACTTTATCATATCAAGTTGAAAATAAATAATGTCAGTTAGACATAAAAAAAGCTATAAAACGACAATAAGAATTTCTAACTGATCAAATTTGTAAATTATTGAGTAATGATATTAATTACTTAGTCGAATTAGCTTATTTATCAAATTTATATTTGAATTTCAATCTGTTTCATGTTTCAGCCAAACGATTATTGTTTGATGTATGAAAAATATCACAAATTTTCATTATTAAAAAATATTTCAAACTCTAAAAAAAGATATCTCACAAAATCAATAATTATAGACAAACCAGTGATAACCATTGATTCGTCAACAAAACCACTAAAACCTTCCATGCAAGAACCAAATTCGTTATGTCTATCTGTTCGAGGTAAACCTGGTTGTGAACACGATACAAGAATTTCCTAAAATGAAAAGGTCTAAACTTACATATTTAAATATAAAGGTACAATTTTTTATGGTACCATACGTAAATTATCATGATATTACAAAGGCTTACCTTCTTTTTTTTTGAGATTTAATAATATAAACATTTCAGTTATTCAAAAAAAATTCTGTCAACAACCCAAAATAACAAAATAATCAATATTTTTCTATTACAATACTTTAATAGACAAATCCTCAGGAAAATAATTTTTGGTATTCCCTTTTTTTTTTGAGTACTTATACCTTTAGGTTATATGCACTAAGTAATATCAAAATACAAGAGATATGTTTATACATATTAGTCGAACCGGGTTTGTAACCAGATTTCTAATGAGAAAACTGAAATTATTTAAAGACAGCGTGGTAAATCGTTCCTATCATATCAGAAAAAAGCGATAATTTCAAACTGAATGGCATTTTTGTGACTCGAAAATTGACACCTAAATGTGACAAAACATTTATTTAGAAACAAATCTGACTTTGAATTTAAAATTTGAAAACAAATTTGGAAAGATAAACAAGCCAGATAGCCGCTTTTTTCTGTAATGATTTATGATTAATGAATCATTATTAAATTATTGATCTTTTCAAATTGAAAAATTGAAAAAAAATTAATTCTCACATTCCCAACAATTTCTTAATTACCATTTTCCCATGAAGCTTTATTAAGAGATTAGCAGGGATCTCTTCAACGATCTCATCGACAATAATCTCTAAGCTTAATTAATAGTCTTTTTAATTAAGCTCTAATCTAACTACTTATTATAAATAAATGAACAAAATGCGAAAACCTTTTGCGTGAGATCACTTTCAAGCACAAAACAAGTACCATCTGTATAAGCTGAACTATTATGATATCGTACCAATGGTGCACAGGCCTAAAAAACACGAAATCAATTACTTATTAATCAAATTAATCAATTTTATTTGTCCTACGTTTAACAAATAAACATTGTTGCACTCAGTCTTACTCCATTACTTTACTATTTGTCTAATTTTAATTAACTAAATTACCTAACTTTAAAATTTTTTACTAATTATCTTAGGTAACGATAAGAAAAAAAAAATAAAGCAAAACTTTCAAAATATGCAATTTACAATATGTTGAAAGAATAATTTCTTACAATGAAAAATCTCGAGAAATTTTTTCCACTTATTCAGTTTTTTACAATTATCAATTGCTCTATTCATTTTCTAAACTTCATTTTTGCAATCAGAAAAGAAAAAAAAAAAGATTTTTTATTTTTTCAAATTAAAAAAAAAAATTAAATTAAATTTAACATACCATTGCCATTCCATTCGGTATTCCGGCACTTACAACTACTGAACCCAATAATTGCCTGTTTTTACCTTGGAAATGTAATTGCCGGCCAAGTACACTATTTACCGGTTTATGCATCTCCTCAATGCTATCATATTCAACATTTTCCTGTTGACACCATCCGGAATTCACAGTAGCACTTGCACTATCACTAAAATTACCCATTTTGGGTAATTTAATTTAGCATTAATTCAAATATACATCATTTATCTAATTATTACTAAATGTTTTCGACGATAATTTCGATTTAAAAAAAAAAAAAAAAAAAAAAACATTTACGATAGGCTAAAATTGATGATAATCTTTCAAAGATTATTGTTAATAATATTAAACTATAATTCCTTTTATACAAAATTAATTTTATGCCAAAATATCATTTATTTATGAAACGTTTTCTTTTTCTTTTTTTTTTTTTTTGCACTTAAAATTTTCAGAATTTTTGCGTTATGCTAAAAAAGTTGAAAAAAATTTTTTTTAATATTCATATCAAATTTTTCTACTACATTAATAACTTATTATGAATGAATATTATATGAATTACTTTAACTAAAATTAAATTAATATTTGTTTGTTTTGTTTCGTTTTTTTTTTTTCTTTTTTTTTTGATTATTCAATAAATAGAATGAGGTAAGCATTGAGAGTAATAGCATTTGCAATAATAATTACAATTAATTAATTTAATTAATAAGATTAAATAAATAATCGCAAAACAATAATAATTATTATTATTATAAAATACTTATGGTTTTAGCATTTTTCCACTTTTTTTTTCTCGTATTAAAATAATTTGAAATTTGCTTATCTTTTATCTTTCTGAAAACTGTCGTAGAATACGAATAGTGACAATGTCAACTATCATTCAAATGTTTGCATATGTGTGTTTTAAACATCAATGGAATGTGTAAAAAGCAGGAATGCAAGAGGCTGCTTACTTCGCCTATTCAAATTACTTATAATTGTATTTGTAAATGTCAATATGTTAGTTTAAATTACTCAAAGTTAAAACAAATTACTTCTCAAATTACTTAAATTCACAAAAATTAAACTGTTGAGACTATTTAGATTATAAAAAATTTTATTTATAAAAAAATTTTCAAATGTATAAAAAAATAAAGGAATGAAAAAAACTGTTAGTGTTAAATTTAATGTATTTTTTGTTGAAGTAATAATAATTTCATTTTTTTTTTTTTTTTTTTTTTTTTTGCTCTGAGAAATTTTCGTCTTCTATAAGCGCTCAATGCTTTCATGCATCATTTGAAGTATATAAATGAATGATTGTTGAGCGGAAGAATGTGACATTAGTCATTTCTTTCCTTTTTTTAAAAACTTTTTTTTTTGTTCATTTAATATTTGATAAAATTTAGTGGTAGAAATTGAATATAATTATTATACTCGCATGATAAAATAAATCATTGATAATTGAATTTTAATTAATCACGAAATGATTATTTCAAATGCTATGAAATTATTTGAGAAATATAAAGTAGTAGAAAATAAATTTAGTAAAAAAAAAAAAAAAATTGTTTTATAAAAAATATTTGTAGATATTAAAATAATTATTAATGCAGTATTTTTCATATCAATTGATAAGATCATAAAATTAACATAACATATGGTAGTTTCAGACAGGTGATATGATAGGCATATTATTATCATTCAAATTTGGCATTGCACAAAATGATTAATGAGCCATATGTATTTGAAAGGAGAAAAGAGAAGAGAATGGTTGACATTGAACTTATTCCTTTCAATCAAAATTATTCATTCATATAATATCATCCGAAAGAAATTATTATATTTGCTAAGCATTTAATAAATTAAAATTACATTTTCAGAAATTTAAATAAATTTAAAATGTTGATTTACCTGTAAATATAACGTGCTGTTATTGGACATGAATAAACAGCTCCAGCATGTTCAGTACCTGGTTGACCTGATTCAGCTTTTGGAGCACCGACAAGAATTCTACAATTTTTTATTATTATTATTATTTGCTAAATATAAGTAAAAAAAAAGAAAGAAAAGAAAAAGAATTAATAAAATTTACTGAGAAGGTATTTATAGTTTCAGGAAAGTTATTTCCGGTAAAATCATATCAATTCAGTCAGTTTTTAAATTATATATAAAACAAATAATCTTTATTTACTATAATTTATTCCAATGTTTTTTTTTTTTTTTTTTTACAGAACTTTTAATATTTTAAAAAATGAGAAAAAATTATGAAAAGCTACGAGAAATTTGATTGCTTAATTGAAATGCTTAAAATTGATTTTTTTTTTTTTTTTTGTTATTCATTTTTCTTTACAGAATAATTTAAAAAAAAAAACTGCAATTTTTTTTTGTAATTTTTTAATTTAGATAATTCTTTAATTAATAAATTTGTATGTTCTTATTTTAATTAATTTATTAATTAATTATTTTAAAGCATTCTATATTTCATTTCCATTGTATTTCAAATGTTACTGTTATTTTTCGTGTTTAATTATTATTTCACATAATTAATGAATAATTTTTTTGACTACAAATTTAATTCATTACATTATTTTTTGCTAATTTCATCATTTTAAATTTTTTCATTGTAAATTTGTTTTTTTTTTTTTTTTTTTTAGCAAAAAATACAAATAATAATTATAGTTTTATTAAAAGAAAAGAAAGGAATATTTAGCAGAAGAAAAGTAACTAAAAGTTATTTTATCTCATTGATACATATTAATGAGATATTACAAATTAAGTTAGAATGATTAATGATAATATTTTCATTCATTCTTATTTTTCCTATTTCTTCGTTTTCTTTTTCTTCTATGTGTGTGAATGGATTAAATGAGTGTGAAAAATAATTGGAACGGGAAAAAAAGAGAAATGATAAATGAGAAGAAGCAAATGAAAGAAGAAAAAGAATTGAAATTTATTTAATGTTTTTAAAACTAATAATTAATTGTTATTAATGAAATTGGATAACAAAATATTTTACATTGTTGTAATAAAACTTTTGGCAAAGCATACATCGCACATTTAAAATATTTACTATCGATTTTATATAGCTTAACAAAAATGACAACAAGCTTATCATCAAATATTTTACAAACATGATTAGAAACTTTCAAACTTTAATATGTTAATAATTCTATTGCGATAATGGTGCTTTATTGTTGTAGATGTAGTAATAACAGTATTAATAATAATAATAATAATAATAATAATAATAATTTATTGGCATATGTCATACATCAATTTGACGTTATCCATATAATTTGCATATATATAAAGCTTTTATAGGCTTAGCATGTCAATTCGAAAGGCATTGTGATGGATGAATAAATTGCCTTAAGGCTAAAAATTTGATAATTGCTATTTTGGCAATTCAGATGAAATATACTTTGAAATATTTAAATTGTAATTGAAAATGAATTATTTGATGGAATTTCTTCATTCCTAAAAGATTACAATTTCCTCTATTCAATCAGACGGAAATATTGAATCTCAAAATTTCTTTCTTTTTCAAATTTTCAAAATGAGCAATTTTTTTTTTTTTTGATATAGACAAGAGAAGATTCATAATAATATGCATTATGCTTTTTCTTGTTCGCGTCTTTGTTCTTCATTAATGTGTAAATAATTTAAGTTTGTTGACAGTAAGTTGACATTTTTTTTATTAAAAAATTAAAGAAGGAAAAAAAAGAAAGAATTTATTAGCAAACGATTTATCAATTAATTCAAGCAATGCATGCATGCATGCATGCATGCAATCATATAAACATTCGAAAAATGATGCCATTCTTCTTTATTTTTCAATAATTTTCACTCTTTCAAAATCTCATTTGTAAGTTTTTTTTTTTTTTTTTTCTTTTTTAAAGCAAATATTTGTATAATTACAATTGTTAAAACTATAAAAGTTCGATGTTTTTTACAATTAAATAAAAATAATTTCTGATATAAAATGAATGAAATCGTAATTTTAAATATGAAAAGAGGAAAATCCATAATTCTTTATATGTGAGAAAAATCAAAATGTTGAAAATTGAAAATATTTCACATCTAAAATTAATAATTTTATGTCCTTCAAAAATACATACCATATTAGATAAAGATGAAAAGAGAAAAAAACAATTAATAAAAATTAATTGAATATTCAATTTCGATGACTTTCGATGATTTTTTAATTTATATTATATTCTAACAATAATGTGAGAAGAAAAGAAAACTTTTCCAATAATTCTGTCAACTTTTTTGATATTTTCTATTTTTTGATTTTTAATCGAATTGCATATATTATTCTGCAATTTTCATTTTCAATTTATGTTAAAATTTCATATTTCCGATAAACATTGAATGTTTGGAAGTGACCAAACATTTATAGTCTTAGTGGACAGTGATATGATAGATGCTAGACTAATCAAATCATGATAAAATATTGATGACAATTTAATTATTATTATTAAATCATACAAAATTACCATATATGACATCTAAAATATTTACTGAATTATCAATTAATTATTTTAAAAGTTTTGTTGAAATTATCTCAGAATGCAATTTATTGCTAATTTGAATCGTGAAAACTTGCAATTTTTACTGCTTGAAAATTTGAGAAATTTAAAGTCAAAAATTACTTACGCAATGATTGACTAATGAATTAGCATTTGTATAAAAATAGCTCATTTTTTTTTTTTTTTTTTGTTTTTTGTTTGAAAGGAAGAAGTGATTCTAAAAATTTGATTTAACAATATGCTTAAAATATCGCTGATGAGAATTTCTTAAAAATACTAGTATTTAAAAATTTAAATTGCTATCAATTTAAAGTAAGCCGATCCAATTTTAAGTACCCAATTTCAAAGTTTGCTTTAAAAATTAGTCACATTTGAAATTAAGATAACAAAATATAGTATTTTTTCGTTAACTTGAAAAAAAAAGAAAAGCGCTAATTCATTTTTTTTTTTCTTTCTCTTTTCACTGGAAGAAGAGAGAAATTTGAAAAACTAATACAATCTTTAGAAGTAAATTTTTCAAAACTAATTTAAATCTAAATTTAAAGACTGAATTACTTTAAGAATGTATAATGTTTGATTACTTTCGGTCACATTTTACATTACAATAGTTTGAAAAAAAAAAAAGGTAACAAAGAGAACTTCAATGACTTTTGCGCCCAACTATTCGTAACAATTATTTTAGAATAAAATTAGAACTAATAAATGAGAGCAATGCATATGAGAGTATCATCGGTAAACGATGTATGATTGTAAAAAAGAAAAAATGTCAAATAAATGAATTTCAATTCTTTTCATTCTTTATCTCTTTCTTTTCTTATACAAAGTTCAGCTAAGTTTCAAATTTAAAAGCACTTTAAAATTAATTTAAAAATTTTTAAATAATTCAAAAAATAAATGACTAACTTTAAAATACCTCTCTCTCTCTCTCTCTCCTTGTCCCTCTCTCTCTATCATAATTTTTGCATTTCCAACTCCCATTTTCAGCAGAAAAAAAAAAATTGCACAATGCTGACGACAAAATGCTGTGACAATCAAATTTAACTCATAGAAGAGTCTTTTTTTTTTTTGCTTTCATTTATCAAAAAGGAAATTCACAGTTAATACCTTTTTCAGTTATAAAAACAAAATTTGACGAATTTAAACGGATTACAAGTGGAATTTTTGTTCATATTTGAAATAATAAAATAATTTATATTTGAAAATTAGAATTGAAATACTGAAATTGAAATAATTCCATTTCACAATGTCAACATTTTATCATAATCTTATTCGTTCAAATTGCAATTTTAAATTATTTTTATTGCTATAAGGTAATTTTCTTCTTGAAATTTAAACGAATTTAATTTATTTAATTTTAATTACTGTTTAAATTGTTTTACACGAAGAATAAATGTTTTTGTATCTTTCATTTTAACATTTTTTTTTCACTCACTTACCTTCTTCGTTGAGCATTTTTTGATTCTTTTTTTTTATTTTTTCCTTTTCAAAATAATAAATTTAGACAGAAGAAGAGTGAAAGAGAGAGAGAGAGAGAGGAGAGGGAAGGAAAGAGAGAGAGAGAGAGAAAACTTACACAGGGAGATTCTCTTTGAAATGTTCCGCAACAGCAAAACCAAAATATGAATCATTTGGACCAATTTTATAGATTGGTGCATGAATATCCAAATTAAATGCTAATACCATTGCCAATGAGTAGTAATAGTAGCAAATAAGGTATGAAATAATTGTGAAATGCATTCGCGCTAATAAATTTCTATAATATTTGTTAGAATTGAAAATTTCATATTAAATTTTAGAAAATTTTCAAGTAGTTGCATTCATTCACCTCGAAAATGCATAAATGAAAGAGAAGGAAGATTATGAGTGGAAATTTTTGTGCTCATTGGTTACTTTCAATAAATTAGCAAATTGAAAATTTAAAAAGGAAAATATAAAAATAGTATTTTTTGAAGATAATAGTAGAATAAAATTAAAATAACAATCATAGTGTGATCGAAAAAAAAAAAAAAAAACATATATCATCGACAAATAAATTCAATAAAAAGTTAAAATAGTTCAAAAAAAAATTCGAATTAATGAAAAGTTATCAGTACTATGTTTTAGAATAATCTAGTATTGTTCTTTGGATAAAAACAAATGAAAAAATCATAAAAATGAAAAACAGAAAAAAATAAAATTGTAATTAAATAGCAAAATTTGCATAATGTAAATTGGAAATGAGAAAATTTTATAACAAATATTCATTAAATTTAATTTGTATCCATAAATATTCGATCAGTTTTCTGCAAAAAAGCAAAAAAAAAAAAAAAAAAAAAAAAAACAATTCGCAGCAATGAAATTGGCACTGTTTTATTACACTACCAAATCAATTATTTAATCAAATTTCATTAAATGTTTAATTTCCAACCAATTACTAAAGATAACAAACGAACTAAATACATTTTTTTCTTCAACAAATACAATGGAACTTATACAATTTGAACAAAACTAATCAAAACATTGCTTATAAGACAATAATTAGTGGTTAGTGGTCAGTGGTGAATGGTAAATGGTCAGTGGTCAATAGTCCATGATCACTTCACTGCACTGCTTGTGTCACAATTTCATTCCATTTGTCATAAAAAGTTAGGGTTAACATTCGTGAGCAAGTACTACTAGCAACGACACATACGTACATGCATACACATACATACATACACACACACGTACATACAAATGTATATATGTATACGTACTAGTGCACACACACACACACACACATACATATATGACATACACATACATACGTATACACACAAAAGTTTAGGAGAGAAATGCGAAGTGAAGCTTCGTGTTTTATTTATTTAATCGTTTGCAAACAAAAAAGTGATGAAAAAAGGGATGCGTTGTGCGTGGGTGGGTGTGGGTGGACAGAAGGAAGACATTATGCAAACAAACGTTGTTAGTGTGTGGTCAGACGACTGCTGTCTGTGTACAATTTTGATTTTGTGGTTAGGTGAAAGGGGGAAGAGGAGGGGGAAGGGGGAGGGTTTCAGCTATGGATGAGTGATTATTGCGTAAATGGTAGTTGACAAGAGGTCATTCATCTGGTAGAAACGGGAAAATGGGATATCAAAGAGAGAGGGAGATGAAAAGAGAGAGAGAGAGAGAGAGAAAGGTAATTATTGCGGTTCTGAAGGATCAGCGTTAATGGATGATACACAACGATATCATTGCATGACCAATCTGAAAGGAATGCACTTCTTCACAAACATTTTACAATTTTCATTTCTCTCTCTAACCAGAAAGGGTGCAGCTATTATTACTGGTAGAGAGAGAGAGAGAGAGGAGAAAGGAGAGAGTTTGGAAACATTGATGACCTTATCCCTCGTATTGTTTTGCTCTTGACCCTTAACATATCATTTATTCTGCTACTATTCATGTGACCACTGGTCACTGTCACAGATAACATAGTGAAATGACCACTTTAATCTCATGAATTCAACTTCTCATCCATTTATTGCATTCGATGGGAGACGAACAGATGGGTGAGAACGTTGCATGGATGATAAATAGTAACGAATGGACAGAGAGACTGACTTTTAGAGACAGAAACCTGCATATGACATTTGTGACATGTAGTAGAGAAAACATAGGGTAGGGTATCTCACAGACATATACACACATGCACACATGCACACACATACACACACACACACACACACACACACACACACACACACACACACACACACACACACACACACACACACACACACATACACAATTAATATGGAGAGTCCTCAGGGGGGACCATCTAAAATATTGGATTGCATGGCGGAGATTTGAAGATACACTTTCGAGATGGCGGACGATGACTAATGAATGTGTGTTAGAATGTAATGACTGGGAAGTGTGGTGAACGTAAGATAAACGTGATACGACGAAGTTATCACGTAACTCCGTCAATTTTAGGAGTGATGTCTGATTGATTTATTTGGTTTAATTTGTAGAATTTAGTGAAAAGTTGGGAAGTTTAGCAGTGGAGCGAAATATTATCATCACAAATCAATAATAATACAAAAAAGCTTAAACAGACTAATTGACATTTGACATTTTAATTGAGCTTATGAAAAAACAAAGGAGAAAACAAGAGAAAAAAGAATTTGCAAACGAAAGACATTTTTCTATTTGCCATGAAATTGTTATGTGTTAATGCTATTCAAGTTGAAATCTAGTAAATGAGAGTAAATTAGAATTAAATGATTGAATTGATGATTTGGCTGATAAATTAGTTATTTACATTTGTTTAAATGTTGCATCAATGTTTCATATTTACATTACTTTGATAAAGAATATTATGCAAGTAAAATTGCATACAAATAATAATAGTAATTTAATTATTAATTTCTTTTCAGTTAAGGCCCTGTTTTGTAAATTTTGCCCCACTAATAATGCATGCATCATAGCTTGCTAATAATTATATTAAAAGAATTATCAATCTAGAATTATTCGAGATATAGAAAAAATTTCTAGACATTTCCTTCAACATGAATTGAGCCAAAATTAAATTAGAATAGAACAGAACAGAATAGAATAGAATAGAATAGAATAGAATAGAAATAGAAATAGAATAGAATAGAATAGAATAGAATAGAATAGAATAGAATAGAATAGAATAGAATAGAATAGAATAGAATAGAATAGAATAGAATAGAATAGAATAGAAATAGAATAGAAATAGAAATAGAAATAGAAATAGAAATAGAATAGAATAGAATAGAATAGAATAGAATAGAATAGAATAGAATAGAATAGAATAGAATAGAACAGAATAGAATAGAATAGAATAGAAATAGAATAGAAATAGAAATAGAAATAGAAATAGAAATAGAATAGAATAGAATAGAAATAGAATAGAATAGAATAGAATAGAAATAGAAATAGAAATAGAAATAGAAATAGAAATAGAATAGAATAGAATAAAATAGAAAAAAAAAAAAAAAAAAAAAAAAAAAAAAAAAAAAAAAAAAAAAAATAGAATAGAATAGAATAGAATAGAAATAGAATAGAAATAGAAATAGAAATAGAAATAGAATAGAATAGAAAAAAATAGAATAGAAATAGAAATAGAAATAGAAATAGAATAGAAATAGAAATAGAATAGAATAGAAAATAGAATAGAATAGAATAGAAATAGAATAGAAATAGAAATAGAAATAGAAATAGAATAGAATAGAATAGAATAGAATAGAAATAGAAATAGAAATAGAAATAGAAATAGAAATAGAAATAGAATAGAATAGAATAGAATAGAATAGAAATAGAATAGAAATAGAAATAGAAATAGAATAGAAATAGAAATAGAAATAGAAATAGAAATAGAATAGAATAGAATAGAATAGAAATAGAAATAGAAATAGAAATAGAAATAGAATAGAAATAGAATAGAAATAGAAATAGAAATAGAATAGAAATAGAATAGAAATAGAATAGAATAGAAATAGAATAGAAATAGAAATAGAAATAGAAATAGAAATAGAAATAGAATAGAAATAGAAATAGAAATAGAATAGAATAGAATAGAAATAGAATAGAAATAGAATAGAATAGAAATAGAATAGAATAGAATAGAATAGAAATAGAATAGAAATAGAAATAGAAATAGAATAGAAATAGAATAGAAATAGAAATAGAATAGAAATAGAAATAGAAATAGAATAGAAATAGAATAGAATAGAAATAGAATAGAAATAGAAATAGAAATAGAATAGAATAGAATAGAATAGAATAGAAATAGAATAGAATAGAATAGAATAGAATAGAATAGAATAGAAATAGAAATAGAAATAGAATAGAATAGAATAGAAATAGAAATAGAAATAGAAATAGAAATAGAAATAGAATAGAATAGAATAGAAATAGAATAGAATGAAAAAAGTAAGAAAAAAGTTAGAATAGTATAGCATAAAATACAATTGTATAATTTGTATGAATGGAATTAGCCGAAGAAGTATAAATGCTATTAAATATGATAAATGCATAAGCTTTTCTGTTAAAATAAAATAATTTCTCTCGCACAATCGATTTTCATTCATTGATATATCGAATAGATAAGAGATGGGTTCAGTTCCTAGTTGTTACTGTTATTGTTATTGTTGCTGTATTTGCTATTGTTGCTATTGTTATTGTTGTTGCTATCGTTAAAGTTTGTTAAAACTATAAGCAGTAAAAATAATACTTGGAGAAAATTAAAGAACAAATACTGCATTTCATCTGTTATCATTTCTCATAAATGATTATATCATTTATCATCTTTTAATCTACTGTCATCTCTCATAAGTGATATCCTCTCTTCTAATCCATTTTATTCTTACTTTTTACCAAATTAATATTATCAAAGTATTGATTCTGTCCAATCGTTACATTTCTTTTCTTTTTTTTTCTCTTTTTTATAATTATTCATTAATTAATCATACCACAAAGGTTAGATTCATTAATTAAAATTAAAATGAAATTAAATTTTCATGGAATGTAATCATCAAATAAAGCATAACTATCAAATATAGCATTGAATAGAATAAAGAATAGAAATAGGAATAGAATAGGAAAGAATAGAAATAGAATAGAATAGAAAAGAATAGAAATAGAATAGAATAGAAATAGAATAGAATGAAGCCATATGTGCTAACAAACAGAATTGATGAAATAAAACCGAAACGATTAATGTCCACCAGCAAAAATTTGCTATAAATGTATTGTTTGTGAGTGTATAGACATGCATGACATGGCTTTAATCACAATCATCACATTTGCATATATTAGAATGCTGTGAAGAACATAAAATGTAAAATTAGATGCAATTTGAAAAGCAGAAAAAAGAAAAACGAAGATAAAATTAGAGGTTTTGAATGGAAATGAATGGAATGATTCTCTCAAAGAGTTAATTTCATTTTTCTCTCTCATTTTTTTTTTTTTTAAACCTAATAACAAGTAGTAGAGTAGAAAATTTTTTGAAATTAAATTTTCAATAATTGTGTTATCGTTATTTTTCCGGATTAGTTGAGAAAAAATTCAGAATTTCTAACAAATTGAATATGGTTAAAAAAAAAAAAAAAAATACACACAGATACACACACAAAAGATTTTGAAATCCTCCTAAACATTCATTTTAAATTTTTCATTTTTACTTTAAATAAACTTTTTGGTTTTTAAAAGCAAATTTCACATTTATTGTATGTATCAATCAAAGAAAAACGAATAATTTTACATAGAACTGACTAATTCAAACTAAATTTCAATGTTTTTTTTTTTCTTTTGTTTTACTATGCTTTATTTCATTTTTTTTTTTTATTTTTTAAAATCATTTTTATAAAAATTAAATTATTATGATTAGCATATGGTGTCAAAAAGATGAATTGTGCAAGGATTGAACAGATGGCAGTACTTAGCAAAATTCCCAATTCAGTATAATTTTTAATTCGGTTTGAATTGCAATTTCTAGTCGTTTAGTTTTAACATATT
Source organism: Brugia malayi (assembly GCF_000002995.4). NCBI lineage: Eukaryota > Metazoa > Nematoda > Chromadorea > Rhabditida > Onchocercidae > Brugia > Brugia malayi. Next base: position 11,131,107 of record NW_025062475.1, read on the forward strand.
TTCCAGTTTTGTAAGATTTTCAAATTTCAATAGTAAAATGTATTTGTCAAATAGTCAGTCACATTTTGCATTGTTTGTTAAATTTGAAAATTTCATTTCCACTTTTTTTTTTTTTTTTTGATTTTATATTTGTATGCAGTACGATTGCTCTAATATTTAAAGCATTGTCAGCACAGAATGAAAATCTAACTACTGTTGACAATAAAATTGAAGTTGTAATCCGAATTAGAACTGAAATTGTCAATATTGACTAATTTTTTTTTTTTTTTTTTTTTTTTTTAACCAATGATCAATTTTGCAATAAAAGTTTAAAAATTTCCAATAGAAAATTTTGTTTTCTTCTGTTTCAGTAAATTTCAACAAAGGATTGAAATCCCAAATGAATTTTAAAAAAATTTTTCTTTTATGACATTTGTTGAAGGCATTTTCAAGCGTCATTCACTGGTTATTTTCATGTCAAACAATGTTACATCGTTTTCATTTCTGGAATTTCTGGAATTACAACTAATTCTCTTCAAATTAAATCCGGAAATTTGCATAGAGGAAGAGTTTATTGAATTCATTCATTAAGCACTAAATTTCAAAAAAAAAAAAAAAAAATTAATTATAATTATCACTTCAAAGATTACATGATGGAATCTAATCACAAATATAATTGCATTATAGTATATAACATTTGAAATGAGCAAATTTATTTTAACTCACATTTTTTTAAAATTTATTTTTTAAAGCTTTCGTGACTAACTTCTTGATGTCATCAAATTTTTTATGCTTTTTTTTTTTTTTTTTTTTTTTGCAATATCATAAAAACGATATTATTGTTAGAATTGAAATATTTATAACTAATTTTTCCTCCTTCTTTTTTTCTTTTCTTTAAAAGAAATAATTCAAAATATTTCAATGATATATGTAATAGTTATTTCCAAATTTCTAAATAATGAAATTATTCATTTTTATATTTTTATTTCATTCCATTAACAACAATATAATTTGAAATTTCGACTTTTGATTCATTTTTAATTACTAATATTACTTAGCATCTATCTATCAATGAATTCTTAATGAAATCATTTCTTCCTTAATTCTTTAATGATTCAATCATATCAAATCTGCTAATTTCACATCCAAATATTTTTTTTTAATTTCCTCTCAACTTTTCATCTTATTTTTTCTAACTTTTTTTTTCCCTTTCCTTTCTTTTCTTCCCTACCTTATACAATCTTTTGCCTTAGCGATAAAACTTTTTTTTTTTTATGAATGAGTTTTATGTTAATTAATTTGTTTCCAAGCCTATAAGATATATTTAACGAATGCAAAAGGACATTCATTCATATCTTTTTTTCTTTCCCTCTCCCTCTCTCTCTCTCTCTCCCTTTCTTTCTTTTTTTTTTCTTGTCATTACTATAGTTAATAAATTCATAGTTTCCCATTTCATTTGTACCTCTATCGTATTTATAATTTTATGCGCAAAGTGAATTATTTGTTAACGTTCGTTTTTTTTTTCTTTTCTTTTTTTTTTTTCAAGGTTATTTAATAGTTAATTGAAATATAAGTATTTTTGGTATTTCTTTTCTTTTCTTTTCTTTTTTTTTTTTGGTTTTATGAAGTTATGACAATTTTCAAAAGTTAAAAATTTTTAAAAAATGATTTTTGTTTTTTTTTTTTTTTTTTTTTTTTTTTTTTTTAAAGAATCATTCCAAGAAATAGCAGAAAGTTTTTTTATTTTCAAAAAAAAAAAAAAAGGGAAAATATAACAGTTTTTGCGGAAAAATATAGTTCAATTATTGGTTTTTGTAGATAAATATAGATCGATAAATAAATTTTTTTAGAAAAAAATTCTTTTTCAAATTTATCAAATTTGAAATGATACAAATTTATTTCCCATAATTTCGAATAACATTTGAGCTCTAAAAAAAAAAAAAATTTTTTTTGGTGATAATTTAGTAATCTTCATAACTTTATCATTATAGTACCATCATAACTTTATCATTTATCATTATAGTTGATTGATAAGAGTTGGTTGATTTTAATTTATTATTATTATTATTTTAAAAAAAGGTTAAAACATTTTCTACATATTCTTCTTATAGCATTTCCCGAATTATTTGTAAACCAGAAATGATAAGCTAATTTGTTAAGTGGACATTTCAAAAGAATAAACTCTATAAATATTATCATTTAAAATAATTAATTATGCCATATTTATCTGACAAATTAGCATATTCTCTACATGATCAATTTTAATATATTATTACTAATAAAAAATTTGCATTTGAATATTTGAAATTTGTAAGAGAAATTTTATATCATTAAAAAGATCCCTATTATATGAAAGTGAAATGATGAAGCGATAACTAATTAGGTTTCAGTTACATTTCAGTAATAATTTTTCATTACATTATATTCTCATATATTATCTTCATGGTGTCTAATTTAATCATTATTATCTTTATAAGAAACTATAGCATCGTCTCTTTCCTACTTAAATATCTCTTGCATAATTAATCCGCTAAAGATGATGATGATGACATGATGAAAAAAAAAAAAAAGAAAGAAAGTACATCCGTTTGACTGAAAGTAACATTTCTGTCATTTGTGATTAGTTAATAATTGCCATTGCAAGCTTTAAAAAAAAAAGAGAAAAGAAAAACTAGAAAATGTAAAGTAACATCCATTATTTGGGATTTATTCTGACTCAGTTAATCCGTAAAAAAATTAAAACTAAAATGAAAAATAATGAAAATGTTGCGGAATACATTAATTGCATTTTGTTATTTCACATCGATTGGTAAATTTTTTTTTTAAAAAAAAAAAAAAAAAACAGTTATGCGTGCGTTCAATAAAAAAAGCAAAAGAAAAAAAAAAGGTTTTACAAAAGTAGAAAATAAAAAATAAAAAAAAAAATTCATTTAAAGTTAAATTTATTTAAAAAAAAAAAAGAATTAATGTAGCAAAATTATCACTCTTTAATTATTATTATTTTAAAATATATTGAAATGCTTATGCTCAAATCATCAGTGAAAATTTCTTTTTTTTTTTTTATCTTACCTTATTTATTTTATTTATTTTTTTTTTTGATTTAGTGCGAAATTTTTAGTTTTGAAAATAACTGGTACTACCGGTGGTGGCTATGAATGATTGCAATGTGATCAATGATGTCGCCAAATTTGCGTCATATATCAGGTAATATCATATTTCAGGTAATACATGAAGTGCTTAAAATTTTTCATTTCATATTTTGTCGAAGAGAAATGTAATTTTGTGTTATATTAAAATTAATAATTCAAATGTTTGCAATTTGTAAAGTTATGTTAAAATTTTGTTTATGATTTAATGAATGAATAAATTTAGTTTTGATTTGAATGTTAAATATACAACTGAAAGTTTTTTAATTTCTTAAATTTTGTTTGCTAGAAAAATATGAATAAAAAAAAGTTAAAAGATTGAATTATACATTAACATTTCCAAATGAATTAGTAATTGTGAATAATTGAGATAGAAACGATAGTTTAAATGATGAAAGTGAAATTTTTTACAAACAGAAGAAAAAATATAATATAAAATAGATAGGTGACGTAACGTAAGTGTAATACGTGATATGGAAAAAAATTATTTTACACAATTTTATTTGTATTTTTGGTTAGAAATTAAATAATAAATAAAATAACAAATTTCATTTTCTTTTTTACTTTTCCTTTTTTTAACAATAAAATTATTAATGTTAATTTTATCAAATTTCATTTTTTTTTTCTCGTTATTGTGATAGTTTACCATATTATCAAACAATTTTTTTAGTTTAATTTCTGATCACTGATATTTTAACCTTTCATTTATTTCTTTCCTTTTTTTTTCAATCTTTCATCTAATTGAATCGATTATTAGTCTTTTTCATCTATTACCTCTAGCAAAAATCTTTTTTTTTTTGCTTTAAAATAGAAATGAAAAAGAAATAATATAAAAATGATAAAGTTGAGAAGTTGTAAAAAGGAAATGAAAAGCAATATTTTTTTTTCTTTTTTTCTTTCTCCCTCCCTCCCTCTCTCTCTCTCTCTCTCTTTATCTTTGTTTTGTTCTTTTTTTTTTTTTGTTTTATTTTATATGATAAAAGAAAGAAATTCACATAAAATGCTAATGAATTAGTCGTTAATGAGCAATAAATTGTATATAACACAATAATGCGCTTTTGCTATTAATTAATATTCAACGGTTGAAATGTTTTTGATACGATTGAATGATAACAATAAAAGAGAGAAAGGGAGAGAGAGAGGGAGAGAGAGAGGGAAATGAAGCATTAATGAGAGAATTGCTTTATGGGACATTTTAACATCACCATCACCATCACCATCATCATCATCATTATCATAAACACTTATGCAAAAGTAACCCTCCAGTAATGATCTGCTAATTAAGTTCCATTCTATACTCTCTAAATAGTGGAATTCATTAATTCACTCACATTCATTAATTATGTCTCTTTTATTCACTCCGATATATGTCATTTATGATTGTAATTCAATTCAAAATTGTTAAAAATGCTAAATAGAAACATTTTCAATTATAAATATTATTTAGAATTAAAAAGTAAAAATTAATAATCTTTTTTCTTCATAAATTTTTCTCATATAATTGCTATATAGTAGGAAAGTAAATTTAATCTAAATTGAAAAAAAATTATTAATATTAAATGATTAGTAGAAAATTGTTAAAATTGATCTAAATTGAGTAATTGAATAAAAAGACTAATAATTTAAATCATATTCTATATATATATTAACTATTATAAAATATACTATTTATGCTAAAAATACACAACAAACATGATAAATTTTTCATTCAAATAAAGATAAAAAAAAAAAAAAAAAAAGAAATTACTGTAAGATTTTCTTCCTTATATGAATAAAAAAATATTTATACATTTAATAAAATATTTGAATTAATTTATGAATTTTTACCAATTCTTCTCATTACGAACCAATAAGGAAATAATTAGATAAACTTAGAAAAATCAATAATTAAAGATGCAATTATTAATTAGAATTATAGGAATGCATTGCAAATTTCAGTATTACTTACACCTTATGACAATAATATTTGCAATGCTTTACTGCTTTAGGCTTAGTATCTAAGCAACGGAATGTCAGAAAAGTAAAAGTGCAAAAAAAAGACCTAAAAATAAGACAAACAAAAGTAATATATTTTTATTACTTTTAACAGTTTCTAATCCTTCTTGAATATCATAAACGATCGATTGTGCAATGCATTTTAATTTTTTGATTTAAGTTTTTTTTTTTTTTTTTTTTTTTTTGTTAAAAATTAATGATTTAAAAGCTTAATTAAATAGAAAGGAAAAAAAAAAGCCTACCTTGTTTAACTTTTAATCAGAAATAAATTCACTGAAAAAGTTTAATTAAACCATTTGTCATGCACAAAAAAAAAAAAAAAACTATTTGTGTTTTTCTTGAATTTTTTTTTTTCAATTTTTAAAAAATAATCCGAGTTTGATAGGAATTAATCAGTAAGAAATGTCAAAATAACGATTGAAATTCAACTTTCTTTTTTTTAAAAAAAAAGTTTGCATTGTATTGATTCAAAAAGTTTCCATTTCCTTTAAAGTTAATTAAATTTTTTTCCATTTTTTGAATTAGTGTATTTTCTAATTAAATCTAAATAAAAATTTATTTATTTATCGATGAATGAATTTATTCTGATATAATTTAGACTAAAACGATTGTTGGCAAATGAAAATCATGCATAAAATTAATAAATAAATTTAAAGCTTTTATATTTAAATACAATTGCATTGGAAAAAGTAAACAATGTTGATATTTGTTTATCGAATTCAGTTAGAATTTACAGATTACATTATATTTCTTTTCAGGTACAAAATCTACAAAATTCAAATATTTGTTTTTACTCTTCCAATAAGATAGATCTATCCTACTTATAATAAAAATTTAAATTTTGCAAAATCAATTCTTTGACCTTTTTAAATCTCACAATTCTTTGAAATTTGAACCAATGAAAATAACACTTTTTAGTTTGCTCCATTCTTTTCCATTTTACCAATTATCATTTTAAAATTGTAAAAATTGCAGTGTGAACTAATAAAAATGTCAATATGATTCGATTAATTTTTCGGTTAAAATGTTTTTTGTTTCTTCAAATTACATTTTTTTTCTTTTGCCTTTTTTTTTACATATAAATGAAATAACAACAAAGAAAAATGGATGAATGTGATGAAAAATTAGCCAACATTTGATCAATTTTATAAAAAGTTGATTAATTTAATTAATTAAAATTTAAAATAGGAAAAAAAAAGAGATTTTCTAATTTATTCCATAAGCGAAATAAATCTTTTGATATGAAAAGAGAGAGAGAGAGAGATAAGCCTAAAATAATTATTACTAACCATCAATAGTCTAATACCTATGAATTATAATTGAGCGAAACAGTTGGAAGCAAATACCGATTATAATGAATAAATTATAAATGCTTTTTTCTTTTTTCTTTTTTTAATTTTCTTGGTAATCCGCCTGTATACAGCAATTTGAGTCAGTCAGTTCGCTCATTTTATGAATTTAATTTTGCTAATTAATATTAATGATAAGCATCTTTCTCTCTTTCCTCTTAGACAAAAAAAAGTCTTTCTTTTGCTCTCTTTCTCCCTCTCTCTCCCTCTCTCTCTCTTTTTCATGAGAGAAATTTCGTTATTCATTGTAACATTGTTTTTCTTTTTTTTTTTTTTTTTTTCATGCAAATTTCCAAAAGATGAAGAATTTCTCGTCTTTTATCATTAATATATTATTGATATTGAAAACTGCCACACTATAATTCTTCTATTTGCGAAACATTTAAATATTTCAAATATCTTAGTTAATTAGTCGTTAATTGAATCTATTGGAAATTATCCATAATAGTTTTCAGTTTATCTCATTCTCAACCTCATTAACTCTTTTCTTCTTTCTCTCCTCCATCTCTCTCTCTCTCTCTCTCTATCTATCTATCTCCCTCCCTTCTTTTTGCTTACTCTTCTTCAAACTCAAATATCAGTTTTAATTTGATATACATATATTAGCATCATCATCATCATCATCGTCACAATAATAATAATAATAAATAATAAATAATAATAATAACAATAATAATAATAATAATAATAATAAATAATAAGTAATAATAGCAATAATAATAATAATAATAATAATAATAATAAGTAATAATAATAATAAATAACAATAATAGTAATAATAATAATAAGTAATAATAATAATAATAATAATAATAATAAATATAGTATATCAACTGAAATATAAGGAAAGAAGGAGCAATTAGCTGTTGCTGCATAATTATACAAATTATAATTAACAGTGATAAATTGTGTATAATTTAATGATAGCACTTATAAGAGTGATAAATAATATATAAATGATCTCATTTAGTATTTTATATACATATTTTGCATGTTTTAATTGATATGATATGTGTGTATAGTGAAAAGAAGTATCTATACACATGCATACATGCATGCATGCATCATTTGCATGCATGCATGTGGGTAATTGCATAGCTTTAGGCAACATTTAATTAAGTTACCACCTTTTAAATCAGCCTCAATTCACCGATTTTGCCTTTATAGCTGCCATACATATATGCACAACGATTAATAGTGCTAATTATTCATTTACTGCCTTTTAGCACTATTCCGCCTCTTCTCATCCACTTTCAGTACACAAATGCGCAAATAGACAAACAGACAGACACATACATACACACACATACATACATACACATACATACATAAACATTGTGTTGCTTCCTCCTTAATCAGTTTAGCTGGAGCATTTTTATGATCAGTTCATCAAGGCCTTGTTCCTTCTTTTCATTTCTTGTCACGCCTTTCACATATACTGTCTAGAGAGAGAGAGAGAGAGAGAGAGAGAGAGAGGGAGAGAGAGAGAGCACTTTGATTGATGTGATGATAATTGATAAGTGGTTGAAAATTACATCAATTACATTTACAGCAACTAAATAACTAATTGCCTGCTCAATTTTTGCTCAAGTTTAATTTAATTTGATTTAATTCAATTCATTTTGTTTCCTCACAAAATCTATTTCTCAGTTTTGCTCCGTTTTTATTTCATTTCAATTCACTTAATTCAATTTAATGTTTAATTGATTTTTTTATTATCATTTGTTAAAAAGAAAAAGAAAAACACAAAAGAAAAAAAGAAAAACAGAAAAGAAAAGAAATAAAAAAACGAAGTAATGTTGCCTATATATTTAAATTCATTTATGTAAAATTTAATCAAATTAAATTTTAGCATCATTTTGCATCAGTCAAATATTCTTCCAATATTGAATTTCTTTTTTGAATTCATTTTTTCTTTTCCTTTTTTTTTTTTTTGAACTCAAATATACCATTTTTTTCATTCTTTCTTTTTTGTTTTATTTTTTGTTAGTATATAAAATATATTAAAATTTTTCGATTCGTTAATAGTGGCGGTAAAGTGAATAATTTTTTTATCAAGTTTGCATGTTGAAAGAGAATGAAAGGAAGAAAGAAACTGTAAAAGAATAAATAAAAATTTCACTCATTAAATCACGCAACATTTATATTTGAAATAAATAAAATAAAAGTGGAAAGAATGAAATTTTGTTTCAAACTAATAAAATAATTTAAAATAAAGATTAGACAAAATTTAATTTAATTTAACAAATGACACATTATAGGGCGCATTGTTCTTTACTATTTCTTTCTAACAAATTATCAGTTAAATGATTCAATTTTTTTTTTAGCTGAAGAGCTAAAAAAAATAGCTTATTTAAATGTTAGTTTGTTGATAAACAAATAACTTAATCGAAATATTTAATATTTTGTTTTATAATAATATTATAATATTAAATGAGAAATAATTACTTTTTACAGCTTCGAATTTCATTATTAAAATCTCTGTTAATTACTACCGTAAAGTTATATTCTGAATATCTGTTGTTAACCGTATTTGGTGACTGTATCGAATGTAAATTTTAATCCAAATTTAATAAATTGTTTTTTTATATCTGAAATGAAATAATTAACTGATTGAGTTAATGTAGAGGGAAATAAATATTAACGTAAACCCCAAAATAGAGTTACAAATACTTTTGCATTATATAAAAGTTATTGACAATTGTTTTAAGTAAAACTTTCTTATTAATTGCAAGATTTAACATTAAGTTAAGGAGTCAAATAGGAATAATGATCAACTAATTAATTATTATTAATTGGTGTTTATTATTATTAATGTTATTAGTATTAATAATTAAGTAGTAATAAATAAATTGACTTGTTAATTAACTAATAATAATATTTAAAGTTCAAAAAATTTAATGAAGTACGATTAAGTATTATAATTAAGTAATGACGTCTCAAAAATCCTTTCACTCGAATTATTTAAAAATTATTTTATGGAATAAATTACTTCATATTCTATTTTCATTCATTTCATTATTTCATTCTTTTCTTATTTTATTTTATCATTTTTTTCAAACTTTGTCAAATTACAATGATTAATGATAGTGGCAATGATTGATAACAATAATAGCAATTGTTTATATCATTGATAAAAATAATAATGACTGAAGCATGATTTATGATGCGAATAAATGATCCGTCATTTTTTACGATTGAAATGAAATTTTCATCTTATCAAATAGCTAAATGATTCTCATTCTTTGTCAAAAAATGCAGATGCGACTAGTTGATAAACAATTTTCTTTTGTGCTGTAAAACAATTTATCTTTCAAAATTTTTTGATTTAGTTCAATTGCATTTTAATATGTTTTTTTTTTTTTCTTTCTTTTTTTTCTTGCAAATTTAATTTGAAATTTTCTATGAGAAAAAAAAAAAAATTCTAAGATATGTATGGAAAATGGAAATGAAAATGAAAATAGGGAAAGAAAAGATACGGAAGACGGACTGTATGGCTTACTGTGTCATACAGAATTCATAAAATGCTAATTATTGACAAACAATTTTTGATAAACAATCTTTTTTGTGCTATAAAATAATTTATTCTAAAAATTTTTTGATTTAATTCAATTCTATTTATTATGTAACTAAACTAAAGAAAGAAAAAACTAAATAATTGCAAATGTGTTTAAAAATATTTGCAATTATTGTTAATCATTCGATTTTCATTTTAATTTTCTAAAAAAAAAAAAGTTTTTTTTTTTCTTTTTCTATTTTTAATGCTTATTTTTTTTGCACTTTTTTTTCTTAGTAAATCACAAATTAAAATTTAAATTTGATGTGATTTATTGAAGATTCTTGCAAATTTACTGATAATTGCAGAGAAAGAGAGAGAGAGTGGGAGGGACAGAGGGAGAGAGAGAGAGAGAAATTGTTCGTATGTCATTTGAAGAATTAATGACTGATAAAATTTTAAGTTTATACTTACTTTAAGGCCTAGCAAATGCTTTCTTTTATTCATAACCTCTCATTATGATAATTCTATGATGGCAATCCTTGTTACAAATTTAAAAAAAAAAAAACATAGGCTTTTCTATGGCAAAACATACATTCTAATTTATTAAATATAGGATTACACATACACGCACATACACACATACACATACATATACACATACATACATACACATACACATAAATAGTTTATATTTTCAATCAGACATATAAGTTAGTTGCAGATAAGATTAATTATAGTATGATTTGTCTCTATGATCAAGTTTTCTTAAGGTTAAGGCCATTTCAAATTTTTAATTTCAATATTTATTAAGATGCTTGTTATGATTTATTTTGGTCCATTTTTGGAAATTTTTAATAAACTCAATCATTTTTCCATTTCAAAAATTCTTTTATAATTTTAAATTTAAAAAAGATCATTTTAATATGATTGAAATTTCATTATTCTTTGATATTTGCATTTTAAAATTTTGTTGTAAAAAAATGAAAATTTTAGATTCGGTGTGCCCAAGAAATATGTGCCTACATGCGTCACCTTGTAGCGCTGCTATAACTGTAGCATCTTATGTGAATCCACCAATTACTCAGAACCGATGTTCATCCCTTACTTCCCGATTTCCACTTCCGGTTACACCAACCGGTCCATCTGCTCTTTTCTCTTCATTGTTTAATACATCATCAACATTTCAACAACAGCAACAACAATCACATCTACTACAACAATCTCAAAATCTTAGTCCAATTAATAGCAATCAATGTCCTGAAACGTTAAATATTTTTACGGACGTAAATACCATAAAGGAACCGACATTAAATGCAAGTGCTACCTGCTATCCTTTATTACCATCTTTGGAAAGTTTAATACCATTAACATTACTTCAACTGGATCAACAAGTTTCCAATTCATTATTTACTCCTCAGACATCACCTGCTTCTGCTTTGACCTCTAATCATAAAATATCGGAAAGAAACAATTTTCAACAGCCAACCGAATGGGTAACTCCTGTTAGATGTCCCTCAACTACAACACGTCTTCCGAGACAGTTTTCCGTAATCGAAAATAATTCCGATCATAATACAATTGGAACAGATATGAAACGATCGTCGGATTTCTCCATCAGTCGACTGCTCCGGAAACATTGCGGTGGATCTACCCTGAATAAACGTTGTAATATTCCGGCATCTAATCGGCAACAGCATGACGAAAGAAATGGCAAAGGTCGAAAGCAACGAACTATTTATGGTGTTTCACAAACTAAAATTTTGGAGAAAGCTTTTGAGGAGCAACAGTATATGGTTGGAACAGGTAAGATTGAACAAAATTAAGATAACCGAAAAACTTAAATATTTGAATTCGTCCATAAATCCCGTTTGCATGAATAAAGGTCAGTGATAAAGTTAATAACACCTGAAAGCATTTTGGGACGAATTTAAATCTCATAAATCAAAGTCCTGCTGAAATCATAGTGTATGAATTTAGAATGTGGAAAATCCCTTTCAGTATGATTTCAGAGAAATTTTAGAATTCTGAAGTACTGAGAGAAATTGAATCATAAAATTAACAAAATTATCGAGAATTTTTGTAAACTTTTCTAGAGCGTGAAATGCTTGCCGAACGACTTGGGTTATCGGAGGCACAAGTTCGGGTATGGTTTCAAAATCGACGTAGCAAATGGCGTAAACAACTACGAGCCAATATTTATGTTCAGTGAATCATGCATTGAAACTAGGAGTGTAGTTTATCAAAACTTTATTGTGATTCAGTTTAAAAGGAATGGAATGTAACAACGATTTCCAGAAGAAGTCTCATTCGTTGATCTCATCATATTTTTGAGATTTTGGTTCGCTAAATTTGAATTTGATTATAACATTTTGTCGAAATGAATCTATTTTATGCATACACGAACAAAGCAAAGCTATGAAAATAATTCATCATCGAGATCTTCTAATTTTTTTCATGATGTTGAAGTAGTAGTGCAAAATGTACATAGCTAGTGCACATACTTATTGTTTGAAAAAATAGTTTATAATAATTGAATCCTTGCAATTTTCATACCCTTACATGTATTGGAAAAAGTTACATTAATTAAACAATCTTCTCATCATATCCTCTATTCAATTTAAAGAAGAGAAAAAACAAAACCATCACCTAATTTCTGAAAAACAAATATGATCAGATTCGAAAAGAATGAAACTAATATTTTGATAAATGAAATTAAAGATATCAAAAAGAAAAAAAAAAAAAAAAACAGTTCAGCTGAATTTTAAATCCACACAGAATCTTATAACTTGCATTTTCAATTACAAATTGTCCGTTCAAGAAACTATGACTAAATTTTCTAAAAAGTTGACAAGAATTTGGATTCCAACAAAAACTACCATTACCAATTCAATTTAAAAAACCACAAACAACTACAAAACAAAAGTTCCACCTATACCAATCCGATTCAGTCATCATCAGCGATCGCGAAACCAGCATCTTCGTCAACGCCACTGTCACCAACAACTGCATTACTTTCAGCAATTCCGTTATTTTCTGAGCTGTCCTCATCTGATGAAACTATTTTTTTCCTTTTGGTTGCCTTCATGGGTGTTTTCTCGACTCCATCATCATCGCTGTCACTAGGTGAGCGTGCTCGATCTTCTGTTGAACTTTCAGCACTGCTCTGATCCGAATTGTTGGTTATACGATGTTTTGATTTTGGTTGCTCATTGTCACTGAACAGAATTATTTTTTATGAGTAGTAATTATATTCGGAACGAAATGAATGTCGGAATGAAAGTTGAAACTGAAAAATTAAATCCTAAAATCTAATCATATTTGCCCATTTAGTGATTACTTATTCACTCATTCATTAGGTTCACTTCAAGAATACTTTAAAAAGGAATAATACCGTAATAGGGTAGCCAAGAAGGCTACCCTATTACGACCTGTTACGAAAGGAAAGACAGTGAAACCCATTCCGAAACTTTTTTCCGCTGCAAAATCCAGCCTTAAGGTTTAGTTTAGTTTTTGGATGAAGTGAGGAAGCAAGTATGAAAGTTGAGAACAAGTGATTTAAAGATGCGCACTAAATAGGATTTGATCGCAGTAAATGTCGTATAAGATAAAAATCTAGGCGAGTCATAGTGATCATACTTCAGTGATTATAAAGATCCAAACATAATATATACAACTAGATTTTAACAAATAAGTTCGAAAACAAAAATCAGAGTTTGATGTAATAGAAACAAATAATCAAAACTCATCTCAACATTTGCTAAAGCATTATCATCACATCCAAGTTGCGCTTTGTTTGAATTTACTCATTTTCATAAATTACTAAACTATCCTAATATATTGTATAACTTAAAAAAATGAAAATGTATGAACCTGTCATCATCGGAATCTGTTCGTCTAATAGCATCTTCTGCAGCACTGCTATCACTTTCAGCAGTTTTCACCGGCTCAGGAGATCCAGCTGCATCATCACTGTCATCCGAAAGTCGTGATTTCGATGGCTTATTGGCATCTTCGTCCGAACTTGATTCATCTGATTGTACAAATTCACGACTTTTCACTAAAAAAAAGGTAGAAATATGATACAAGACAAATGAAGAATGGAAATGGAAGCAATAAATGTGATAAAAATAACCTTCAAAATATGTGACAAAAAAACACTAACAAAAAACCAAAAAAAGAATCATAACGACAAAAAATTTATGAAAAACTTGATCCATACAGAATTACTAATTTCATCATTACAGATTGAAGCTCAGAACGAACCTTTAAATTTTGTGAGAATTTAAAAACAGGAAAGATAAGAACCTTTCGTTTTTTGTTTTGCGCTCAATTCAAAATCATTTCGATCGAAACGCATTTTCTTTGATTTACGCCCTTCCCTGCGATTACGACTTTCTATTTCATCTATTTCGCCACCACTTCCTCCACTGGATACTTCACGTCGCTCACGCTTCTTACGCCCCCTTCTTTCCTTCTTAAATGAAAAACTTGTAAAAATTTCGTCGGACGACTTCAAGACCTCTTTAACCTACCAACCAATTATCTTACAAAGAACTACCTTCTTTCGCAGTTCTCCTCCTTCACCTGCATTCCAGTCACCTAAATCGCTATCGTCATTTACGAATTCATCACCTTCACGATCTTTACGACGTCTTCCACTACCACGTACTCGTTTCTCTTCAACGATCTACAAATATGTTTTAGAAAAGCCAAATTAAGACTTCAGCATCAATTAAGACCTACAACTTAGATTAAAACAAACCTGGAAGTGGAAACAATTATATCTAATCATTAACTAGTAAGATAATTCAAACAAAAAAAAAAAATCAAGGAATCTATTTATACCGTCGGTAACCTAAGTATCTCTTTTGTCTTTTCCACATATTCTTGTCGCATTTGCTTTAAAACTTCAAGCTCCCGTCTAGCTTTTTCTTCACGCTCTTTAGCCTCTTGTTCTTGTTGCCGTTTGAGTGCTTGTCGTTCTTCTTCTTGTCTTTGTCGCTGTCTTTGTTCTTCCTCATCTTGTGCCTAGAAATTATAAACTAAAATATATTTGCACGCACTTGTCACAGGAACAAAGTCAGACTCGATATTAAATTAGATGCTGAATGTGATATGCTTGCGCATAAGATCACTAATTTTTTCTAATGTATACAGAAACGATGATAATTCATCGTTTCAATATACATTGATGAATCATGATAAAACAGTATGCAACACCTTGGCTCGTTGTAGGTAAGTTTGTGCTTGTGTAAGTAAATCATAGCATGCTCGAGCTTCGCTAGCAGAAGCAGTTCGGCTAACGATTCGTGCTTGACTCATTGTATCATCTTTATTTCGTGATATGTATTCGAAAATTCTGGAATCATAAGGACTGCAATTAAACTTGTTGGTTACTTAAACATAAGAGAAAAAAAACAATAATCAAATAAACAATAAAAATCCAAAAAAAAAACTGAGACATACGTCGCTGCTGTTCTCAAATCATCCACAGCACCAGTCACCATTTCAAGTGATGATTTATCATCACGAAGCATTTGTGTTGCTAATTTTTGCAAAACAAAAGCATGATTGAATTTAAGCATCATGTTATCTGGTGCTTCACATATAGCCTATAAAATATTCAACTATGTTAAGATATACTAAAATCAAGATTTAAATTGGAAGAAAGAATAATAAGTAATAAATTCATAGTTAAATTCTTAGTTATGTAATTGACTGATTAGCGTCAATTTATTACAGAAATTTTATTTGTGAGAATCCACAGCATCCATTTCAGCCAAGAGCAAAAAAGGAATGAAGAGTAGTTATTTGAGATTATATCATCATTCATCAAATAACTATAGTGAAAAAAAAAAAAAAAAAAAAAACTCTGAATATGGATAATTGATGGGCACAAACCTTTTCAAGGATATGTCTACATTCGGAAAATTTTCCAGCTTTATAATGTGCTCTTGCCAAATATAGCAAAAGTGACACATCATTATGTCGGTTAAATTTTTTAATACAATTATCATACATCTGAATTGCCGCAACATACTGCTTCTGTTCCATATAAACATGAGCTATATTGATCCACACATCTGAGAAATCAGCTGTCGCTTCACGAACTTGTGCAAAAATATCTCTGGCTTCTTGTATTGCTCCTTTCTGCGCTAAGATACATCCTGAAAATAATAAAAGAAAATATTTTCATCACAACTTTATATTTTGAGACTAAATTTCCTTCCTAAAATAATTCTTACAACGAAGAGTAAATCAAATGCAGATCAATGTATAATGTAATCAAATCAAACGACAGTGAGAACATTCTTATAGGATTACTGCTTGAAATGTTCAAAATAGCTCAAAAAAGTACTACTAACCAATTCCATTGGCAGCCCAAATATTTTTCGGATGTACTTTCAGCGCCTTACTATACATCATCAGGGCTCTTTCACGGTAATCTTTATCCTAAATTATATTAAAATTAATATAAGTCACTACATGTGTTAAAATTATGTTTAGAATCTCTAAAATTATGATAAAAACAGGTTTATGGTAAATATCAAAAATCCACGTCATTCATAAAAAATTAATAAGATCTAAAAAAATTTCCATAACACATAAGTACATACGCAACAATTTTGAGTTTGAACCCATTATAACAATATCTCATAAACGTTATGCGAGAGATATAAATAGATAAAGTGATAATAAAAGCAAAAATATCCTAAATAAAGGTATGGCTAAACCTTTTCTTTCTTTCTATGAATGGAAGACAGTGTTTCAAGCCAAATATTGCCAAGTGCAACAAAGCTATATGGATCATCGTGATATTCCGGAAGTTTCAATATATATTCGAACTTTTTCTGTGCCGGTGCCCACTCAAACTTTGACATATGCAAATTCCCAATCAATGACCAAGCATCAGCATGAGATTGGTTTACACTCATCCCTTCCTAAAAATTTTTGAAACATCCAAAAGCTGGAACTAAAATTTTAGGAAGAAATAATGAAAGAAGAATAATATAAGAATGAATACCTTAAACCAGACCGATGATTCATAAATTTGTCCTTTATCTCGAGCAAGACATCCCAGTCGCATGTAACCTGGAAAATGACTGTTTAAGTAGCCGGCAAAACATTTGAGAATACATTCAAGATTTTATTTAAGCAGGAAAGGTCCTTCATCAAGAAGAAGTTCGAGTCGAATTATTATGCCTTATCAATATTGCTCAAACAAAGGTCTTCTATAAAATTAATGAGTAACGACTCTGCAAAGTCTATCATAACAACTTACAATCAATATAATTTGGCTTTTCTTGCAAAATCCCTTTATAAAGACGTTCAGCTTCATCAAACATACAAAGCATCTCCAGACTACGTGCTAAATTATAAGTAACAGTTGTCTGCAAAGCTGCTAAATCTGTCTGTCCGGTTGAAACAACTTCACCAAGTTCTTTCAGTGCTTCTTCAAAATATTCCTAAAAAACAAAAAAATACAAAAGCTGCAAACATCAAATTAAACAATGTACAAAATCAATTAAGCTAAATGCATACTCTAGCTTTCTCGTATTGTCCTACTGTAAAATATAATGAGCCAACATTATTTGTTATTTCCGGTGGTATGTCAACTTCAATCATTTGACTCAGAAAAGTTGAAGCTTTTGTATACGCATCCAAGGAACCCTGAAAAAGTAAACTGACAGAAAAGCTAATTTATGCCTTTAATCCTATAAGGTCTCTGACTCATTAGTCCAACTCTAAACTTTTCAGTTTTAAAATAGCTACAATTTAAGACTGGAGATGTATTTTATCTTCTGCACTTTTAAAATATAGACAAAATGAATCCATATTTGGAACATGAAAAAAAGTTTACGAAATGGAGTTCTAATTTTGGATAAATACTATCTTCCACACTTCACATAAATCAGAAATATGGAAAAAAACTCGCTGCAGAAAATTTGCATTTATTTCTTAACAAAACCTGCGAAGAAATACCTGTGGATCACAATTCTCCGTCAATTGAGCCAAGTCGATCAATGCTTCCACATCGTCCGGACACATTTCGACAACTTTTTTGAAAATTTCACGAGCTTTTTTCCGTCGTTCACTGCGTTCTTTTTGATTGGCCGGCTCGGAATGCGCGTACAACGAGCCCAAGATTTTCAGTGTGTCATAATTTGTTGGACAAGCTTTGAGAACTTTTTCAAAACATTGTATAGCCTAAAATTTTTGTTATTACACTCCAAAAAGATGCTACTTCATGTTTTGTTTCTTGACAACCAAATTTCATATTACTGAAGCCTGTGAGATAAAAATGAAATCGACAAATAAATGACAATATGAATAGAAAAACTTCATATTCTCTTTGCTGAGTAAATCGACTTACATTATCATAATCTTCACGACAGATATACATTTGTCCGAGACCAAAATAAGGTAAAACAAAATTTGCTGTAGCGAATTGGGTCGACTGATAGTAGTGCTGAAAGAAAGAAATATGTTACAATAAAAATCGTCACAAGATTCTTCTTTTTGAAAAAGAAAATAGAAAGGTTAAAAGGTATAGCTAGCCTGGAAAGCTTTCTCAAAGTTTCCTCTTTGATGGAAACTTCGTGCCAATTGATAACAACTTTCAGCTCGCATAGCTTCATTATCTGTTATTTGGAATGCATGCCATGCTAAATGCTCCACTCTGTCCAGTTCCTGAAATCACTTCATTTACTTGAAAACCAACTAGCTAACTATTAAACAACAATAACAAAAAAACACATGATGATACCATGTCACCAGATGCAATAACTGGTTCACTCAAAAATTACTTACAACCTTTTGTTTTCAATGAGTAATATACACAGTTCCGAATGTACGTTGAGTGACATGTCAATTTTTAATTCTGATAGGTACTTATTCTTCCAGTTGATTTTTTTCCGTAAAATCAACGTAATGAATTCGAAAAAAAAGGGAAAAGTTATGGAAATATGGATATTTAACCTTTTTGTAAAAGAAGTGATTAGCAAGATGGTTTAATACAACTGGATTCTCCTGTTCTATTTGATAAGCACGTCCAAAGGATTCCACTCCTCTTCGAATAGCTTCTTGCTCCAATGTATTCATATCCAGGATTGCCAAAGCAACAAGAGCTGATACATTTTCCTTATCCAAATCCAAGACACGTTTAAAAGCTAATCTAAAACAACAAAATTTATAAGGAATTAAAATGAGTTCACTTTATTTCTAACAAGCTAACTTTTTCAGAAACTTTGAAAATTAATGCTAGTAATAAGTTAAACATTTGAAAAATGTTCCATTTATTGCATTGAAATACCATGTAAACTAAACCTACGAAAATACCAACCTTGCCTTGTCCAGTCGACCCAATTTTGCTAAACAATAACCAATACCCAGGCGTACGTCTGCCGGACAATCAGGCATTTTTCGCAGCACACTTTTATAGCAATTCAGTGCTTTTCGATATTCTTTTCGTTGAAAAAAAATGCATGCTTTACCTAATGTCGCTGGTATATTTTCGCCAACCTAAAAAAATATATATATATATAATTAAAACCTATTTATTCCAATACTATTTCACCATAAAATATTTATAAATATCATGTGCCAATACGCAAAATGTAAGAAGGAATTAATTCACTTCACGATCATCCTTAGATCTAATATAGTAAGCAAATACGAAAAATCACCTGATTGAGGACGAAATTGAACTGCTGTTCAGCTTGGTCAATTTTCCCTTCTAGTAAACAAAAATAAGCTCTTCCCAACAAATGATATGTATCGTACATAATAATCTTGTCAGCTGTAGTATAAAGCAATGTTGCTTTTGTCTGCCATTCTTTTTTCTTGTCTTTATTGCGTTCTTTGTGGCTCTGTGAAGATTTCATATACAAGCATGAATTAAGAAATTCATAAATAATATTTTTTATTCCCCAAAAGAAAGTAAGTACATAACTTTCAATGGTTTACGATAAGACAAACTGTATATCAAGCTGAACTTCAGAAAACAAAAATCGAAGAACGAACCTGAATTACATAATAAGCAGCAAGCGTATCTAGAGCTCGCATCTGATCTTGATGATATTCAGGATATTCCAGACTTGCTTCTGAACCACTCATTTCCAAAATGCGAACAAAATCAGCTTCATTTCCACGACGATAGTAAGCTAGCTAAATAAAAAAAATCCCACAGAAAGAACATCTCCATTAAAACTAACAATCATCCCTTTTTAAATATTTGCAACCTCGGAATACTTACCGCTAAATCAACCCAAAAATTTAATGTTGCATGTTCACCACGTAAAATTGCAAGAACTTCTTCGCCATCATCAGGTAAATTGTCAAAATCCAACTCGATTATTTCCTAAAATATTGTTGCATGTCAACGTAACCAAAATCTCCATTTTTTTTTTTTTTGGTTTTTTATTTCAAACAGAGAAGAAAAACTATCGTATATATACGATGATGATGATGAAGTGTGTAGTAAAATCATGTCTTTTGTTAGTTTTTTACTTTCAAATTCAGATCTCCCAAGAAAAAAGAAAAACTGAGGTATACTGTTAAGGACTGAAATCGCAAAAGGGCACAGAGAGATGATAATTTAAGCACACAATTTCTTTTAAACTTAGTATTCCTAGCAGCACTGCACAAAGTTAGTGAGTACTGCGAAATCCATAAAATTCTAAACTCCAGAACTACCGTTATTTTGCGAAAATTTATTCAAGTAAAGGAACGAAAACAATGGAAACAGTATTTCATACAATTAAAGGGAAACTATAGAAATTAATTTCAGAAACCATTAGAGATGAGAATTTCATTCGCCTGAACTTAAAGGAGTCCTTACAAGCATAAAATCACGAACTATGTAAATTCCAATAAACTATGCAAACAATTCAAGTATCAATCCTATAATAATTATCACACGACATTTTAGATTACTTAAACAACAAGAGAATACAAACGACTCAACGTAGAACGATCTATAAAGGCCTGATGAGACCAAGATGCTGTAATAACCAAAAATATGTCTCTACTATTAAAATTTGCTAAATCATTAAGCGCAGCACGTTTTGCTTTTAACTCTTCCTGATACATTTTCACAATAAGCGGCAAAATTTCACTTAGTTCTTTCAATTTAGGATTTTGTAAACCAGATAGATTTCGCCTATCTCCTTGTATATTCTCTAATTTCTTCAACCCTGCAAGTCGTTCACGCATATTTTGAAGCTCATCAACCACCCAAGACATTTGCTCATTGACCAGCGTCACCAATTTTTCCACATCCCGCACAATTTCTTCAACAGTTCTGTTAGTTCCACTTTGTTCCAGTCGATTTCTTTGCAATTCAACATTTGTAATGCTGCCGTTCCAATCTTTTTGACCCAGCAATAAAGCACTTAGATCAGATTCCGGCTCTTCTCTCTCGACACTCTTCTCTTCTGCAACATCCACTGGTTGCGCATATATGAGAAATAGACGATTATTGACGATTTTTTCCAACAAGTTGTATGTTGATCCGTTTAATTCTTCCCAGCGTTGCGTCATATTCCAGATTTCTACGCAGAAATCTCGCACATATCGTTGCATATCCTAATATTATTTTCCATAGTTCCAACAATCAAATTTTAATTTTCAGTCATTGGATGATGAAAGAATCAAGCGAGTTACAATTCATATATAGAAAGAAATCATAATAGCGCAATGTCTTAATTGTATCAATAACATTTCAGTAAACTTACTTAAACAACTGACCGTTCCGTACTTATATTCTTAGCTATGACACGACAAAATCTCACACGATAAATGGATGGCAACAGTTAAACATTCTATAAAATTGCTTATCATAAGTGTTATGATTTTGTTAACAGTTAAATTTACTCACATTTTCGGTACTGTCTTTTAGCGGTATTTCCACTGATGTTTTTGGCTGTGCAAAGGCCATAATTCTCACACCAATTCCACCAATTGTATTCCTTATCTTGTAACTAACCTGAAAATATACCGCAATCACATTACCAAATCATTTGATAACAACACATAGCAATAGCAAGGAACAAATATCTTTGAACAACACAAGAAATGCACCAAATTATCTTTCTGAATCCCTTTTGTCTTCCGACATGCCGCAATGCCTCATTCCGCATCCGTCATTCCCTAACATTATTAATAAGGAAATGCATTTAATGTCCGTCGTACATTCCGCAAAATCTCTCTTTTCCGTTGCCAAAAGGATGTAATACAAACTCTAAGAGACTATTGGAACTGAAGATAGCAATTGATGAAGTTGGAAAAAAGGAAAACAAGATGGTGGGAGAGAACGGAGAACGAGAGGAATGACGAAATAGTTCGGCATCCCAATATAATACCCATTCTAGAGTCGCTAAAGTAACTGTGAATGATAAGGAAACAGGGGAGGCGTTAGGGATCTCTTTCAAATAGAAAACATAATATGAAAAGAAATTGAGAAAATTAAGAAATAACAAGATGCAGACATTTGTCACAGAGATAGCAACGTCTTCTATAGAGAAAGAGAGGGAGAGAGTTTCATCAAAAATCTCTTCTAACATCCGATTGACATCTTTCGTTACTCGTTGGTATTGTGGCATTTCAAAGTAATGGCATGTGGTAGTGGTTTGGAGTTAGATCTGGGAAAGTTATAGTTAATTCATTCTTTACATTTCTGATTTTTAATAATTAAAGTTTGCGTGAAGCGTTTGTAAGGATGGTACACGTAGAATTAATGTCAGATTTTGATAAAAATTGTGAATTTCACGAAGATTGCAATGGTAAAATTAATGCAAATTTCACATTAAACATTTCTCAAATTTATGTATTTTACATTAAATTGTAAACTATTGAGAAATATGCGTAAAGTCATGTAAAAGTTTAAATGATTAGTGTACTCTACGAATAATACAAAGTTACATGCAATCCTTCTTTTTCAGAAATTATGGAGTCAGGAAAATCACCTCTGGAAGAGAATCTTCAAGAGTTCACTCTGAAAGAGGATAGCGAACTGCGTTTTGAGGTTTCTAATTTCTAAATGACTACATAAAGCTTGAATTTGAATCAGTTTATATTGGATTTTTTCTTGTTCAAATTCCTCTCATCATCATTTAAAGTCATATGTTTAGAGGAAAACGACAAGAGGAATGTTTCCGGAGTTTGCATTAAAAGTAAGGGTTAGAGTAGTTCAAACCACAGATCACTTAATTTGGCCTATTTCAGGTCGCAAATGGTGATGTGATGCTAGAGCTTGTGGATGGGCGAGCCGAAGTTTTTGGGACCGAACTCATCCAGCACAAGAAATATGTCTTCCCAGCTGGTATTGGCATTTTTATCTACAGTCATTATTCCCGTTATTTGAATCAATGTAAATTTACGCAAGTTTTAAATTTTGTTAGACTTTCCAAGGTAATTGTAGAGTTGGTATGAATGGTAGAAAATAAAAAACTTCATGAGTATAGTAAAAAGTTATATGAATGTAGTAAAAAGTAAAATTATAAAAGAAAATAGAAGTTATATGTTCCAGGATCGAGAGTAGCTGTATTTACATGGAAAAAGGCTGTTGTGGAATTGGTTGGGAAAACAGAAAGTGCGTATGTTGCCGAACAAACTCCAATGGTATGAATTGTTGTTTCATTTACAAATGTGCATCAATAAAGGTTTTAACTCGAAATCTAGTGCAGTTTATTTAATGATTTATTTTATTAAAATTCGATTTAAAATTGTATTGCTCCCTCTTTTAATTGTATGTTTCTTGCGAAATATAAAACTTTTCAACGAGCAAGAAAAAAATGTTCTGAAATGGGCAATTTCAGATCATTTATTTGAATACGCATGCAGCTTTGGAACAACTACGTGAGCATGCTGAATCAGTAGTTATGCAACAAGAGCAAGCTCGTGGGCCATCGTTAATGATAGTGGGTCCAACAGATGTGGGTAAAACAACGGTCTGTCGTATTCTGTGTAATTATGCAGTCCGAGTGGGCAGAACACCAATATTCGTCGATTTGGATGTTGGACAGGTAATTTTTCGCCTAAGCGGAAACGAAAAATTAAGACTTCGAAATAGTCGTAATTACCTTCTTGGAATGATTCTAATATTAATATTGGATTTGATATTAACATTAAAGATTAAAATCACTTGTGGGAAAGAATGAAACAAACCTCGAAAATTTTCTGGAACTTCTTTAATCTGAATGCTTAATGGTTTATTAGTGGTTATATTTTATTAGCTCAGAGAATGGGTTTTATGGTTTCAGGGAAGTATTTCTGTTCCCGGAACTGTTGGAGCACTCTATATTGAGAAAACAGCCGATGTTGTTGAAGGTTTCGATAAAAAAGCACCTTTAGTTTATCATGTATGTTCATATATGATGTATCATTATTGTATACATGAACAGTTTCTTTTAAAATTTCTCCTAATGAAGTTAACTTACATGAATAATACTTCACTATCTCTAATCATTTTTCATAAGTTAGTTTAAGTCCATTGTCGAATTCCTCCAAATATTTGTCGAACTAGCAACTTACAAGAAATTCTTGCTTAGGATTAAATTAGTTTTCAAATTGAAGATTCTTTTTCGTCTTCTTATTGCTTTGGTGGTATCCACCGTTCTTTTGTAGATATCTTATAATAACCTGTATAATAATCTTAAAGTTTATAGTTTGGAAATCTTTCACCCGGTTCTAACATTCCGCTGTATGATTTATTGGTGAAGCAACTTGCGGAGGCAATATCAAAAAGACGAAAATCTAGCCAGGATGCTACTTATGGAGGAGTAATAATTAATACATGTGGTTGGGTTAAAGGAGAAGGGTAAGTCATTTATGTAATTTATTATTAAAAACCTTATGGTTGTATTTTTCTCGTATAATTTTTTTTACCCAGTTTATAATTACTTTATTGGGGTCTGATGACGAATATTCGAAATAGTTATGATGACTTTCTAATAGAGACGTTATGAAGCATATAGAATTAAAAATTAATTAAATTTAGGTATGCATGTTTAGTAAATGCAGCAGAAGAATTTGAAGTTGATGTTGTGATTGTATTAGATCACGAGCGATTATACAATGAACTGCAGCGAGACTTGCCATCTTTTGTTAAGGTTAAATTTTTATTCTCATCTTTTAGTCATATCTCTCTGATGATCCGGACATATCGTAAATTTGGTGTAGCAAAAACATGTTATAAATAATAGACTTTTAAACAGGTCATCATGGCATGTGATTTAAGACTACAAATCTGCTTATGCAGCGAATTCAAGAGATAGATTAAAGAGGACAATATGAGACTGCGAATATTATTAGCTTCGCTGATGTGTAATCACAATTCAGAGCAACTGCTTACTTAATAATAATAATAATATCATTATTATTATTACTTAATAATAATCGAAATTTTTTAATACTAATAGTATGGTTTTGTATTATTTATTTGCTTAATGCAACTAATGCTAGAAGAATTGGCTATTTAAATATTTGAATTTTACTATTATAGATTTTACATCAACCGAAGTCTGGTGGTGTTGAGAATCGTTCAAAAGAAGTTAGAATATCGAGCCGCAATGCTTTTGTACATAAGGTTTCTGTATTAAAAATTCGTCACTGAAATATTGAGTTTTGTTTATAACTGTATGACAAGAAATTGTGTATTACTGTACATTTATTTTGAAATGCACAATGTTTTTTAGATTAAAATGACTAAATTTATCAATGAAATGCAATAATTTCAGTATTTTTATGGTACACGCGCAATGCCACTTTATCCACATACATTCGAGTTATCATTTGATGAAGTTCAATTCTGCAAAATTGGCTGCGAACGATTGCCTATCGAATGTTTGCCGTTTGGGATGAAAGTTGATGATCACAGGACAAAAGTATTCGCTTGATTTTTTCCACTGCTAGATGTAGCCTTAAAAAAATTATGAATATATTAGTTGTTTATCTGATTTTATGACTTTTCAACCGAATTTTGATAAAATGCAGCTTACAGAAGATAACCTATAAGAATGTTAAATAGAAAAAAAAATACAAGAATTATCAAGTATCATTGGATATTCTTTCGAAAGTTATTAAAAATTTGCAGAAATCACGTCTCAAAAAATAAAAAATATGTATAAAAGATAACTCACATTCAATATATTCCTATTTTGGAATAAACTTTTCAGGTAGTACCAATAGAACCATCGGAAGATTTGGTACATCATCTTGTGTCGCTTTCAATGTGTACAGCTGTCGATCAGTCAGTGCTAACAACGAACGTGATGGGTTTCATTGTGATTACGGCCGTCGATATGGAACGAGAAAAGCTGACAGTACTAAGCCCACAACCTTATCCGTTGCCATCCAAGATTCTTATTCTTAGTGAAGTTACATTTATTGATGATAAGGAGCGGACTTAAGTTCCAAAACACTAATAGTTTGATTTATATTGATTACATAATTAATAAGGAGTGCTTGCTTCGCAAGAATTCAATTTTGATTATAATTTTTTGCTGAGTTGCTCTGTATTAGATAAGATTATAATATTGCAGTGCTTTTCGCGTTGCAGTTTTAAAATTTGATGTAAGTGTGAAAATTTGATCTACTCCTTAAAAATTTGATAAACTTTAATTATTTAATTTGCAAATCCGCAAATATATTGTTCTTATTTTGTTAGTTTCTTGTTGTACTTGTGGAGTTGAAGAGTATTCCATGTTAGTTTCAGTTTTTCTGAAAGTAAAATTCCGTTTTCATTTCACAAGAAATGTTTTTGTTACATGTATATATGCTTTATTAATGTATGATTAATAAATATTCTTATATGGAATTTTAAACTTTTTGTAATTTTGATGTTTTTACAATACAAATGAAGTTGCAGAAGAAGACAGAATTAAGAAGACATTCCCGGTAAAAGATCGTGTTGGAAGGATTCCTTTTTTACTCAATGCGACATTAAGGCCTATTTTCTCCGCCAATGAGAATAAACCGAAACGTCGCTCAATCATGTATGACATATGACAGAAATTCATCTAAAATTAATGAAAATGGTGCGATACTGAATGTTACATACTGGTTTTATGACTTACATTTATTTACATTTTCTTCATTATCTCATCTTATTCTTTCATTTAATGACAAAAAGTACTAGTACGACTAGTAATAATTTTAATCAAATTCAAAATAGGAAATGATTTTTTGCAATGACTTTTTTTATTATGCATAGATAAAACATTTAAATTGGTATTAGCTATGCATAGTTTAGCTTGTAGTGGAGTTAGACAACTTTTTCAATTTTAATTTATTGTTGTAATATGTGCGATATGATAAAATCAATTGAAGATAAGATAACAAAAATGATGCAAATGTCGATTAATGATTAAAGTGCATTAAGAATGCTCATATGAAACACTGAGACATCTTGATGCTTCTGGTAGTTTCATTTACTTTAATGATAAATGATAATTATCATTTGATAATTTTATTGATATCATTTGATAATTTCATCGATAACTTTAATGATAATTAATGATAAATGATAGGAAGTTTACGGAAGTTTTAATTTTGAATATATAATAATATATGGAAGTTTTAATTTTTGAGATAAACAAAACTAATGGGTGGAATAACAGATTGATATCAGTAGTTAAAGTATTCGCTTAGTTTTATGATTAGAATAAAACAAGTTCTGTGAAGAGAATGTAAACAAAGGTTTTGGGTATGAGATCAGCCAGCTTTAATTAATGGATCTTTAATTAATAGAATGAAATTTTCACCCTGTCCGTTCCTCTTATTTCTCTCAATTACTCAAATAAATTCTCTGTCTCTCAAAAGTTCACTAATGTACACTTTTCCATCTCTTATCACTTACCCAATTATTAAATTTTTTTTTTTTGATAACAAATTTTTCCTTTTTTTTATTCGCTACTGACTGTTTCTCTTTTATTTCTTTTCTTTTGTCCTTTTTTTTTTTTTTTTCAATTTTTATTTGAACATTTATTGTTCCCAATTTCGCTGACCTTTTTACATTCTTATTACAATTTCTTTTTTTTTTTTTTTGCTAAATTTTGCAGCTTTTTAATGAAAAAGGAAAGAAAAACAAACGATAGTAAATTGAAGGTCATTTTTTCGTTAAAATTATTTACACAAAATAGGTTGTAATAGGTTATTTCCTGATAAATTTTTATTTAAAATCATTACATTTTTGATAGACATTGTATGTGGGATATATTTTCTTCTATTCAAGAATGAACATTATTCATTTATTTTGATTTTCTTTTCTTTTTTTGTCAATTTAAATCATTTGAAGTGTTACGTGTGTCAATTGTTAGTTAAAGTGCAAAATTTTATCCTTTTTCGATTGAATATTTATTCGAAAAGAATTTCATAAATTTGAGTGAATTTTTTTACAAATAGAAGGAACAAATAAAATTAATTTGTATTTTTATTACTGTCTAAAACATTTAGGTACATGGCAGCTAATTTATCTAAAGTCGCTTCTCGACTGTCACAACATTCCATATATGGACAACGACATTTGCAATTTCGAGAAGTGCTCGGAAAGGTATGCAAAATTTATTTTCTTTTCTCTTTCAATTATTTATTTATTATCATTTTTTTTTTTAAATAATAGTTTCGAATTTCTTTTTTGATTCATCTAATTTGCTGTGCAAAATCCGAATTTATAATCGAAGAATAACAAGAAGTAAATTTTGCAAAAAAACATAAAAACAATTCCGACTGTCGCATAATAGTTTGATATTTCTAGCGAAGCGGTATCACAGATATTTATAATTAATTACAGTTAGTTATTCAATTATTTAATTTCATCGATTTCTGTGTGCAGTTAATTAATTATTATGATTTTTGAAAATAATTAATTCTTAGTTCATCGACAAAAACATCAATCCGTATGTTGACGAGTGGGAAGCACAGAAACATTTTCCAGCACATACTTTGTTCAAGAAATTAGGACTGCTCGGAATTTTCGGTGTCAATAAACCAGCTGGTAAAGTTTCTTTCTTTTTCTTCATTTTTGATAGATACCGGAATTTTCGGTAAATACCGGAAGCAAAAGATTGGAAGCAACCGTTAGCAGTGATAGTTATATGCCTGAATCGGTTAATCCAGCATTAACCATCCATCATGAAATTAGTTACACTGCCAAATGTTCGATCACTTTTTTTTTTTATATTTATTTCATTATTTTTTAATTGTATTAATAAGACATATTGAATAAGTCTTTGCGCAAAATCGTCGACATGTTAAGTCATTTGCGCTTGAAAAATTTGATGAAATTACATTGAATATCAATTAGATAGCTTTAAATAAGTAAAAAGATAACTGAAGTAACATAAAAGTGGATATAAATATTCTTATTTCTAGGTTACGGTGGTCTTGGCCTGGATTTTAGTTATTCGATAGCCATAGCTGAAGAACTAGGACGAATTAATTGTGCAGCTATTCCGATGGCTATAGCTGTTCAGGTTTCAAAGAAAAATTTTTTTTTGTCTTTTCTTTAGAATTTTTCAAAATTAGTAGTTTTAATTCACTTTTTTCATAAAATAACTACAAGAAACAATAATTACTGATGATAAATCATATAAAGGAAAGCTTTATGAAGAAAGCTTCGAAATGAAATTTTTTAATAATTAATAATTAAATAGGAAATGAATTATCTTTTTGATTTGAAACAAAAATGTAGTCAGATATGGCTACACCAGCGCTATCTATGCATGGAAGTGATTACTTGAAACGTGAATTTCTTCATGCTACTTTAGACGGTGACCTGGTGGCATGTTTAGGTGTATCGGAAGCTTGTGCTGGAAGTGATGTTGCTGGTAAATTTTACTTAAGATTATTAATTAATTAATTAATTAGTTATTAAGAAAGTCAATTTTACTCATTTTTTTCATAATGTTATAACACATAACAAAAAATTTTATTAAACAAATTTTAATAAAATAAAAAAGAAACGAAAAATTAAACTTTTTTAACAATTATTTTTTTTTAGCAATTCGTACTACTGCTCGTTGGCATGGAAATGATTTGATTATTGATGGTAGCAAACAATGGATAACAAATGGTACACAAGCAGATTGGATTTGTTTATTAGCTAATACAAATGATAAGCCATCACCATATCGAAATAAGAGCCTTATATGTGTACCATTAAATGAGCCTGGTTATACTTTCTTTTTTTTTCTCCACTATTTTTACTTATTTTTATTGATATTTTATGAATTTTTTAGAATTTATCGTTGTTTTTTTTTTTTATTTTTCATTTTGTTTTTGAATTTTTTTTTCTTTATTTTACATTAATTTAATAATGAGTGATATACATGAAATAAATATGAAATTTTTTTTTCTTTTAAATTTAATAATAATTATAATATTTAATAAGTGTAATGTTTTACATTATTTATAATTATTTCAGGTGTACATCGTTCGAATTGCATTGAAAAACTTGGTATGCATAGTTCTGATACTGCCGAGATTTATTTTAATAATGTTCGAGTGCCAAGTCGAAATATCATTGGTGAAGAAGGACATGGCTTTGTTTATCAAATGCTACAATTTCAGGATGAACGACTTGTTGCTATTGCTGTGCGTAAGTTTATTATATTATTATTATTTATGTATATGATATGATTCATTATAATATGATAATTTATCATCATTATTACAACTATTCGTTACAAATTGATAAATTTTTTAATCTGTTTTAACTTTCTAATTTATGTTCATTTTTTATCAGATTTAATTATTGCCTATTTATTCTTCGATATTCTTCATACTTTAAATCTTATCAAATGATTTTCCATTACATTTAGTACTTGAGCCAATGCAGAAAATTATTGATATGACAATTGATTACACGCGACAAAGACGTGTTTTCGACGGAACTATCCTAGATAATCAGGTTTGTATAATTTCAATTCTTTTCTTCTCTTCCTTTTTCTCTAATTTATGATTTTTTTTTTTTTACATTTGTAAATGAAAATAACAATTGCTCGGTTATTTGTGATATGATAGAGTAAATGTGAAGTAATATTATGTAGTGTTTATACGATTTTATCATTAACTTTTACTCATAAATAATATTTTTCAAAGTTTAATATATTTAGTATTACTTATTTTGTTAAAATATACATAAAGTTTAATATTCTAGAGAAAAAGTGGAATTAGAAGAAGTATTTATTGATTAATTTTCAAGTATTTAAGTGTTATATACTTTTCTAATAAAAATGAATCTCTCTCTCTTTTTTTTTTTTTTTTTTTTTTTTTTTTCATCTTTATTAAAATTTTAAAAGAGTTTTAAATTTTTAAGATTGTACATTATCGTTTGGCTGAATTACAAACAGATATTGAAGCAGTTCGATCACTATTATATCGAGCTGTTATGGAACGATTACTCGGGAAAGATGTTACAATGTTGGCTAGTATGGGTAAATTAAAAGCTTCACGTTTAGCTAGGGCAGTGACTGATTCCTGCATACAGGTATTAATTCCTGATTATTACCGGATAAAATTGTTAGAAGATATTAATTCTTGATTATTACCGGATAAAATTATTAGAAGATATTAATTTCTGATTATTACCGGATAAAATTGTTAGAAGATATTAATTTCTGATTATTACCGGATAAAATTGTTAGAAGATATTAATTCCTGATTATTACCGGATAAAATTGTTAGAAGATATTAATTCTTGATTATTGCCGGATAAAATTATTAGAAGATATTAATTTCTGATTATTACCGGATAAAATTGTTAGAAGATATTAATTTCTGATTATTACCGGATAAAATTGTTAGAAGATATTAATTCCTGATTATTACCGGATAAAATTGTTAGAAGATAATCGAAATTTTTATTTACATAATGAATTAGCTATAGTCTTACTGTTAATTTTCTATTATCATTGCTATGCTGACCTTTGCTTGAACCCTTTTAATTTTTTTTTTCTTTTCTTTTTTTTTTTCTTTTCTTTTTTCTTTTTTTTTTTTAGAAATTTACGTCTTTTAAATCTACCTTTTAAAAATCTACCCTTTATCTTTTCTGACACAAGTTTTAAAATATAAAAAATTCGGATTATTACTATGATGTTTCTATATCTCATATAGAATGACACACAATCAAAATAATTGATAATGAAATTTCCTTTCTTCTTTTTCTTTTCTCTCTTTTACAATATTATTATTTCAAATTCAAAAATTTAATTTTTTTACTTTTAATTTTTAAATGGTTGAAGATATTTTTAAGCGTAAAATGAATTACAGTTTTGGGGTGGTAATGGATATGATTGGAATAATTTGATCAGTCGTTATCATCGAGATTTTCGATTATTCTCAATTGCTGGTGGTTGTGATGAAGTAATGCTCCGAATTATTTCAAAACGAATGAATATGATAAAATAAATAAAAATTTTGTCAATGTTTTTTTTTTGTTGTTTATTATACACTTTTCAAGCATTGCTCATAACAAATGTTTAAATTTTAATTTTTTACTTTAACTTTTTTACAATGCATTCATACAATTATCATCATTATACATTTATCTTTTCATCTTTCATATATTTTTTAAATTATTTTTTCAATAAGCATCAAATATTAAAAAGTGAAATTTTCAAAGAAGTAAAATTATAAAATTTTAATGGAAGATGACAATAATTTGCTATCAGATTTAAAATTATTATCTAAAAGCTAAATTAATTATAAGCAAATTTTTTTTTTTTTTTAGAAATTTTTCTCGCATTAATTCTTTTTTTTTTTTAATAGATTTTTTTTAAAAACGATACTAATTTGTAAAACAATAAATAATCTAAATGATATACGAAGGAATAAAATATGTATAAACAATATATTTTCTTCATCATTTAATCAATTTAACTTAACCATTTTCAATAAATAATTGACTAATAAGCGATTTTTTCTCTGTTTCTAATAAAATATATTATTTTTCAAACTTTAATTTTCTATTTCAAATTCCTTTCGAATGTTTAAAATTTCGTTTGATTAATGTATTTTAAATCATTACACATAATATTGTAAAAGTAATTACATTTAAATATTGTCAGAATTTGTTGAGAAGTTTCAACAAATTATGTTTTTTTTTTTTTTAATTAGCCTAACAAATAAGCATAGTTATAAGAAGAAAATTTTTCAATGCAAACTAAAGCTAAAATTAGTTCAATTAAAAATGAAACTTCGAAGGTTTTCTTTTTATTATATGTGAGCAAATAAAAAAAATTTTTTTTTTTTTTTGAAATAAATGGCACAATTTATCATTTGAAGTGAAAATTTATTCAGTTTAGCTTTAATTCTTAAATTTTTCTAATATCAAAAGAAGGAATTGATTTTGATTTTATTAGAAAGCACATTTTATCATTATTTTAGCTCTTTTTCAATTTTAATTTTATGAAAATAAGTTTATGATACTATTATGATACAACAATTTTTATTTTTTTTTCTTTCTCAAATCTAATGAATATATTTTGTAGAAATAAATTTTTAAGCTTTTATTTTTTTGAATCATTTATAAGAAAGATTTAGAAATGAGTATTGCTTTATTTAATTAGAAATAACTACAGTGAATGTATTACAGTTGCATTAATAACACATTATCTACTCTTAGGTCAATCGGTTGTCCACTCTTAGGTCAATTGGTCAGCTAGAATAATTATCCATGTAATACTTAATTGACGGAATTTGTTAATTAAATTATCTCATAACAATTTTTATTTCTGCTTAATATTTTATTCGTCTAAAAATAAATAAAATCAATGCATAAAGTTAACTTAAAATTAATTTTCGCTTCTCGTATTACTCATACACGTACACTTTCTTCTCGTATTACTCATACACGTATACTTTCTTCTCGTATTACTCATACACGTATACTTTCTTCTCGTATTACTCATACACGTATACTTTCTTCTCGTATTACTCATACACGTATACTTTCTTCTCGTATTACTCATACACGTATACTTTCTTCTCGTATTACTCATACACGTATACTTTCTTCTCGTATTACTCATACACGTATACTTTCTTCTCGTATTACTCATACACGTATACTTTCTTCTCGTATTACTCATACACGTATACTTTCTTCTCGTATTACTCATACACGTATACTTTCTTCTCGTATTACTCATACACGTATACTTTCTTCTCGTATTACTCATACACGTATACTTTTACTTTCTTCTCGTATTACTCATACACGTATACTTTCTTCTCGTATTACTCATACACGTATACTTTCTTCTCGTATTACTCATACACGTATACTTTCTTCTCGTATTACTCATACACGTATACTTTCTTCTCGTATTACTCATACACGTTATACTTTCTTCTCGTATTACTCATACACGTATACTTTCTTCTCGTATTACTCATACACGTATACTTTCTTCTCGTATTACTCATACACGTATACTTTCTTCTCGTATTACTCATACACGTATACTTTCTTCTCGTATTACTCATACACGTATACTTTCTTCTCGTATTACTCATACACGTATACTTTCTTCTCGTATTACTCATACACGTATACTTTCTTCTCGTATTACTCATACACGTATACTTTCTTCTCGTATTACTCATACACGTACACTTTCTTCTCGTATTACTCATACACGTATACTTTCTTCTCGTATTACTCATACACGTATACTTTCTTCTCGTATTTCTCATACACGTACACTTTCTTCTCGTATTACCCACAGACGTATTCAAATATACATATTCACGCATTAACGTATTAAACTATATGCATAGACGACTAAATAACTATTCAAATAAGATTTTCATATGTACAATTTAATTCGAAATATTTTTGCATACAAAAAAATGAATATTTATTCTTTTTCAAAAAAAAAAAAAAGAATTCATTAACTAGTAATAGCATCATTTTTTGTTGTATACAAAGTTCAACAAAGTATATTTGTTTAGTTTATTTATCATTTGGCTAAATTCTAAAAGCTTAGTCTTCTGCACCATCGAACATTTCCATTTTTCATTTGTAAAAAAGGAAAAAGTATTCCATTTTGTCCTCTTCACAGTTCTTTCATTTCTGATTCAGAATAATAGACTTGTAATCCTTTTTTAGCTTTAAAACCAATGAAAATATTTTCATAAAGTATATTTCATTTTAATAGATTGAATACTTAGAACTTTCAATCTTTTTTCATCTCTTTCAAAATGCAACAAAAAATAATCAATTTTCTTTTTTTAAAAAAAAATTGTTTTTTTTTTTTTTTAATAGGTTATCATTTCTAGAAAGGAAGGATAGCAAATAAAATTTTATAGTTATTGAAATATTTTATCATACTTACACTTTTCACAATCAGAAGTGATTATCAGTTATCAATCAAAAGTTTAATATCAAACATCATTTTGCGAGTGCCATAAAAGTATCAAGCATTCAAATTTTAAAAAAAAATTTTTTTTTTTTAAATTATTTTAACTTTTCACCAAATTATTCGAATTATTTTGCTGGAAAAAAAATTCACTATAACTTTACTTTCACAAACATACTTTTTTACGTTATTTTTATTAATAGTATATTCTGGCACAATCGTTAATGTTAATGCTTATTAAAATATAAAAATATTATTAAAAAATAAAAGAAATAAAAATATAATTTGTATAAAATTGAAGACTCATTTTATTTATTTATTTATTTTTTTTTTTTTTTTGGAAAAAGAAAATAATATGAAAACGGAAAAGTAAGCATACTGATAATTTTCTCATCTTTTTCTCGTATAATCATATTTATGTGATATATTTTGCTGGAAATCTTTTTTTGAAAAGAAATTAAAAATTTTTGTTTGATATTCGTTTACTTAATTTTTTTATTCTATTCTTTTCTGTTTTACTTTAACTTTAATTCTACTTTATTCTAATTTCTACTTCTCATTCCCATCTAATTATCATTCATTCAACATTAGAAATTATCATAAAAAATCACAATAATCTATGCTTAATCTATTTCACATATACTAAATATTTGATCGAAATAATTTCAAAATTATCATAAAACATGCAAAATTAGATTGAAGTATAAATTATAAATTCAACCGAATGAATGCATGCAAGACAAGGCGTGTAAATGCACGTTAATGCATGCAAGACAAGGCGTGTAAATGCACGTGAATGCATGCAAGACAAGGCGTGCAAAAAAATTTCAATATAACTAATTGCCCCTATATTATAATTGCTCTCAAAAATCAATATTTTTATTTTAAATTAGCAATTTTAAATGCTAATAAATAATTAATATTTTGATGTGAAATCAAAGTTTCTATCATAAAATTTGTAAATTTTTTGAAAAAAAAAGAATTATAAATAATAAAAATACAAGAAATAGAAAAAATAAAAAAATTTTCCAGACAAATAAGTGTTTTCAATGTTTATTTTTTGATATATTATTGCTTTTTTTCTCAATTTTTTTTTTTTTTTTCACCAACTTTTTTTATTTTCTAAATTGTTTGCATGAAAAAATCTCTGAGGAATTTTAGCCTAAAAAAAATATTTGAGAAAATGATGAAGGGCCAAAAACAGAATGACAATAATACTTATCAATGAGCCATAAAGACTTACATTAGCTAAGTTGCTAATAGACTTCAATCAAGCCTAGAAACTTATTCAGCTTTTCCTACAAACTTTGCTTCTCTCAACTTCTTTTTTTCTTCAAACCAACTCTTCATAAATTGCCATTTATTATTTTCCTTCTTTTTTTTTTTCTTTTTCAAAATATTTCAAAAATTTTTTCTTATTCTTTCATTTTTCCTTTTTTTCTGTTTTCTTCTTTACATTTCAATTTGACTGTTAATTTTTAGTAAACTCTCAGAGAAAAAATGAGAAGAATTACAAATGATATAATTAGTACCAAATGATAATACAATTATCAGTTTTGTTTTTAAACTATGATTATTGTGAAGCGTACGTGTAGTCACGTTATTGATAACAAATAAATTTGTTATTAATGTGATTTTATTAATGATAGAATAAATTATTAATTTCATTTTGAAATTTTTCGTAGAAATTTGCACAATAGGGCGCTTTGCTTAAAATTATTATATATATTTTTTCTTCAAGTCTTTGGTCAAAAAAAGTAAACAAATAAACAGAAAACAAATTTCAGATAAAATATGAATTTTCATAGCAATTATATCGATCAATTAAATTGCATTCTTATAATTTTAATGAATTATTTTTCATTAATGGATTAAAACTGATATGATTACTTCAATTTATCAACAATTTTTTCATAAATCATTAATAATTGCTATATTATCTCTGAATGTTATCACAGTATCAAACAAATTGTTTACTGTAAGTTTTTTCTTAGTATTTTTGTTTGTTAATAATGTTATTATAATGTTGTGATAATTCATACGCTAATATTACTAAGACTTTTTTTTTTTTTTTTTTTGCAAATGCTCAAATTTTAATTAAATATAATTCCAAATTCTAAGCTAATTAAACTTTTGAAAGAAATATATTTAAAAATTTATGATTGTTAATTTTGTAATATTTGAGTTTTTATTTAACAAACAAATAAATAAATTTACTTTTTCAAGCACTAATTATAATTGAAATTTGATTTTGTTGTAAGCAACAATAATATTGAGATATAAAAATTGAAATAATGCTAATAATCACATTTGCTTAGCTATGAGTAAAGCTAATAATTATCGAATTTTTAGCCATCGATAGCCAAATTAGAATATAATAAAATACAGAATCAGTAAGTTTTCTTTTTTTTTTTTTTTTCATATACTCTATAAATTTTCAGAATTTTGCCCATATTTTCGTTAGCTTTTGATGCATTTCAAATATTTATAACTTAGAAAAAAAAAAAAAAAAAATCCTAAAATTTTGTATAAGAGACTTTTTTGATAATTTAATCAGATAATGATATCTGCAAATTTCTCAAAAATTCATTCTCAGAAAATCCAATCTTTCAAATTTATTGGAAGGAACAAAGCTATTTGCAAATATCACTTACGTGACAGATAAAATTCACGTTACTTACTTACGTAAGCGTCCTCTTCTCATCATCAAACAGTTTTTTATTTCTATTTTAATTCAAGAGAACCAATTGCTTCAAATAAGCAGAATCAACAGTCACAACGCCATCTGGAAATGAATGTTAGTCGTCTGCTTGATCAACTGATCGCAAGTCATGATCGCAGAATTAGACCAAATTATGGTCGTTAGTTTTATCATATTATATCATCAGATAAGTAAATATATGAGTAATTCTAATATATCACTTTTTAATTTGACTTTTAAATTTGAAAAAAAAAAAAAAAGTTGAAATTTTTCAAATAGTTTTTTATTTCAGCAAAGTTTAACACTTCATTATTTATCATACGGATTACACTTCTGTTAGTTTAATTAAACAAACTAATAAATATAAAAGAAGCAAATATTAACCATTCGAATTAATCATCGACTACATTAAAAGATTTTAAAAGTAAAAATGCTAACAAATCAATTCACAGATGCATTTTACTCATTTTATAGCATTCAATGAAATTTTCAACAAATTTAATTATTTTTTGAAAAGTAATCATTTAATTATTATTACTTCTATCAAACAAACTTATAAAAATGATTATTTTGAGGAGAACCAATCGAAGTAAATGTTACTATTCATGTTACTACGATAAGTGCTATCTCAGAAGTTTCTATGGTACTATTTCATTGTTAATTTTTATTTTATAATTATTTTAACTTCTCCGATTCTTTTCATCAATTTATTTTCCTTTTATAATTTATTTATTTACTTTTCTTTTTTCCTTTTCGAGATAATATTTTAATTGCATATATCACATTTCCATAGCAAACATTTAATTATTTCATAGTGAAAGAGAAGAGTGATTGACTTTTTTTATTTATTACACTTACATTAATGGCTGATAAAATTTGCTATAAATTTTTAAAGATACTTATTACATCACTAAAATTTTGATAAAAATAAATTATGTAATAATAATTTCTTGAATAATTTTAATTTTTTTTTATAAAAAAATAAAGTTATAAGCAGTCGGCAAAATTTAATTATATAGGAATTTACAGGATTACACTGTTGCATTATATTTACGTCAGTTTTGGCGTGATAATCGTTTAGCATTTAAAAGTGCTAATGAGCAGGAATTAACAATCGGAATTGATTTAATAAAAAGTATTTGGGTTCCGGATACTTTTTTTCCCAATGAAAAGAAATCATTTTTTCATGAAGCCACAACACATAACTCTTTTTTACGTATCGATAATCACGGAAATGTATTCCGTAGTATTAGGTAATACTTATTACTTTCTTTTTTTCTTCCTAATATTTTCTCAAACTTATCATTACATTGATAATAGTGATAAAAGTTAAGAAAAAAAGGATAAGAAGTAAAATGAAAAATTAAAAATTAAAATAATTGCATAAAATAACAGTAATATATTAAATGAAAATTAAACAATTATGAAAATTTTAACAAAAAAAAAAAAAAAAAAAATTTCATTGCAGGCTTACAGTAACAGCTAATTGTCCAATGAATTTACACAGTGTATGTTTAAATTTTTAACTTAAAAAAAAAAATAAATAAAAATAAAATAAAATGAAAAATGTTAAATAATAAAAGAGTGAGAGAAGTATTTGAGAAATTTGTTTAATTTTTTCTTTTCTATATTTTTATTTACGTTTGTATTTTAAAAATTATATTTTACAAAACAAATAAAACTAAATTTTCATAATTTCATTTTCTTTTCTTTTTTTTCCTTTTTTCCCCTCTTTCTCCCAATAATTTAATTAAAACTGACTAATAATATATCTTACAATTAAAAATTAGTTAAAAATTAATGCATCATAAGTTTCTTTTTTCTCTTTCGTATTTCAGTTTCCATTGGATGTTCAAATTTGTGCTCTCGAACTTGAGGTACAATTCTCGATCATCAATCTTTGCTAACAATCAATTCATCAGCTTTTCAACATATATTCTTCTACGCGTACATTTCATAATCGCAAAGTTCTAACTATTTTTCAATTTTTCTTTCTTTTTTTTTTTTTTGCTTTAGTTTATAAAAACGAAAAATAATAGTAATGTGATAGTAAATTTAAATTTTAAAATTTGTTACAAATTTTGATTTCAATTTCATTTTTATATCTTTCTTTTATTTTTAGTTCAATTTTAAAAATCAAAAATTAAAAAATTAAATAAATCTTTTTCATTTTTTGAAAAAAATTTCCAATACTTTTCGGAGTTTGGAGTTTGTTTCTAACAATAAATATTTGCACACCGCAAAAATTCAACAAACTTAAAAAACAAAAAAATTAGTGTAAAAAATGTTTAGAATAATATTTTTTTCTTGAAAAGTAAGTAAAAATTGATAAATCAAATAACCAATATTTTTATTCATGCGAGGCCTTTCTTAATTAGTTGAATGTTAGTCATTTTTTTTAAGTAATTTAAATGTAAAACGTTTTAATAAATTTTTTTATTTTTTATATTTTTATATTTTTAATATTTTTTAATTTTATATTTTTTATGTTTATATTTTTAATAAATTTTTTTAAATAAATGTAAAATGTTTTAATAAATTTTTCAAATATCGTTAGAAATGGAAGATAGAATACTTTGGTTCACCAAGAACTTAGACCCTATTAAAAAGTCTAATCCATATCATCGTGATTTAAAAGTTAACTGTCCCTTATCATCGAGACTTTTCGTCTAATTGCATGAAATATTATCCGTTTGCTATCATCGGTTAGAATCACTTTTATCCTTTTCAATTTTTCTATTTATTTTTAGTTTAATCCTTTCTTATTTATTTCAGTTTCTATTCATTTTTTCAAATTTACTATTTGTTTAGAGATAATATCAATGTCATCCATTTAAGAAAGATTACATTAGTCTTACTTAACTATGCTTTCACTTCATTATACTTAAATAATAGCTCTCTTCGCTAATTTGTGATAATAAAATTCGTCAACTTGCATTTTACTACAATTTTACATTGCTTAAACAAATCTAACATTCAAAATAGAAAGTTTTTCGAATTTTTAATTCAACTCGAACACTGTTACTACCAAATGACAATTCCTTAGTACTGGCAGTATTGGTATGCTTTGTTTATTCATTTTCGGTTTCTGTTTATTTTTTCATACTTATGATTTACAGAGTTATGCATACAGCACCCGCGACATCATATATCATTGGCATTTGGGTGAGAATTCGGTGACAATCGATGAGAATGTACATTTAGCTCATTTTACAATTGGTGACCACAGACATGTCGAACGGGTCATTTCGCTTAGTACAGGTGTTCATTTGCTTTAATTCATTTAAAACATTTATTCCAATGATTTTTTTTTTTTTTTTTTTTTACTAATTAGTCGATTATCCATATGTGAAGTTCAAAAATTACTCTCCTTAGTAACTAGCCACCATAGCTTACAAGCTATAAGTAATAAGTTTGAAAAATAAAATTGTAATTTACACAAAAAAAAAAAAAAGTGAAAAAATTGTAATTCAATTGAGTAAGATTAATTATTTGAAGAATTTATTAAATGATAATGAAAATGAAATAGGGTAGAGCATCTTTTTGATTTCTGTTTATTAGGTATTTTTGTATTAAGGAAACTATTCACGACTTTCTACTTATTTTACATTTAAACGAAATATTGGCTTCTATCTGATACAAATATATTTTCCCTCTTCATTAATTGTTGTCATTTCTTGGATATCATTCTGGCTAAATCGTGATGCTACTCAAGCCCGAGTTGCTATAGGTAATAAAATTTTAATTGTATGTTTAAATTTTGTTGCTACATTTCTTGAAAAAAAAAAAAAGTTTACGAAAAATTCATAAATATGTAAGATGTAAAACAAATTTAACATTTAGCGCATATAAATAAATTATAGAATGAACTTATTCAAAGATAATCTATCGATTTTTCTAATAACTTTTTAATAGATCAGAAATCACTCAATTTATCAAGTAATACTTAATTACCATAAATCATTTCGAAGCAGTTTCTCAAACAAATCTTTGTCATCTCATTAAAAAAAAAAAAAATTTACAGGTGTCACCACAGTACTAACAATGACAACATTGATGACCTCAACAAATGCCTCATTACCAAAGGTGTCATATAATCATTCAAGAAATTATTTGAAGCTAAAATTATCATTCTTCTTTAAATAATTGCACAAATTCAAAATCAAAAATTTTTTTCTGATATTAGAAAAATATAATTAGATTATATGACCGTTCGTCATAAAGTTATCTGACACGAATTATGATATTTGCAATATATCCGGTTTACCGGAAACAAGAAAACAAGCTGATCAATAGCTCAGCAAAGAAGATCAATAGTTCATTTCAGGTATCATACGTCAAAAGTCTTGATATTTTTCTTGGAACTTGTTATTTCATTGGTAAGTTTGCACAATAACTAGATTTTAGGAATATTTTAAAAACTGAACAGTCTTCATTTTCCGATTTCGATGTTTTATTTTTAATTGATTTAATTTTTTGATAGCAGTAAGTTATGTTCATGTTCAAATTTTTCATCTATTTTATCCTTTTGTTAATTACTAGAATTTTCTAACTGCCAGAAATCAATCAATCAATAAGTTTATCCTTTCGAATGCTTATTTTGCTGACAATAATACTGAAAGTAAATTGTTTTCTTGCAGTTTTTGCATCATTACTAGAGTATGCAACGATAGGTTATCTAATGGAACGATATCGAAACTCTCTGGTGGACAATAGAGCAACCGCAACAACTTGCTTTTATGAATTAACCGAAAATTCACCAATCATACAAAGAATTCGAGCAATGGAACTTAGAAATTACACTTTCAATAATGAGGTTACCAATTTTAATTTCAAGAGCGCAAATGTCACATTTCAAATAAATAACTCAAGGAAAAAGCATTCGTTTTTTTTTACAACAAATTTTTTGAATATTTCCAAAATTATTCCATAACCCATTTGTAATTTAATACTTTATGAAAAGAAGAAAAAAAATCTTTTCGGAATTTCTGCGACTATCACATTTTGTTGTAGTCTGAAAATGATTTCGAAGTACCATTATTGATAAGAAGATCAAAGAATCAATTTCGCTTGAGGTCAGCTATGATCAGAATGTCAGCTAATAAATGTTTATGTAGTTGTCTGAGGATACGACCATCACAGGTTCGTCATTTGATTGAATAATTTGAGCCAAAAAATTAAAGTAAGCATGGTGATAGCAAAATAAATGTAAGAAAAGCAAAGGTCAATTTAAGGTCAAATATGAGTGATATGCTGATTGCATTAGTCACAAAGGATTCTAAAAGTAATTTTAAAAATTATCATTTTTCAATGAGTTCTCACTTTGGAACAGAGTTATAATTTCAATTTCAGGTTGATCTCATATCGAGAATTCTATTTCCGACATTTTTCGTTGCTTTTCACATTGTTTATTGGACAGTTTATCTATATTTTTGACATTGTTTTTGATATCAACTATAATGTAATTTATCAAAATTGTCCGATAAATAAAAAATTAATTCTTCATTAATTTTTTGTCAAATAAGAGTCAAATAAAGTTAAATAAAGGTCACAGAACAAATGCAGAACGATACAAAAGCGTTGTCAATGACATCCAACTTATATTCTTCAAAGCTCACAGATTACCTTACCTACCTATTGTACATTACT
Organism: Brugia malayi; assembly: GCF_000002995.4. Taxonomy (NCBI): domain Eukaryota; kingdom Metazoa; phylum Nematoda; class Chromadorea; order Rhabditida; family Onchocercidae; genus Brugia; species Brugia malayi. Next base: position 11,174,786 of record NW_025062475.1, read on the forward strand.
TTACTTTAATCTGAGAGTCACAACAGTGTTATCACTTTCTTTCCCTTTCTCTCTCTCTTTCTCTGCGTTGCCATTACCGCCTAGCGTACTCATCCTGCACAACAAACAAAAACGTTAAGAAATAAGTAATTGGTATCTAACAAAATATGTAATATTTTTGCAATTATCGCGAAATAAATGTTTGATTGATAGTAAGAGTAACCGAAGTCGTTCGGTTAATTTGTAAAATTTTTCAAATTACTTTAGAAGCATTTGCAGAAGTTCAACAGCGCTTCCAATTGAAGCCTTTTTCGTAGAATTATCATCAAGTAATTTAATAAAAATTATAAATGGAGTAAAATGGAATTGAATTTAAGTAAAATTTTTCAAAAATCAATCATATCAATTTTGTCTAGTAAAATTATATCTTATGTGTTAATTTTTTTAATATTTAAGAATAAGTAATTAAATTATTTGCGTAATAGTTCTATTATTAAATATTTGTGCAAAGGATATTTTTTGAACATTTCGAATTATTTTCAAAAATTACTGATTTTAGTTACTTCATCATACATTACATTTATTATCATGCCATTGATAGCTTAATTTTAATTGACTTAATTTTTAAAGTGATATAATATAAAGAAAATTGGGTAGAAAGCTGAAATTAGCTTCATTAATTTCTCTACGAAGATTTCACGAAGTTTCATCATTTTCCTAGACATTATATATGAGATTTTTTATAAAATTGCAACATTTACCAAACTATCATAGTTTTACATTTATTAGAAAGTATCCTTCGAGGAAATTGTCAATATTTGAAAATTATTTCCAATGCTTATTCGTTGTGTATACGGTTGAACATTATGAAAAATTTTTTATTTCCGCTAAAACTTTAAAATTTTTATATTCTCTCCAAGAAATTTTAGGGAAGTAAGCTGAACATTTCTAAAGAAACATCTTTTTTGAATTCCTTCTTTTTTTTTTTTTTCACTGAACTAATTGTTTTAGAGAAATTTTTTAAATCTTACAAATTTATTGGCTGATTTACGGGTTTAAACATTCTAACTGATTTCTGTTTTTTATTAATTGATAAGATGATAATAATATTATCAAATCCTACTCCTCCATTTATAAAAGACCAACTAATCTATGACACATCTACTACTTCTACAGCTCATCCGCCCTGTCCAATGGTCAACGGTCAAAAGTTCAACTGGCCGTACCACTAAATCTTATCACCAACGCAGAAATGACCCAATAGTATTTTTCGTTTCTCGGTGTTATTTTTGCTATTTGTTTGTTTTGAATGAATTTTTTGATTGGTGCTTAAAGGTTTTATATATGTTGCAACAGTTCATGCTTAATTTGAATTTGAACTTAAATTTTAGATTTTGAAAAAATGTCGCAGCAACAGTGTGTTTCACCTCATCAACATCTTTACAAAAAGAAAAGTGTAGATTGGAAAAGTGAATTGCGAAAGGTTTGCAAATAGTATTTATGTATTTGTGTAATTAATAAATTACATTTGACCACTTTTTATTGACTTGAGAAGATTATAGAACTGATATGTTTAAATGTTTGAAATTTTGATGAAAACAATTGCATTAGGGGAAAAAAAGCTTAGCAGTAGATTAGGAAACAAGTAATATCCTGAGGAAATTATTCATTTTGGATAAATAATAACACATAATTACTGTCGTGATGATGTTGGATTTGTTGTTTTTTTTTTCTTTTTTGCAATTTTGCATGCATTTAAAACTTTCAGAAGTTTATTCGACGACTCCGAGATGAACGAGAGAAAATTTTTAATCGTGCACGTGGTGGGTTTGAATGTTGGCAGACTGATTTGTTCATTGAAAGCATAATACAGGATGAAGTTGATGCTTTAAGATTATCAGAGCATATCACGGAGAATGAACTGAATGAAGCTATTCAAGAATTTGAACGATTTCGAGACGAAACGACTCAACAAGGTTTTTTTCTCATCTTATCACTGAGTATTGTTATAAGTCTATTTCATGAATATGATTGTATCGGATTGTCAGAATTTTATACATTTCAGCAGCAATTTTCAGAAATAGAAAGCATGATTGCTTATGAACAAGAACGACTGGAAGATTTGGCAAGTGGGTACAATGCTGTCTTGTGTCCAAGATGTCAGGTATGATTCCAATAGAGATTAGTCTTTGCTTTAGTTTTATGGTCTAAATCATATGGGCTGGCAATCTAAAGAAGTTTTGACAGGCAGTGCTTGGAGTTTCCTTTTAATTATTCTTTTCTCTTGTTTGTTCTCTCTATTTATAATCAGTCTTTATAAATTCCATTTGAGTTGAAGTAAGCTTGCATTTGATTTGTAGAATTCTCCTGTCATAGTATTACTAGAATCTGGAGGTCATATTATCAGAAATGACATTAAGAGTCATCGGTCATAATTTTTCTCCATTTTATAGATTTATTATTTTCAGCTTTATTGAAACTTAACTCCATTTTAAAAGATTTCATATTAAGTGTTTTCTTTTTTATTTCAGTTTGCCAGTCTGAGTTTTCCGGATGAATATTCACTGATATGTGAGCATTGTAAACTGCAGTTGCGTTTGACGCAACCATTACCATCTCCTCTTGAATTAACAACTCATTTTACAAATATTTTCACTTCTCATGCTGATCGAGGATGTTCAGAAACTCCTAGTTTAATATTGCAAGGTGTCGATAAATTATTTCTTCGTTGTAATTGGTGTGCATTTAATTATGAGGTATTTTAGCTTCAGATATTTTGCTCTTGTTCAAAAGTGTAATGTAATTGTATAATTGTTGTATTTAATGATATTAAATATAAGAATTTTATAATTCATATTTGTAATTATCATTTCTTTATGTTAAAAAAGAGCCAGTGAATATCAGTAATTTCTTTTTGTATCCTGTAGTCGACAGCTAAAAATGTTTTGTTTATAATAATAAAAGTTTTATTTGATCAATATGCATAACATTTCGTTCAACTACAAATCAACAATTTAGATTTCTTTCAAAATGACGAAGTGTCAAATTTGTTATTTTTAAAATATGACAAATTACAATGGAAAAGACAGACGCTTGGAAAAGATTTTTAAATATATGACTTTTATTGGTTGTTGCAATTGATCTTCTAGCATTAGCATCGACACATGGTGAGAGTAGTAGTAGAACGTGAAATAATCGCATCACTTGACAAATGATTATCAACAAATAAAAACTAGAATCGGGCAATTACTTTTTATGGTTGAATCTATAAAGTTTGAGAAAGGGCAGTTTACTACTTTTATGAAACAGTTGTTAATCTAGCTTGCAATCACGTGAACAGATAAGGGATGTATATGTCATCATGTCGCAGTGTAACATCAAAGGAATAGAAGCCGCTAATAATGAGATTTGAAGGAGCAAAATCCTTTCGTATATGTCACACATTTTTTTTTGCAACTTCTCTTCATCGATATTTCTTTTATTGGATTAAATCAATGATATCTCTGTTATCATTGATGTCAAATAAACTATCAAAGTTGGCTGTATTTGAATTTCAATTTTACAAAACTTCAAATGCAACTTATTTAACTCATGTGATCAACTAATTAGTGATGCAAGAGACATCATGTCTATGTCTATCTTATCAGATGTACTCATTGAGGGAAGAATATGGATGAAATAGTGAGGTACAGTTAATCTGGTCTGGTCAGGTCAGCAGAAATTCAGAGATTAGAAGTAAATTCCATCAGCTGACATATTACACTAAATTTTGTTGCATCTTTACATCTCTCTCTCTCTCTCTCTCTCTCTCTCAATATACCACCATTCAAAATATATCTCTTTTAATTTTTTTTCCTCTTAATAATTGGAACTGTTAATTAAAAAATTAAATTTTAATTAATATAGCAATGGGAAGAAAAAAATAGAAATTCTTGTTATTACTAATAAAACATAATGAATATACACTACATGAAAATAAATTACAGATTAATTCTAAAATTTTTTGATTCATTTTTATATGCCTTTAGAAATATGTAAAATTGTGAAAATGCAAGAAGAGACTAATTCATTAGTGATATTGCATTACATCAGTCAATCATCTCACAAAATGCCACTTGTTAAAACAGTTGTTGCTCAGCCTGTAATAAGAAATATCTTTCATTAAATCAAAATTTAAAAAAAAATCTAATTTTAAATTCAAAATTTATTATTACTTAAAGGTGACAATTGTTTACAAATAATAATCAAATTAAATTCACACAATTATTCATTCGATTTGATCAATTTATATTGTTTATAGTTTATTGGTACCAATCCAATCCATCTTCTCTCTCCCACTTCTCTTTCCCTCTCTCTCTTCTTACCTCCCTTGTATGAATGTGTGAGGATTACAAATGGCAGATGATTATTAAAGTTTTGACTTTAGTTTATGCCAAATTTCGATTATTTACTTCTCATTGGTGCAGAGTGAAAAGCCAGATGTGTCAAATAATATGCAAAACAAGTAATATTTTATTATTTTCAAAGTTGAAATTATGAAAAATTTTTAATTAAAGAAGGAAAAAGTGAAAAAAAATTAAAAACAAAACAAAAAAATATGAAAATTGCATAACTTTCAAAAATTGATTCCTTCAAGAATATTTTGAATATTAAAATGTGCTATCTAAGAGAGATTATTGAAGAAATTAGCTTTAGTACCTACCAATTATATCAACAATGCAATGAATATTTGATAGCACTAATTAACATTTATTTTCACTATAACATCAAATTCAGATATAATAAAATTGTTAAATTATTATTGTAAATGATATTATCATTGATATTAAAAAGAAAAAAATTTTTCATATTTTTGATTGTTTATAATTTCATTTCTTTTCATTCAAAAAATTATTAAATTAAAACAAATGTGATAAAAATTTTTCAATTCTTTATTTTCTTACATTGTGTAAAATTTTTTAATTTAAAATTAAAAGATAAAATTCTTGTTTGTTGCAAACTATAGTTCAAATAGCTCATTGATATCTGATACTAAAGATAATAAAATGATTTAGCATTGTGTAGAAATTATCTTACGTAGTGTAAATATTTCATATGACAAGAAATGAAGTGACGGAAAAATAGTGTGATAATTGATGATAGAAGAAGATAACGTATCATTCCTCAATGATTTTCATTAAATTACAGCTCCTCCCTCGAATTCTCCAACTTATTTCATATCAACCCCAAAAGTCCAACCCATTTTATATTCCTCAATTCGGATTATATTCAAGTTACAGAGACTACTTAAGGATTGTCAATTAACCATTACATCTCTCTTTCTGGTTCTCATTTGAATATCAATGGCATCAGCACCAGATACTTTTTCTACCAATGGTACCAATGGTATCCTCAATGGTACAAATATCAATGTTTCACCAACTACTATCACTAACTCTCTTCATAAACATCAGAAATGGTTAATTGATAAAAAGCGACACATCATAAATGTATTACTAATTACTGCTTTATTACTCATTTTATTTGGTATATTTATGGTCTTTGGTCGTCACAACAAAAATGTACCTTCAAAAGTATCAGTTGGAAATGAAAGTAGAAGTGATAAGTATTCCAATATTTCATCTTTACAACAAATTGGATATGATAAACAATCATTACAAACGGTAAATTTTGATGTTTACCTTGATAATTTTTTTTTTTTTTTTTATGAAAAAGCATTTTGTAAGCATTTTGTGTTCGCAAAAAATTTTGTAATTTTCATTTTTTCAATTTAATGAAATTATCCTTTATTCCTAATTACCATTCTTCTAGTGTTCTCTTTTTTATAAATCAATTTGTTTTCTTGCAGAATTCTGATTTTACATCTATGCCAACTACTACTAGCAGACAAAATTTTGATATATCACAATGTGTTACATTGATCGAAAGCAAGAAATGTCTTCAAATTCAGCGTAAAAATTTTCAAAAGTATGCAAATCTCTCAAATTTCAAAAAAATTTTTTCTTTATTATTACTGATTATCATTATTGAACTTTTGCGCCTATAATCATTGCTGTAATGTTTTTGATTAAGCATTTTTAATTGGTATCAGTATCCATAAATTTTGATTTTTTCCCTTTTTTTTAAAAAAAAAAATTGATAGTGCTAAAAAAGAGATAAGATAAGCTTTTCTTTTTTTTTTGGAGAAAAAGTATTAATTTACTTTTGAGGAAGGTAAAGTAGTCATTTACTTACAATATCATATGAATTACTTAGCAATCAATTTTCTGCAGTAAGAGAACAATTCATATTTTCTGTTGAAATAAGTCACACATCTAAATGAAAATGTGAAAATGAGCAATGTGTGCGCTTCTGTCTCAAAATTAATTAATCAAATGGATGACACTTCGAGAAATATTATTAAATGAAATTTGCGAGAATTATTAGACAGTCATATGAGATAATTAATACTTATTCTATCAATGAGCAAATGATTAGTCAATTACATATTACATTGCCTTGAAATTTGCTTAGACCGATTGATCTTTCATTTATGAATTCTAAATGTTTGTTCAAATGAATTAAAATTTTGCTTAGCATTAAAAGAAAAGAAAATGATTAGAGTATAATCATTTTTTTTTTTGCTGATACGATAGAAGTTTTTAGAAAGCATGATATTAAATTAAATTTAAATTAAATTGATGAAAAACTTTCAAACATTATTTGTTACTTTCAACATTATTCTGTCATTTTATCGTTACTTTTTTTTCAAATATTATTTGTTTGCTAACTTTTCAACAATTATTGAAATTTTTACGAAAAATATAACAACTGATTATAACTTATTTCATTCTATGTTTAGTAGTAATAATGATAATAATAATAATAGTAATAATAATAATAATAATAATAATAATAATAATAAATTGTTCAAAAAAATTTGGTCAAAATAAAAGTTTTTTTTTTTTTCTTTACAGTGACGGGAATATACCATCAGAAGATTTTGTGTCACAATTGGGACATTTCATGGGATGGCATCCGAAACATTATGAACTTAATATAACCATCAATCGAGATGCACGGACATCTTTTGCAGGAAATGTTACTATTTATGTAAGTTTCTATCCTTCAATTTCAATTATTGAAGTAAATAAATTTAAAATTAAAACAATTAGAAAATTTAACAACTGAAATATTCGTAGTAAAATTTTTATTTTAGTTTCAAAGATGATTCACTTAACAGTGTAAAGTGGAAAGAAAGAATTTTTGAATAATGAATGGATAATTAGTTAGGCATATTTAATGTAAATTTATATTCAACAATAAAACTTAATGATCTCTATTATATAATATAATTTGTTCAAGTAACTTCCGTTGAGAATTTATTTTAAATGAAGGAAGAAGAGATTAAAATTTAAACAAAATATTTTAGATTAAAGCTATTGAAACAACTTCATCAATATCACTTCATGTTGGCCGATCTATCTCTGATATCGCTTTATCACAAATAACAGCATATAATTGTCGTACAGGTGAATTAAGAATTAAAAATAATTCTACTTTAACAAGGATTTCTCTTTTGAACAAAAATTAAATTCTGGATGTTTAATTTATAGAATTTTAAAAATTTTAGGAGAGCTTTTATGTCTCACATCAATAGTTTATCATCAAAAAGATGAAGTATTATCAGTGGAACTTGCTGAACCTATTGGTGTTGGACATATTGTCGTTCTTCAAATTAAAAATTTTTCTAGTTCACAGGCTTCTACTGGTCTCATTGTCAAAAGGCCACAAAAATGGGAACCTAAACGGTAAATTTATTTCTCTTTTTATTAATTAATTGTTGTTAAAGTTGAAAGTTTTAAAAAATGTTGAAAAATTTTGTAGAAGTAGAAAATGTTTGGAATTCGAATGCTCGAAATGTTATTTAATTAGCAAATTTATGAAATTTTTTTTTTTTTTTTTTTTTTGGTGCTTTGGAATTTGCTTTATTTTAAGGCCATGGACAGTTACTACATTTTTCCAACTTCGGAATGCTCGTTCAGTTTTTCCGTGTTTCGATTTACCGATTATGAAAGCAACGATGAAAATGTGTATCAGTCATCCAATGAGAACTGAAGCACGGTATTTCTTTGGAATAAAAATGCTAAATTTTCAGCAAAATTTTCACTTATCTGTAAAATATATCTGTTTAGAAAAAAAAAAAATTTCAGACAAATCTAAAAATATTAATTTATTTTTTTTTTAGATCAAATACAAAAGCATTTTCAATTTCTAAAATGAATAATCGGATGGAATCATGCTTTGAATCGACACCAGCAATGAGTACTTACTTATATGCATTTACAATATTTGATCGAATGAGTTCAATGCGAGAGGCAGAAAATTCACAAGAATATTTACCTGAAATTGAAGTAATCTATTCTGAAGAAGATAATGTTGTCAAACCTGATTGGATTAGCACTGAAACAAGACATGTATGCAAGTTTTTTCTCTCTTTTTTTTTTGATAGCAAATATAAAATTATTAAAATTTTGAATTAAACATTAATTTATACTTTAATATTTTTGGATTAATAGAATAAATTACTTAATAAAAAATAATACTTTTTTTTTCTTTATTTTAGGCGCTAAAAGTAATGGCAAATATTAGCAATTTTCGATATCCATTAAATAAGCTCAATTTGATGGCATCATTTTTACCCGTTTATGGACTTGAAAATTTGGGTTTAATCATATTGGATGAACGATTTGTAGCTTATCCAAAATATCGCTTAGCTCATACTATTCTTGCCCATGAAATTGCCCAACAATGGATTGGCAATATTGTCACGGTTAAAAATTGGAAAGAAATATGCTTGCAGGTTAATTTATTCTTTTCACTTAATTTTTATTTTCTTAGCTAAGAATTCCAATATAAAATATTAAAAACAAAAATTTTTAATTTGAAATAAGATCTGAAATTTTGTGATGTAACATTTTTTGAATGGAAAAGTTAAAATTCGAATTGAGTAGGAAATTCGAAATTCTTATCTCAATAAACGAATAATAGGATGATTTGATGATAATTGGCATTTTGACCATTCCTTGGTGAAAAATTTTGGCATTTGCGCCATTTATCAGTACATACAATTTATTATTGATTACAGGTTATTAATTTATCTATTATTTATTATAAATTCTATTTATTATTACTTAAAATCATCTATGTTAATATAATATTTGCTTCTTTATTCATTTAAAAATTATTTCTTTATTTTTACCAAAAAGCTAAATTTTTAAGATTAAAATTTTAAGATTTTAGGCTAATTTTTAATCTGAAATGAAATGATTCATTCGAAATTATCTAACAATTAATTCATTTCTTTTTTTCTATCCTTCCAAAGATTTATTATGCGAAAATATTTGACTCTATTTTATTAAATGAAGTTCTTTTTTTGAGTTATAAACATAACTTAGCTATTTATTTATATCTGTTTTGGTAATTTTATCAATAAATTTGAGTGACTTTTTTTTTTGAGGCATAATGTTATAATTGATTATATTAGCTTATATCAGCTGATCACTAATGAATGATAGATTAAAGCAGGTACGTCTATCAATCATTAAAAAAGGTGTTGATAATAGGGTGACCTTTGTTGAAATAAGGAATAGAATGACCTTTGTTTGAATACATCATCAAGGCATTCATAAAAATAGAGAGATTTAATGAAAGTAGAGGAGTCATTTGTTTCAAGATTTACTTTTAGAAGATGCCGAACTGATGGAAACAGCTGTTTTAAGTGATAAATTACTACAATACAGGAAAATGATATTTACTTGATTGAACATTGTATCAAAAGGTTAATGAAGAGATGGTAGAATGATGGAAATTCATTTATTGAACTTTTCTTTTCTTAGTGACTATTAGTTTCTCAATAAAATATTTGATTAAATCAGTATTGAACATATTGAAATGAATTTAATAAGCAAAATGAAAATTTATGAAATTTCTCTACAAAATGTACTGTGTTGATAGATTAGCATGCACATTACTTATGATTTAAAACTTTAATACAATCTTCTTTCATGTGTCTCTTTAGATACTGCTAAATTTGAAAAATTAAAATTGGAATTATTACAATCTAAACATATAACCCATTATGAAACTGCTCTAGAAAATTTCTCCATTAAATATTTAATTAAAATCCCTTTAAATTTCACAATGTTTAAAAATTATTGCTATATAACATTTTATCTTCTCGAATAATTTAAAAAATAAGTGCTAATTTGATTTCGTAAATAATTTTAAGCCTGAATTATGAAATTAACAAAATTTTAGCTAAAAAAAAATTCTAAGTTATGCTTTGTTGTATTTTGTTGTGCAATATTTATTAAAACTTTTATTTTAAATTTTGAATAAAATAAAATTGCTAAAATTGAAAATATTAAATTTATTTACTTATTATTGTCGATTTAAAAATTTCTTATATATTAAGCATATGTTATTTTGAATAATTTATTCTGGAAAAAATTTTATATTTGAAAAAAAAAATATAAGTAAAATTTGGAAATAACATTAATTAATTCATTCTCAAAATTAGTTTCTGTTAAAAAGTCTTATAGCTCAGAATAGTTTCATTTATGGGAAGGAAAAAATTTCCAGAAAGTTTGAGGAAAAAATGCTAATACCTGAAATATCATATTACCCATAACTATTCCTAATCACTTCGCAACTGTGCTAGCACCTGCATTTGACCTTCCATCTCGATTCTTCTTTACATTTGACCTTTCATCCCGATCTTTCCCTTTCAGTTCTTCAATTCCTCTCCCAGAAACCAGATGCGCAGCAGGGGTTACAGCAACAGTCGCAGTTTACTAAAATAAGTTAACGGGGAAGAAATGGATTATTTTACTTTTTTTTCCATTTGCATAAAGATAGAAACGATTAGTAAATAAATGGATTAGTAAATAAGTAATGAAGTTCAAGTTTAAATTTTAATATTGAAAAATTAAAATTTTTCACGAAAATTTTCCCTTTCTCATAAAATTTTAATTTAAGTTTTTGGATTTAAAAAAAGCAAGAACTCATTTTCATTTCTGTCATTTAACTTTTTATTCAATATTTTACATATTTCCCTCACTTACAATTTCATGTCACAAATGATGATGCGGAATTTTTAAAACAGATTAAATTAAAGCCAAGCATTCTAAAATTATATTTCAGGAAGGATTAAGTACCTATTTGGAATGGTTGATCACAAAATCGTTGGATAATTCAACCGAAATTGATGAATTAATTAGTGAAAAACGTCGTGAAGGTATTATGAAAGATAGTACAACCTCTACAGTTATCGTTTCTGAATTTCGTTCATCTGAGGATGTATGCATAATTTATTTATTATTTGTTTCTAATCTAGTTCACCTTTATTTGATAGGTTCATTACCTGCTAATTAGTAATTATTTACTAACCTATAAATATACTTTTCATTTTCTTCAGATAGTTTTTGATAATTTATTTCCTATTTTTTTTTTCTTTTAATTTTCACATCTTTTTTTATCAACAATTTTGCTTAAAAATATTTGACATGATGAAAGGATGAACTTTTGAAGATTTCACGATGCTTTGATAAGCCAGCAACATTCTTTATGATGCTTGAACTTGGATTTGGACAAGGAACAGTGGCGCAAATGGTTAAGTAAGTGATCATTAAAGTTGCATCATTACAGAATAGAGAGAAAGAACAAAAGTGAAAAATTAGAAAAGATGTATTGTTAAATTTGTCAAAAAGTAAATAGTACATATCATTAAATAGAGGTTAGCTTTAAGTAATACATATCATTAAATAAAAGTAATTTATATAATTTTCTACAATTTCTTTTATCCACTAGAATTAATATTTTTGAAATATCTATTCTCGAAATGTTTTTCACGGTTGTTAACCAAATATCACCAAGAAAGTTTCGAATTATTTCTAAAATTTCTGATTACTTTTGATTAATTATAGGTTACTCATGCAACGTTACTCTTATGCTAATGCTGGAATGCTAGAATGGCGACAAGTAATCCAAGAAGCTGCTAATAATGTCCTTGCTGGTTCCTTTTCCTTTCTATTACTATTTTATTCTTATACCTGTTTATTGATTTATTAATTTGAAACTGAAATTCAGGTGAATTTTTCGAGCAATATTTCACACAACCTGGTTTACCGCTTATTTATGTTTCTCCTACTGCAAACGGATTGAAATTGACACAAAGTGTAACAATTATGAAACAAGTGACAAACGTATGTTTTGTTTATCACAGAAGAGTTTTTTGATATTATCACTGATTTAACAAATTTTATTGGAAAGGCAGTAATGATGTCAAGAAGGACATCAAAAAAATATATATATTATTGTTGTTGCTAAAAATTATAATTTTGAGAGCTCTAAAGTAAGTAATTTTAGACATTAAATTTATTCAAAATCCATAATTTTGTTAAATATAATGAGAAAATGAAGTTATTGAGTGTTTTCTCGAAGTGAAATACTCAATTTTTTGTGAAGCATCAGAATCTTTAACAATTTCAGACATCACTAGCTATTATACCATTGGATATAGCAATTATTGATGTACCCGATCGAACAGTGATTATTTTAAGCAATCAAACAGAAATGATTTCGTTGAAACATAATGGACTGATGGTACTTGACCCAGATAGACGTACGCATGCCATAATTGTTTATGAAGTAAGTTAAAGTTTACTAACTTGTTTAACTTATATCTAAAATTATAGTAAAATTAAAAGGCGATAGATTGTAAATATTTCAAAAATTAAGATGATAAAGATGATTGAAAAATTAGGACTTTCTTTCTATATGTAAAATAATTTACCCAATATTTAGGGGTAGAACTTTCTTTCTATATGTAAAATAATTTTCCTAAATTTAGGGGAAAAACATTTTAGTAGTAATTGTGTTTAAAAAAAAAAAAAAATTCTTTTCCTCCTTCTTTTATTTGATCTTTTGATACATTTATCGTTGGGAAATGATCAGTATTGATACATTCAATTAACTGAATAAATTATTTGCAGAAATTTTAAAATTAGAGTTTTTTTTTTTTTTTCTGAAAAAAGAAAAAAATCTAAATTTAGAAAATTTCACATTTTCAGCCCGAGATTTACCTACGTTTTGCACAATGTGCTGAACTAACATCATGTTCAGCATTTTTAAAACCAGAAACGATGAAACGTATTTCGGATGATTTTTGTTGGGCATTTTTGGGTAATCATTTTACAATACCTGAAAATATGCCTCAAAAAGCTCAAATTTGGATGCAATTTATGCAAATTTTATCGGAAACAAAATTTGTACACGGATCTTGTGCATGCTGTATGAATAAGAATTTAGAAAAATCTGGAGCAATAAGGTGTAGTTGGCATTGGAATGATGTATGTGAGGAGCTTAGCTTACTCAAACAAATTCAACATTTTACATAATTGCAATATTTTATCACTCAAATAATTTTGATTTTCTTTTTTTTTTTTTCTCTTCAAAAAATTTTCAACGCACTCAAATCTGAAATTTAAATCCATTTTGTACAATACTTGCTGCTTCTATACTGCAATTCAATACAAATTCAGAAATTCTTTTTTAGTATAGGTATCAGGTATATTAAAGGTAGCATAGAAAACTATTCAGTGTTAACTTTTATACATCACATCTGTATATATGTGACAACAGTGAAGCAGCAGTCACCAATTTATTCTAAATCTGCTTGTTTGACTTTAGCCGGTAACTACTAATTGTACTGTTTCCTCGCATTGTTTTCATTTTTGGGAAAAATAATTCTGTATCTGACACAATCGAATCACTGCCATTTCCTTGCTTTAAAAAGAAAAGCCAGGTGAAATTTCATGGAAATTTAGAAATCTCATAGAATAATGATATTTCAATTTTGGTTCACCGTACGTAAGCAAATCATTTATCAACTAATACGAGAATTTATCTACGTAACAAAGAAAACATTTGTCCACGTCGTTTCTTGTGAATGTTTTTTTTTATATGCACAACGATCTCCGATCTCAATTGAATTAGCATGGAGATACATATTTGGTTACTTATTTTTGTTATCGTTTAACAGCTTTCTTTTTTTTTTAATGTTTACCTGGTCACGATGATAGTCTTATTAATCATTTTTCAAATATTTTCTGATCTCTAATCTTGATCCAAAAGATCTACCTTGCATGGAAATTTATATTAATAAGTTCGCCAATTAATATCAAGTCGAAGTTTTTTGATAGTTTCAATCAAATATTCCTACTCCTTTCAACTCATATCTCAAAAAACACGAGAGAAATGATTGCGTGACCAACTAATACTTTCCCGGAATTATATTTAGAAAGGTTATTCTGAAATTTCGAGAAGGCAGATTTTTTGGATTTTCATATTCTGTGCAGAAGTTACACATATAAGATTTGATTATGTAAAAATCAAAATAAAGATTCCCTATGATAATCACATTTCACATGCAAACAATTATAAACTGTATGAATTCCATGTTGAATTTATTTACACAAACTATTTACAATGTAGCTGGTAAAATAAATCTTGAAAAAAATTAACACAAAGTGGTCCCTTGAAAAAAAAGAAAATAAGAAAGGTACGAAACTGAACAAATAACATATAAAAGTATTGTAAATCAGAGCACTTTTATAGAAATCTAAACAGAAGCAATAACATTAAACAAATCACTTAATAAGTGCAGAGTAATACAGAGATTTATTTTGAACTTAGCGAATATAGAAATATTATAATTGTCCTCAGTATATCCCCTGAAGGTGGCACACTCATAAGCTAAATATAGGTCTTAATTCGAAATATGTACTTGAAATAAGTATTCTCGAAAGTATCTAAGACTTAATTTAAAGAGCAAAAATCAATCTTTCAGCATTGTATTTAGTTTCAGACTCATATCTCCGGGCTTTTATAATATTGCTTATAAAATTAAGGAAAAAATCTATATATCCAATAATCAAGCAAAAAGACTTAATGATTTTGGTTCAGTAGATGACTCTGCTCCTAATTAAAATCCAAGATGACAAATATCTTCACAAAATATCAACCTTCAAAAACATAATCATAATAAATAGATAGCATTAGATAACGAAGTTCTGAATAGAACTATCTCTCAGCAGCACCATCCTTCACCACCAGTTTCTGCAGTAGCATCGCCAGCTTTCAGTAACAATCTTTGCTCTTTCCGTACTCTTTCTTCATTAGTTTGAACATGCATTGGTTTACTTTGTTGTAACTTATGAACCAATGTCATAAAAATTGATTCAACATGATCCGCCTCAGTATCTGCTAATGCTGACGTCTCGAATAATGCCATATCATTTTGATCAGCAAACATCTGCATAAAACATTTTGGAAGAAAAAAAAATGGACGGTTTAAGATAAATTCAGTTTGAGAAACTTTCCGAAGCCCCGTTTGCCATTCTCCAACTAAGATTTTTGCTACTTCCACCTTAAGTTATTATACTTTTATTGCTATATAAATCATAAGTAATTATACAGTTATCAACACCTCAAAATTAGCTTCCGAAAGAAATTCGCGATTTAATCACAAAATCGAACTTCCGAAAGAAATTCGATTTAATCGCGATTTAATCAAAATACAAAATACACTTCACAAAATACTTCATTTAAAATACTTCACTGAATAAATTTATTATTAAAAAAGAAAAAAAAAATGAATTTAAAGGAATCGAACCTGAGCGACATCAGTTTTAACTCTGTTCTCCACTGTTAAATCACATTTATTTCCAATTAGTATATGCGGTGTATCATTTGTTGACGAAACCGAATGTCTGCGACACTCACTGATCCAATCATTCAACGAATGAAACGATGAAGGATTGCTTACATCATAAACAAATACTATGGCATTCACATTGCGATAATAATGTGATACAATAGATTGTCGGTAACGTTCCTGACCAGCTGTATCCCATAGCTGCACCTGAAGTCATAAGAAAAATGTTGCACACAATTAGCAGTTTATTATTATTATAGGTAAATCAAGAATGAATGACTGATTTTCATATTGATTTGTTCGCTATGGGCAGAAGGAAAAAATTACAGGAATTTTTGGGAAATGAAGTCAGGTAGATTTATCTAGTTCTACAAATTTATAAAGGATGCAACCTCTAGCCTTTCCTATAGGATGATGGTATTACGGATGAATTATTACTTTTGGGGAAAATCCGAGATGTTTTTATATTTTTTATGATAATAAAAAACTACAGTCGATACAATTCGATTAAATAAATGTCTCATCCTTTCATCCAGATATTCGAATCGCATTTCTGTTTATTCCTGTTACACAAAAATATTTTTTGGAGAATTAGTCTTTAACACAAACGAGTTTTATAGACATGAGAAATCGGAATGTGAAAATTGGTTGAGATGAAAGAAAACTAACTAAGTTGGATACTTTCCCAGTTAGCCGACTAATACTTCGGATAAAAATATGGTATGCGTTGACGAAAAGAGAAAAACAAACTCTTATCAGTTCACCATCGATAGCAACACAACGCTCTCGAAAATCCACTCCTATCGTTGCTTCCGTTTGAGCCGGAAACCTTCCATTACAAAAACGAAAACTAAGACATGTTTTTCCAACTCCAGCATTACCTAATATGATAACCTGAATGCAAATCAAAAATTTATTGAAATGCATTAATCAAAGTGAAAGTGAGTGCTCGAAAACAAAAAAAAAAAAAGGAATTATTGAATAGGAAAAGATCCATCCTAGTGTTTACAATATCACAGATTGCTTTAATTTGTAATCAGAATTCACTCAATTAAATACGATTGGAATTCAAATTACTGAATTTTTGACGATAATGTCTTAAATAAACGAAAACATAGAAAAATACCTTAAAAATACGCTTCGCTCGATACGTTTTTCCGGGTTGATAAGCAAAAATTGCTCCGGCAATAGATTTTGAAGGAACTGTTTGTGTTACCCCTGCACTTTTCCCTATAGGAATGGAACTATTAACGGATAATGCTTCCGAATAAGGAACACGACTGAGACCAATGTCAACTGGAAATAAGAAAGATGACGAGTTAGATGCGACTTTTAAATAGCTATTTCTTTTTTTCTCCATTTATAATAACGCAAGATGGAAGTTTTTAAATTAAAAAAGGAAAAACATATATCCGAAAATGTCAAGTACTTAAAAAATTAAAATTAAAAGCATTACTTACTCTCATTTTTTCCTGATTCCTCGGTTGAATTTTGAACAGGAAAGTGTAAATTAGATAATGACGCTTGTGGTGTTACTGTCGTAACAACTGTACTAATTTTGGGAGCTGACATAACAATATTTGACTCTGATAGTCGTTGTGTCGAAGGTTCTTGCACATTGGCAATCTCATTATGCATAGGCACATTCATCACAGTTCTTTTTACTAATACACAATCTGGCAAGAAATTTAAGAACCAATTTTCAATAAATCTAATCATGTCATATCCAGTAGTTCTGGACTAGTCTTATAGTCGAAAGCTTTACAAATTAATTTCTATTAAATAAGCATTTCAATGAGCAGTAGTCTGACACACCATACTGAAGAGTTTGATATCCCGTAATAATTACATGCACCTATAGACTGACCATAAGATTAATCCAGAATTACTCAATATAACGTGATCACGTCCACACAGGAGCAACTCATAAATGGACATATGACTTGCCAATAAATTTAACTCAATTTCGATTTAGTGAGGGTCTAAGTTCCCATGGATAGACATAATTGCCCGACAAATTAGAAATCTCCAAATTCTTACAGATTCAATTAAATCCTTCAAATTAAAAGTAAACTGGCTTTTGGCACTGAAGCTTTCTGCACTTTTTTTTCTTTGCACAAATCCTATAGAGAATGCAGAAGGCCGTCAATTCATTCAGGATTCAGGAAATTAATTTATATTTAACACTACTTACAATCTAGGGAACCTTTTGAAATTTAATCTCAAAACGAAGCATAACTTCCATATGCAATTACACAATACTTTAAAACTATTTTTATCTTTACCTCCAAGCAAAAAATGATGAAAGCTACAAACTCTGATCTTTACGTAAAAAGATATCATCAAAACTGCCACTATTCTGCAGTTATGCGCATATGATATCAGCATACAAGCAAAGATTTTATTTCACACTACATACAGTTTACGAAAGTAAATCTGTATAGTATACAGCAAAGTTTCACAGTTAATTATTAAAAACATAGGACCTAGGAGCAATTGCAAACTTATATATGTGAGTAACTACAAGTGCTCAGTGAATAGTTTATATCTACTATGTGAACTCTCTAGAATTATAGCTAACCATTCAGTTGCACAATGATCAAAATATAGGTTACTGAAAGTATCAAATACATGAATTAAATGAAATATTGGCATATCAAAACAAAAACAATCCAACATAATTTAATAATCTTAGCAGCAAAAAATGGAGGAATACTATTTGAATCAGGTGATATCATCCACCAGTAACACTGAATGTGTACGAGATTTTCGTCGCAAACACCTAAAACAATTACTGGAAGAATCCAAAATTGTCAAATCAAATAAAATGCTTTATCTGCCCATAGAAATAAGTAATGAAGAAACTCTTGTTCTCATAAAAAAACAATTTAAAACAGATTTGTTGAGAACGAGCACACTCATAGTGGGAAGTCATAAAATACGTAATCTTATCGCAGTGATAACCTTGGACAGTGCTTGCTCTTTTTGTTGAAGCATTCCTGATGAAAAGTAGCTAAACAAGTGCGACACACTGTCGCATCATCGGAGAATGGAAAAATAACCTAAAAGATAAAAGCAGTTCCAGGATAATCACAAGAAACACTAATAAAAATCATTACTTTAAGTTTTCTCTTCTCTTTAATCTTTAAATTCTGAACAACTTCAAATACTTGAAAAAAAAAAAAGAATTTGCTTACAGTAGCATCATTACATAACTCGCAATTAAATCCTTTTCCTTTGCAAATTAAGCAATCTTTCATTATATGTTCCGCATATAACTGAATTATTCTTTCAATCTCCGGTAAGAGTCGACCTTGATACAAATCCACTAGGTCTATCAAACTGTACATATCCGAATTTTCGACGAAATGTTGACGATGTTTCAAATTTTGCAAAATTCGTTGCTTACGGGCTACCTTTAATGAAAATTTCTACAAATTATCATGAGTTCCTTTTCAGTTTATGAATCTAACAACAACAAAACTCATTTCAGCAAGTCTTCGGCAAATATTGGAATCTCACCTTACAACACATGAAGTAACACTTCATCAACAATATATTTCGTCGTAGCTTATTTATTCTAGCTAGTTGATCAACATAATTCACTAGTCCTGGATTCAATTTCGAAACATTGAAAATTGGTCGTCTTTCAATAATAACAAGTAGTTGTTTCGAAGCGCGACAAACCTACGAATTAAAATAGTATATGCAAATCAAAAATTTTTCTAATCAAGGAAGAGTTTAAAATAATGCTTTCTAATCAAGAAAGTTCAAAATAAATGCAACATACCCATTTACCTTATACTTGCTGAAATCCCAATTGTGTATTATCCGAGCCGGAATAAACCATTCATCGTTCCAATGACAACGTGGGCAGTAATAATGGCCATTGTAATCACATAACCGTGGTTCACTCTCAGCTGTACCATCTTCAATTTCAACATAATAATGAAAACCGTGCAAACGAAATGAGAAGTTATTAACTCACCAAATTGTAAAGAATGGTGGCATTCTGCACATTTGTAAGTTTGTACATCAAGTCCACGTTCCTCACAAATCTCTGTCCTTGGCCTGCAAATTTACATAAAAAATACCGTATATGATCAGAAACTTAAGTGAAGTAAACATCATTATATCGTATCATAATGCAGTTTCCTCATAAATGTAATTTAAAGTGTGTTTCTAGATATTTAATATATTTGCATGAAAAAGGACACTGGACTATTATTTACAAATCATAATTAACAAGCCTAAAAAGAATATCATTTGCTTTAGTGGCAGCACAGTAACGCAAGACATGCTTCACACATTTATCATGTGATCGTAAACCACAACCTGCAAAGATTATTTTGCATGTGGAAATAAAGTAAAGCCGATAATTCAATTTTATCTACCAATTACGGTAATCGAACTATTACTAGAGCTGAACCGTCTAGTTCCTATTCGAAATAAATCTCCAGATAAAAGAACTAAACTAATCTATTCCACACATGTTGTTTGTCATTCAACTCTCAACAAAAATTATTAAACCCCAATTCAACAAGAACTTACTGTTACATCGACGGTAACTTTGTATCAATCGCCAAATCGTAGATAAACAAACTTCACAATATGGATTTCGACCAGTAGCTGACTGCAAGAAAAACTGATGCCCCATTATGGTTATCGCACGCGAAGTTCGGACTTTCTTCACTGGACCAGATAACTCTTCCTATAAAACAAACCAGCATGCCTTATTCATATCGGCTTTTTTGAAGTTGATCCATTCGATAGTATGTTTTGTTTTGAAGGCAATTATATAAAAAAAAAATATTTATACCTCTATTTGTTTTCAGTAAAGTAGAGGCAACAATTCTGAAAAAATATACTACCTTTAAAGCGTCAAGTTCAAGTTGACACTGAACAAGTTTTTCCATGAGTTGCACCCGTTCGATATTATCCTGAAATTCTTCCTCTCCCTCTCATTATTTTGAAATTTGGATCATTAAAATATCCTAAAAAATTCACATCAAAACCTTACATCGATTTTCCGCAAACGTTTTTTGCAATAAGTAACAGCTAATTCCAGTTCTGCACAACGTGTTATTTCATCCTTATTTCTCTTCCCACAAGTAATAATTTCACCAATTTCTCTACTCATTAAATTGTCGACACCAATATCAGCACTAAAATAATTTGCATTAACAACACTCGACAATCACTTCAGTCTAACTACACTACTTTTAGTTAATCTTATAAAGTAGTTCTTTTCAAAATTAATGCCACCTTTTAGCAATTTCGACTTTAATCTCTAGAGAATTATTTAGATTCTCGATCCCAAGAAATGATGTGTCATATTTTATGTAGTGAAATTAAAAATTCCTTCTTCATAACAAAGTTAAAATCACTTGTTTCGTCCAGCTCTGATCGTTTCGCTATTATCAAAAGCACTCGGTATGTCTGTTATATTCACGCTATGACTCGGCTTATCATTTTCATCCACTTCAGAACAAGTCATGCCTACCGTTTCTGCCATCTTAGACCTAGAAATGATGAACACTGAAACTAAATTCGATGCAATGACGAACTTAGTACATGACAAAAATTGCAGGATGATGATGCAAAACTGTCACCGATATTATGATGGGAATTTCTAAAAAAATTTGAGTTTAAAAAAAAAAAAAAGCTGACATAGTTCTACACGAAAAAATGCTCCGAAGAAGAAGAAATAGCGGTGATTATTAAAACTTGCATGTTATCAAATTGAGGAAACCAACAAATAAAAGTATATCAGTTGCAATAGTATTTAAGGACTGATAAGGTCAAAGTGTCATGTGGCTTGATAAAATCTAAAATGCATAGCATTTGCGGAAAATAAGGCAAACAATAATCACAATTATTTCTATGAATAATGAACACATGGCATATACATCACGTATCTTCTCCCAGTCAATTATCAACATGCAAAACTTAATAAAAAAAAACGTAAAACTTCATGCATAGGCTGCGTTAAATTTCATTTTCAAGGATGAAGAAAAACATTTTGCTTTCATTAAGGTTATCATCAATCGTACCAGATTAAGCTTATTATCCATCAGACATATCTATTGTATTTAGCTGTCAACCTTATTACATATCAGTGTTACGTGACCTTTGTCATACTGTCCTTTTATTACATGATTCATCACATATCAACAGCCTCTTTACATGATTCTTGTCATGCAACTATCTGTGTCTGTTGATATATTGTCCTCCATTTCAATCACATATTCAGGTAACCTTCCTCACCTCATATCTGTATTTGCAGTCGGGTAGTTTGTCATAAGTTTCCCTAAAGTAAACTATATTTCGTCCCTTTTAGTTACTTTTGTTTTTTATTTTGATAATTAATTAATTAGTGCTTCTTTACGACATATGCGTCCAACTTTAAAATGAAAAGTACTGTGTGAACGTGAAATGGAGCTGTTTCAGATATAAGTTCATTACGTTCATTACGTGATATTAAGCCGTACGCACTGCACAACAGTCATCCGAATAAGCAAATAACAAGCGCAGGTTCAGGCACTGAAGTGGATTTTGCGCTGCAACGGTTCGTTAATGGATTTCACCACGATAGGGATGTGTCAGACACTCACCATCGCCGCTTATCTGGCTCCGTGCGTGACGTGACTTCCGTCTCTTATAAGTTTGTTATTCACGTGCTTAGTCACTCATCTTCATCTTTTCTAGTTTATTACCTCCCATTATTTCCTTGACACTTCTTTCTATGCTTTATTTCCTGCAAATTTCAATAAAACGACAGAAACTTTTACACCAAAGTAACTTTGCACTTAATTTGGGTTTCGTTCAATGCTTCTGTGTTTATTGTCCACTTATTCACTAATTTCGGTATCGTTTCATACGCTGTATTCATTTACTTGTTTTTTAGTTTGTCTTATTTGCATTCTTTACTTGTCAGTGTATTGTCTGACCCAAATGCAATCTGTAGAGTGCATTATTGAGACATAATGAGAACAATTGCTAGAAGTGAGGAAGAATGAAATGTTTTCTTGAAACTAAATTCAGAAAGCGCTAGCTTAATGTATGTGATGGACATGTGATCGAAATAATTAAAAATCAAACAGTAGGTTTATCAGAATAGAGTCATTACTACATCTAAAAGTGCTGTGGTTGCCTGCAGATCTAGTGGTGACAAAAAACATCATATTATGTAGGTATGAATCGATAAACTGTGTAAGTTGTAATATTTTAGTTAAAGCTTAGCGAACAAAAGCAAAATAATGGGTGATAGCGATGATGAATACCATAGACGTGGTGGACGTGATAAATTCGCACGTGAGCGCAACGATTATCCAGACCGAATACGACGCGATTATGAATATGATAGGTAATGTTTGGTTGGCTGTAAAATGTTTGGCTTGGCTGCACACTAATCTGTAACCAGGACTTCTCCAAAAATTTTAGAAACTAAAAATTATGAAAAGATGCAGTATTAATCGATGCAAAGTTTAATTATTTCGAAAATAAAAAAAAGAACAAATAAAATTTTGTCATAAATACAAAAACTAAAATTTTGTCATAAATACAAAAACTAAAATTTCATCCGGAAAACAAAATTATTTTGTAGACGTGGCGGCGGTAGTGGTGGCGGAAGTAATACTTATCAGCGAAGTGATTATGCGAATGGTTCATCAATGAAACGCTCTTCATCACGTCGCGATGATTATGTATCCAGCACGAAACGTAGCCGAATTGAGTAAGCCAAATATTGATGCAAATGTAAAGACAGGTTTTGTTAATGTTTCACTATGCTATGCTTATGCGCATGCTTGATGATATGCAGTTAATGGTAGGGCTATCTTTATCTTCTGTATATCAATTCCGGCTCTTCCTTTTTTTAAGATATTTGGTGTCGTGAGACTTTCATTTGTAGTAGTTCTAATCATTCACCGCTTCCCTGACGTTAGATATGCTGTTACTGCTTCTGTACCGGAAAGATGTAGCCAAGTACAGTGCAGTGCAGTAATGAATCCTATATTTCGTTCACACTCAAAATAATGAATTCATATCGTCGTTTCTAAACCAAGAATTTAGCAGTGCGTCCGATACGTATGATCCTGTGATGAAAACATCTGCGGACGAAGAACCAGTGCCGGTTATGATGACGTTCAAAAAATTTCTTGCAACACAGGATGATTCAATAACCGATGAAGAAGCAATTGCTAAATATTCGGAATATAAACTGGAATTTAAGCGACAAGAGCTGCACAAGTTCTTTCTGGCACATAAGGATGAAGAGTGGTGGGTCATGGAACAGATTCCCTATCTACTAGTTCCTTCATTGTTTTACTAATCTTGTGTTTATATTATTTTTGTTTAATTTAAGGACGAATTTCGTATGACAAGATCATTTTGCAGAGGTCTTTTTTTATAACTTGGTTACTTTGCTGACGGTAAGTTCTTGAACTCTTCTCAATTTCTCCTGTCGCATTTATATTGTTTTTCGACATAGGGTTGTGGAAGCACGAGTAAAATAGCAAGAAATTTGGATTCCACAATTTTTTCTTCGTGTAAGTAGCCTTAATTCACAAAATGAATTTTTAAGGCTTTCCGAAGGATGCGCTTTAAGTCAAACCTTTTGTGAATGCAGAGAAGCACTTCACAATGTTATTAATTTTTAAAAAATAAGTACTTTCTCCAGCAGTCTTTAAGCTCCCTGCAATGTTTATGTTTAATAAACATTAGTTCTGTCTTATATCGCAGTGGGATGTGCTGCAATGACTTCTCATTATCAAGCAGGGACTTGAAATTTAGAAACACTCCATGTATTTTTTTCAAACTTTATGTTTTCTTGGACCTCACATAGATCTTTGGTGGTTCTTTGAGATGACAATGCTGAAAGGGTCTGTGGATACTTTATATGCTTTTGGAAGATGACTGCTACACTTTTTATGACTGCAATTTGCAATACTTCATTGTAAGTAAATTGTCTTGGTTTGATAAGAAGAGCATAGTAAAACACTGTGGAAACTTGGCTGACCAGAGGCGCTGTATGCCGCGGCAGTCATCATCAGTTAAACGTCATTACGTCACTCAATAATTCGGAACTATTTTTCATCACAGCAACAATCATCAGTAACGCCAACATCACGTCGACGAAACATCCATAACAACTTCATTATCTTCTAACTTCAAACGACTCTTCATTTCATTCACTTGCTGACTACAATTTCTCATCTCAACCGCATTTTTCTTCTCGACAATTAACCGGCTACTCATCGTCAGCAGCACGCATCTCAAATTTGTTTGAATATTCCAAATGAGGGTTCTGTAAAATAGATGGTAGAAATAAGGAAATCAATGTGTTTGGAAATGGAAGATGGGAAATATATTTAATACAGATTACGATTTCGCGTAAAATATGTTGTCATAATAATGTCGCATTAAGTTGGTTATTGCATTATTGAACTTGGCACAAATAATACATTTTGATTTGTGGATTTGAGTCTTAGAAAATTTTTATAGGTTCCGTCTGAAATATCATCCGGAAGATAGTGGTAGACGAAAAGCTGAACAGAAGGAAAATGTATTACGTCGACTGGAAATTTTCCAAAATCTTTATGATGAAGGATGTATTGATAAATTACAAATTGATTACGATTATGCTCCACAAATTATACGCGTCATGGATACACGTTAGTATTATTATTTTTTTTTTTTTAATTCTAAAGATAAAGCTGTAAAAATTGTGGGTAAATTTACTTTTATTTGATCATTCATATTTGTACATGCTAAAGTCATTTCAGTAGTAGTCAAATTGGAAGGTGGCACAGAAGATGATATTGCAGCTTTGAAAAGTGAGAAAATTGATGATGAATCGGTTTTGGAGTTGAAAAAGCTAAAAAAGTGCGTTCTTGCTTCCTCTTATTTGTTTCTGTAGAGTTTGAGTTAGCTATTAAATTTAGCAGATATTCCAAGAAATTTTTGGCAAAACATTTCTATCGGTAAAATAGGTGAGATAATAGTTTAGCCCCAAAAATAATAACTTACTTATTTACACCAAAAATGGTATTATATAATCATTATATAATCGTGTCTTAGGTTTTCCGTCCCAAATTTTCCTTCCTAGATTTGAAGTTGATCTTTAACGTCAGGATTACTTTTTCCAGTGAAACGAAGAAGAAAATTGCTGAAATCAACGGAGAAGAGAACAAGTCAAAACAGGAGAAAGGCGGCGAGAATCCGAATGATGATGGTGCTATAACTGATTCTGATGATGAAAAGGAAAAGCAGTGCAGAAATGGTACTGATTTGTCTTACAAATAAATGCAACTTTGAAAAAATTGTCGACAAAAGAAATTTCTTGTTGGCTGATTCACTTCAGAATTTTTAATCACTTAAGATAAATTTCTCTCTGTAGGAATTTCACTTTTATTTGTTACTAAATTTTCATTATCTATCAAACGCTCTAAATTTCTATGACTTTTAGTTGGGAATGAAGAAAGCACTAAAAATGAAGAGGAGATGAATCGACAAAAGAAGAAAATGTTGCTGCATAAAACTTCGAGTATTTTCCTTCGGAATGTTGCACCAAATATTACTATGGAAGAAATTGAAACGGTTCCTTTTTTCTCAGTTTTCAGTAAAGTTTATGAAATTGATATCATGCTTTGAAGAAATAGTTCTTACACTAGGTTCTTCCAGAAATCATTCACATTTTAGCGATCAGTCAAATATTTGTAGGCATGTAAGCGATTCCCTGGATTTTTGCGGGTTGGTCTTGCAGATCCTGTACCTGATCGGAAATTCTATCGACGTGGATGGGTGACATTCAGACGAGATGTTAATATCAAAGAAATTTGCTGGAATTTGAATAGCGTCCGTGTTAGTGGTTTTGTATTGTTTTTCCAGTTTGAATTTATTGGGGAAAAGAAAATGAAACCTTACATTAAGGGTTTTGGCTTGCTGAATGTATGAACAACTAGTCATATTTTTATCTTAAATAATTTTGAGAGAAGTTAAATCTTCTCTATTATAATTTTGCAAGGTCCAGAAAAGGTATCAGAAGTTACTTTTATTAAACATTAATATCATATACAGATAAAGGAATGCGATCTTGGTGCAGTGATCAATCGAGATATAGCTCGTCGTGTACGCTCCGTAAATGGTATAACGGGACATAAACAGGTCGCTCAAAATGATCTGCGACAAGCAGCTAAACTTGCTGCTATATATGACAAAAAGGTAGCTTTTTTTTGTAACATTTTTTAAGTTTGTTTTCATGAAAGTTTTATCACAGTGAAATATATAGTCTTTGAAGTTTTAATTTTATAAGCGATTAACAAATTTTATGGTGTCATTGGAATCATCGCTTTCCAGAACGGTCTTTATCAATCAGAAAATCAAGAAGAACGCCAAAGCAGCTTTGAATTGGATGTTGTAGCACAAAGTCAGAATCCACTGCTAAAGAATCTTACCGATTTTCTGATTGAAGAAGCAAATGCTGAAGAGGAAGAATTATTGGGCATATCAAGTGGTGAGTATTTTGTATATTTCGAATACAAAAGGAAATACACCGAAGTTTGTAAACGAAATATTTTGATGCTTGCATTTTTTTTTCTTTGCAAATATTCATGCACAATCATATCCAAATTTTGCTTTTGCTATAATTAGTTAACTATTTGCTTGCAGATAATTTTAGCAGTTTAAATAATACATAACCAAGAATAATAGAAAAGAAAGAGGAAATTTATTGCAGAAGGTATTATTGAAGAAGACCAGAAAGTTCCATTTCAACGCGATGATGCATTGATCGCACGACTTGATCGAATCATAACTTATCTGCGCATTGTACATTCTATTGATTTCTATAATCATGGCGAATATCCTAATGAGGATGTAATGCCGAACAGGTATGTTTATCTTTGTTCTCATTTGCAGATATTGCATGCGGTAAGTTGGATAACCTGACACACTGAACGAGTTATTTTCCAGTCTTTACTTGAGATTATACATCATCTTAAGAGCTACCTTTCTAAGATTGAATTATTGGTTTCTCAGCCTTCTAAACAGTTCGTCTGGATCATTTGTATAATGCTGTGTATTATGTTCATCTAACATTATTAGCTTCTATGTTTTTTAGATGCGGAATGATGCACGTTCGTGGGGCACCACCATCTTCGTCACAGTGGGGTACTGATGACAACGGTAGAACGCTGGTTGCGCAAAAATTCGTTACTGATTTCATTGCTGGATTCAATAATCGGATAGAAACGGCTTTGATGAGTGAAACTTCATTGAATGAATTGGAATTGGACAATTTGGGTAGGAAAGATACAGAGAAGTGAGAAATTATTGCTTTCAAAAATTTTAGATTTCAGTTACCTAGTATTTTTAAGAAAGCGATTTCATACTGGAAAGATTTATTATATTTTATTAAATAATTTTGTTTTGTCGATATGTACCTTAAACTTTAAACTACTTGATGTTTTCAAAGTTTCTTTTTAAATGGCTGTTTTAAAGAGAAGTGGAATCATTTATCACAGCGAATTGTGTCGAGTTAGCGAAAGACAAATGGTTATGTCCATTGTCGGGAAAAAAATTTAAAGGACCCGAATTCATACGAAAACATCTTACAACTAAGCATGGAGAGAAGTTGGATCAAGTTCGACAGGAGGTTTATTTTTATTGATTTGTCTTGAATAATATTCTGCGGATCTTTGTATTACTTTAGATATTTTACTTTCTCATTTAATTCTTTGGTAATTGGCAGCCATTCATATTCATTAAATCAGAACTTATTCAATATGAATGGTTTTTTTGTAGGTAGTTTATTTCAACAATTATTTAACTGACTCGAAGCGACCGCAAAATTTGGAGGTGAAACCTACTCAAGCAAGTCCGCAAGTAGCACCACCACGAGAAGAACGACGTGAACGCGAACGTGGTAATTTTTCTAAAAAATCTGTGAAAGGATGGATTTATTAAATTTGAGACTGTTCATAAGCATATATATCTAAATGAAGACAGCAGATGTATTTCTCGGTTTTCAGACTATGATGGTGATCGAAGTCGCGCAAGTGGTGGTGGTGGTGGTAACTCTTCATACAGCGATCGTGATCGTCGTGGTTATGAACGTAATATTGGTGGCAGCAGTGGAGGACGATACGCTAGCTCATATGGTGGCCGAAACTACGATCGTGGAGGAACATCCCGATATTGGGAATCATCGGGAAGTGGACGCCGTGATCCACGTGAACCAGTCACATATAAAGACCTCGATGCACCGGAAGATATTTTCTGAGCAAAAAACCGGAAATTATTGAAGTGAAAATGAATGTTCTTTTGTCTTAATTTAAAATATAATCTTTTTTATCAAGATATTATTTTCAAATTTCCAGCTTGATATCCGGATGAGAACTTTTTTTCTGGAAATTGACGATAGAAACTTGTTATGTTGTTTTATCTGTTAACCAGTACTTTTAATCAGTTTCATTTTAATGGATTTTGTGTTCTTTCACAATAACCATTTACGAACAGTTCTTACAGAGGATACCTTCAGATCTTTTGGGCACTCTTCCTAATTATTGATATGTTGTTATCGGGCATAACTATTCTCAGCATTTTGGATCTTGTCAAGTTTTCTCTCATAACAGCGCATCCACCGATTTTCTTGGTTTGTAGTGACTATTCTGTGTTTCGATATTGCTTGGGAATAGCAGACTTTTTTGATCTCATTAATATTAGAGAGCAGGAATAAAATTTAGAAGCTTTTTTTTAAATAACAACAAAGCAGTTGCTTTTTTTAAAAGAGATGCTGATTAAATGTCATTGAAAGAATTCAGAAGAGGTTTATCGTTTCCAGCTGATTAAAATGTTTTCAATGAAAAACTAATTCTTGTATTATTGTTTTGTTGGTTTGGTAGGATTAGAAACAACATTGTTCTTTATTCTTTGGATTTGCTTTGCGAATAGTTTTTACCACATTTCTAGTTATTATCGCTATTTTTTAATTTTAATGTCATATGTCCAAAAAAACGTTTGTGCTAAAAGGAAATATCTTTTTCTTGTAAAATCGTTTTTCTTTGACAATTCTTCCCCGTATTAAAACGAGTTGAGATAATATCTCATATTTTGCATCGCAGTATGATACTCCACCCTATCAGCCACCTATTCCTACGTTTTTTTATAAAGCATAAATAAGGTTCTTAAGACTTAATTTATTTTTACAGTGGCAGTAGAAAATAGACGTAATGAGTGGATTTCTTGAAAATGGGGCGACTTGAAACACTTGAGTTGTTTGTCAAATTGATTTGCAGATGGTTATTAAGCTTAATTAAAAATTAATGCCTAGTTGGATGTAGGTAATGGAAGAATAGATTTATTTTGGGGGAAAGGTACTACTATATTTCACATATGTAAACTGATTGAATCTTTCAGAATGTCTGTAGAAAGTATACCTCGTGATTTGCGTAATTTACGAGCTTGCTTACTATGTTCAATGATAAAGAGTGTGGAGCAGTTTGAATTGGATGGATGTGATAACTGTGAAAGATATTTGGGGATGAAGGGCGATGAGGAAAAAGTTAGCGAATGCACTAGGTGAATCGTCTTATAATTAGTGTTAAAGTTCTCAAAAAGTGTGGACTATATTTCGGAAAATACTATTTTTACTAGATGTGTGTGCATATTTCAACTTTGCATGATTGCATTATAAAGGAATAAAGTATTCTAGTGTCGAATGAGAAGTCTGCTCCACACATCTATTTCGTTGTTAAGTGTTATGTTCAGCAAAGTATATTCAGTTACTTCTGAACCGGAACTAGATTGAGTCAAATAAATTCATACTCATTTAAGCAGAATTCAGAAGTTAAGCTAGCGCTAATTTTTGAGACTGTAATTACAGGAATAAATCCAGGTGATTCTAAATTACTAGACGTAAATTCATCGGATTACTGTATATATGCAGCCCAATTTTTCGAAAATTCAAGAATTTTTTAAACTTACCAAAGCATCTTTTCAGTTCAAATTTTGATGGAATGATAGCTGCGACGGTGCCGGAAGAATCCTGGGTATGCAAATGGCAAAAAATTAACCGTAAAGTAAGCTACTACTGCTAAAGTAATCTGAACATATTTTTATGTTGCAGATTAACTATTTTATCTTTTTTGGAAATTTATTACTCTTTTAGGTGAAAGGAATTTACGCAGTTTCGGTCTCCGGTACGTTGCCATCTCACATAGTTCAAGAATTAAAAGCGCAAAATATCCGTTACAAACCCAGCATGCGCGACATGACTCAAAATAACTAGCTAGTAATTTGTTTATGTTTCTTATAAACAAATTTGTTCTTGTACATTTCTTTGTGATAAATCCGTTGCCCGAAAATGATGCACATGCAAAAAATAAAAAAGCAACCTCCAATTTTTTCATTTGTATTCTTAATTCTGAGGGCATTCTGATCAACACTGAATTATTTGAACTAATCTTTTATCCTAACACAGGAGCCTTCTTTAAAGGAGTGATATATAAACTATAGCAATGTCAGGCGATATGTTTTGTATAAATCCCTCATCCAGCATAATTTGAAAAAAAAAAAAAAAACAGCTTCTGAATAAAGAGTTTGACGGATTTTCTGGAGACTAGTTTATGACGGCTCATTTTTTAAATTATGAAGCTTAAGTGAGAGAAGGCATTACATTCTCTCTCTTGGAAAATCAAAGAAATTTGCCATAGTTTAAGACGCAGACAGTGGAAACGTTTAAATTAAATTTTCTTCGCTAAAATGATATTATGTATAAGAAACTAAAATACAAATTAATCACTGCTAAAACGCAACAAAAGAAAAATGGTGTGCAAAGAGCATATTATTTACAAAAAAAGTTTGAAAACAGTTCAATTCTAAAAATCACGCTTGCGACTGATTTAGCATACGTTTTACGGTTTTTTGCATATCAGTAATGGAGTCGTTATATGAGGCAATAATGGAAGAATCGACTTGCGCTTGCTCTTTGAGCAATATGATATATACTGCCTAAAAAATAGTCGGGTAAAAATGAATTTGGCTTCAATTCATCACTGCTACCTTGCTATTATCATAAATGAACAAATCTTATTAGAGAAAGGCGCAGTGTCATGAAGTGTAACTTATCAAGCAAAGTAAAATGGGCATTTTAAGGAAATGTAATATATCGAAGTAATATCCTGAAAATGTGCTTACCTCATCATAAACATTACTAACTTCTGGAATGAGATCATCATTTCTGAGCAATTTATGAACATCAGATAACTGAGTGTTTATCGATGTGACACCTTTATTAATCATTGTCCGCACTTCATGCAGTTTATTGAATACAACATTTTTCTTTTGATTCTGGAAGAGAACAGAATTCTTTTGATTCTGAAGTTATGTTAAAGGAAAAACAGGAAAAAATTCCATGTTATTCCGACAATATCGAAAGCGAATATACTGCGCTTCCCAATTCCTTCAATCAAAAAAGACATATTTCAAATCCCTCCAAATAGAATTCTTTTCTACAAGATGTAACTAAATGCAGCGACTCTCACTAAATCTGAAATTATTTGGAGAAATAAGTTAAAAACGAAAACTAATTGTTGATCTATGATAAACTGCAGTATAACCATTTATAAAAGAAATTCAGAATCACTAAATGAAATGAACTGTTTCTGTTACAGCTTTAAAAAATTTAAAAATACAATAGAACTTACTTTCGAGGAATTACCTTTTCTAGTTCCTTGACCAAGTGAAAATCCAAAAATATTATCCAGAACCATTTCCAATAATTTGACAATTAACTGCGCAAATGAAAGAATTTGTAGCACCATGCTGCAGTGACGTAATGTTAAATGGAAACAAAGTGCACCCGTAGCAACATTCGAAGCAACAACAGCTGAAAAAAAAGATCAGTTATTATTACAAACTTTAAAAGTAAATAAAGTTTATTGCACCAAAAATCAAAATTGAAATTACAGGGCTTTCAACTAATATGAAGTCAAAATAACATGCTGAATGTATTCGGGAATGTAACGTTTTTAGTTTTTAAGCGTTTTTAAGCGCAGCTAATCTTACGATTAAAACTTTCGAATCTTGGATCAACTTTCAAAACAAACTAAAAAATGAAATTTAAAATTAACGCAACCTACCAATAATTAAATTTTCAACTTCGGTAACATCCGGTAAACAGCGAAGCAATTTTTCCTCATGAATATGTTCAATAAGCTGAAAAGAAAATACATTTTATTCAACATAAAATAAAGCAGTCACAAAGCTTAAAACACGCTAAAAATTCTAATTACAGCACAGCATATCTTCATCTGCATTAAATTTCCCTTTAATTTTAAACTGCTTTTCAAACTTATAAAAAATCATCAGCCGCTCTCATCATAACAATAATACTATGTTGCATATGCAAAAAATAAGGATTGTGAAAATAACAAAAAAACTTTGATCACAAAATTAAGCATAAAACTAAGTTTACATAGTATAAGGTATTTATTCATAAAGAAAAACCCCCAAATATGTAACTAAACTGCTTTGTTTTCTAAAACGTTAACTCACATTGGATGAGGTTATTTGTTCCGAACATTCCACCACATTTGAAGCTGATTTTAATAAAAGCAATAATAAATCCATTTTTGGCGTATTTGTTAATTCGTATAAATGTACTGGTGGAGGAGATTGTAACAAATTGGGCTGAAACCACATTATTCAGTTAAGGAAGATAGTGATTACCTCGAAAACGCATATTATACTTTAACATTATAAGGTGTGCATATTAGGAATATTTAACATAAAAAAAGCTAATGCTCGCTACCTGAAAGTAAGGTAGAAATGTTGCAAAAATGTCTTATCAAATTTCAAAAAGTACTAGAAATCACAAAGACTAAAATCAAATTTATCACGAAGTTTTTAATAACCTTACCAAAGTTTCATCCTTTTTATATGTTTGTCTGCAATGATCGATATGCTTCTTAAGTTGTTCCAAAAAAATGGACAAATTTCTAACCGTACACTTGGAATGACCTACAGCTGCTATTGACTTCATTAGCAAGTGGCTTAATTTCATTGCATCACACTGGAAAACATCGGTTTGTATTTTTTATAAATTACTGAAGCTTGGAGAACAATATTACAAATAAGATTTTCGAAGCTCCATAAGTTCAGCAAAATGAAAATTGACCTGCTCATGATATGTACGTTGCTTCATTTCGTTAAGTTTTTGCTGTTCCCTATTAACATCAAACGATGGTATGATACCGAAATCACGATTATCTTCAAGTCCAAAAAAATCTGAAATGTTCCAACAGCCTTTTTGCAATAACTGCTGTAAAATTGGTACTGATTAAACTTACTATGTAATTGTTTTAAAATAAAATACTGTCTCCAGCATCTTTTATTCATTTATTTGATATAAATATCCTTTACTTTATAATTCTCAATCAGTCATTCAACCATTAAATAAGCCAATACTTACATATACAAACCGTTGTAAAATTACGAAAATGTCAGGGATAATATTAACTATGTTTATAAAAGGAGAGAATTTGAGCAGTAAGTTTCAAAACATACTTCTTAATATTTTTTTGAAAAAAAAAAACAACTCAAACAGTTGTTCCATTATTAAACGAAAACTAACCAATTGGTTCCTCATCACCATACATAGTATCAACAACAACCTGAACTTTGTCAACTGCAAAACACGCACTCAACGCTCGGGTCTGTATATCAACACCGACAGCAAGGAAGGATTTGCTGACTTTATTAAGAAATTCAACTAGTCTTGGCACTTGCAAAAAACTGCCATTTTTGTAAGCTGTAGTTAAACATTCAGACACCTGCAATTGAAATAAAAGTCACTGAACGACTAGGAACCAAATATGATTTCCTGGTAAATAAGATATGACTAATTCACAAAATAACAATCAAAATCAGTGAATCCCATTCCTCCTGAAAAATAATAATAATAATAAAAAACAAGACTCCAGTTAAAATACCTTATCAATTCCTAGTTTTTTACTCTAAAACATTTAAAGAGCTGGATAAAGTATCTAAACAAACCTCCTTTTCTGTTTGATCAAAAAAAGCGGCAAGTTCTGTATAGTGAATTATAGCACTACTAAACCTACCGTACTGCTCCAGCAAACCATAAACAAGATAACCTGAAATACTGCCACAATCAAATTAGGTGACCAGTGTAACTGCAATCTTGTCATTAAAAACAAAAAAAAATTTAAAGACAGTTCCGCATTTTTATTTTCTGCGAAAGATTATAGCAACAAGGTGAAGAGAATTGGATCAAATTCAAAAAGGACCCCTCATCTGATAAAGCAGAATGAATTAACCTAAAGTATCCCTTTGAATATATTTTATATCCAAATTACGCATAAATCTTTGTACTTGAGTTGTAACACCAATAGATGAATAAGCTTTACATAAAACAATAGCACTGATCGGATCTGATGGGTGATTTTTAACAACCCATTCCAGCAGCAATATTAATTCATATAGTGCATCAGTATCACCTAAATTTTATATCGGTGTTTGAAAAATTGGAAATTAAATTCAGTGGAACTAGCATCAACAATATTGAGTATTTCATAAAATGGTATGAGATAGAGCTGATAATTTCTATTTCGTCGTACTCAATTGGTTATATGTTAAAGAATATTACAGTACGTTATGGAGATGCGATCACCAAAGATAGAACTCACAAAAATTATATTACTTAGTCAGTATACAAATTCTGCGAGTTAAATTTCAAAATCATTGCGCTTTACAGATTTTGAAGTATTGATAAGCTATGTATATGCATGATCTTCAGCTTCATTCCAATGCTACATAAGGATTACTATAAAAGAATAAGCAAACAATTCAACATTCGAGATGCTTTGACTTTACTCGTCAATTCGAATGCAAAAATTGTGCAAAAATTTTATTTCGAATTTAGGCATAAATAAACATACCGTTATCAGCGTACAGGTCCCACAGCAAATTTGCAGCAAGATGCGCATATGCAGCTGCAGCAAGATCAGAATCTGAGCAGTAATCAATCATTTTGATCATATAAGTGACCGTCCTTCTTTTTTCCACTGCTGACTGCTTTTTATGAAGCCCTAATCCTCGCCGTAAACGTTGATATATAATATCAGCCCAGTGAATGTTTGTGGTCTACAAAACAAGAAGTATTCGATTAAATTTAATTTAAAAGTGAATCCATTTTATTAAACAAATATCTCCTAATTCGTTCACAAATTGCTACATTTGTAAATAGAACAAAATTAAAGAAAGACTTACTTTCCCTTTCTCTTGATTATGTTCTTCTTTTAATAAACTGATAAAATCCGAAACCCTCTGTATAAAACCATCAACCTGGTCATCTCTTATAAGGGAGAGAAAAGGCTTCAAATCAACATAACAACACGGTTTGCTATGGAACAAACGGATATACTCAAATATATACTCATCAGGATTACCTGTAAGTTCCTCTTATAAAAAATACTTTCTCTTATAAGTACAGAATTCTCGGAATAATTATCTTCAATTATTGCTTATTCCATAAAAATTGCTCAAAAAACAAAATTATTTATGAGATTCAACTCTTTCCTACACAAGTAACTTACTAAGTTTAAGCGTATCTAATAGACTGATTGCTACAATTTCATTTTCCAATAATTTCCTGACCAGTGTTAGACGTGCAAGAAATGGTCCACGTAAGAGTATTTTATTCAGCGGTTCGGCTAATAGTGACAAAATTCGTTCGACAACTCTATCGAGCAATCTGAAAAATAACTTCAGTTTAGTCAAATGGAATCAATTATCAATCTGAATATTTCTTAGAAAAAAGCTGAAATTTAGACGTTCTCGATCTTTAGAAAATGAATTTGAATCAAACAGTCATCTTTTGCACCTTTTTCTTGCTTCTTCTTCAAATTCCTTCACAGATGCAAATGCCGAATCAAACAGAAACGTCCATAGCGACCAGTCGTCAGGACTGCAAATTAAATACGTTTATAATAATAAGAAAGATACAAAGTGGGGATTCTTTGAAACTCTTAACAAATTTTTCTTTTATAAGAAGTGGAAACTAACTTATTTTTCAATTCATTGATACTACGTTCAATAACAGTCTCATGATCACCTTCCAGTTGGTATAATTTTAAAATTTTGTAAAACAGAAACTGAGCGGGATGCTTTATATGTCGACGCGCCAAATTATCAGCTAAAATACTGACAATTCCAAAAATCAAACTAATTTAATCACTGCTTTTTACCTTTGCAACATGATAAGAAAATTCCTTGATGATTCCTGCATGATATGTACAAAAAGCAAGCAGATGATTTTACTGCCACCAAACATTCGGTTTAAAATTTCAGAAAATATGAGAATTAAACATTATATACATAGTTAAGTACGTGTAGGATATACATCTAAAGAAAATGTTTAGTATATACTTTCAAGAAAGAGCGCAGCTTTAGCATATTGTCCTGAATTTTCCAAGATAAGCACGTATAAATCACATTCTGAAATTCAAGAGAATAATGTTTTGTCCAAGTTCATCTTGTAGTCTATACTTTCAAGAAAGATGAATTGAGCAAAATTCATACCATGCCATCTGAAAATATATTTCTTATGAAAATAACTTTTAAAATCGGAATATCGCAATACAAACCAGCCTCAGCTTGTATCAAATTGGATTCGATCATTTTTGTAACCATTTTTTCAGCTAATGGATAAAGTGTTGACTGAGCTAAATTCTGATCCCCCGTAATTGCCTGCAGTTTTTATTAATCGAAATTATTTGAAACTTTACTTGAAAAGCAAGTGTAGTAAGTCACTGACAAAACAAAAGTATTTTGAAATAGTTCCTAATCTAAAATAAGTGAGAACAGCTTAAAGGAACCAATTTCTTGACCCAAAAACATTGACGCCAAATGCTATTTTTAATTTTCAAGCAAACTTTGCTCAAACTGTGATGTCTAAATACACTAAAGTAAATGCAATCTGAAATAAACCTAATGGAATAAAATAACCTGAACTTCACCAGGAATAAAATCAGACACATAATAGCGCAATGTAACATATACCTATTCAATCAGTAAAAACCTTTTTTAAATAGCAAAGTGCTGAAATCGAAAAAACAGCTGACTTGCATGACGATGCTCATAACATTCCAGAAATAGTATGGATTTCGTTGAAATTCTTTATATAATGCCAAAGCTGTCTTCTGCTGTTGCTTGTAATTTCGTACACGAACATAGCTCATAAATAAATGAGTCAGATACTGTTCGTTTTTAGGATAACGAGCACAGATCTTCTCATATAATACAGATATTCTTTCAGGTGTATATGCTTCCTAAAATTATATTAATAGAAAATATTAGCATGACTCTGCTTGAAACACCAACAGATAAAACTATACTAAAACAAAAATCTTTTCCAAATTTTCAACTGGAAAAGGATAAAAGCGGCTTACGATAATTATGATAGGATGTAAGCTCAGCTGAAACCTTAAAACAGTGACATAAAGCTTGAAGAGTATTTTCATCGAAATCATCTTTCACTGACTCAACTTCATCGATCAGTGGCCATGCTTCACCCACACGGTCAGCACGAATCAAAGCTAGTGCTTTCAAAACCTTTAAAAAAAGAAATCATTTTGAGGTTCGCAGCTTTTACACTGACATTTTACTCTGCTACATTTACGATCCTAACTCACTACAAGTTTTTTGTCCTGACACAAACATTAACTGAGAGTAATTCCAAACAGTGAATCACAATTTATCTATCAAACAATTAATACCTTAGCACAATGAGTGGTTGGATGTTTCTTCAAGACTTTGTCTGCTTCCTGCATTGCTTTTTTGTTACTTCCTGCATCAATTGCATCTGAATCGTGCATATTTTCATTTTTTTTTTAGATGGAACAGTAAAATTATAACTATTCTATGAAATATGGATTAAGCGGATTCATTTGTTCACCTACCTAATTTATTAGGACTTAATTATTACGGATTTAACAATAAATTTCTGCCACGCAAACTCCTAAAATTTAAAGAAATGTTCCGGAAAGTTCAAATTTCAACATATCAGTTTCAACATTACAAATTAAGAATACCATATATCGGTTTGAGCCGTCTTTCCAACACAATTTGGTCACTGCTTTTCAACATTTCCCAGATCAAATCCAACTAAAGCTTTCACAAGCACTAAATTTCAAGCAAAAAATGAATTACATAACATGCAATGAAGCAATAACTCAGGTAATATCAAAAGAATTCCAATCACTTGTACCTTTACCCAATGCTTATTGAAATTTTACAAGTTGTATAAAAACTTAACAATCCACAGTGACAGTCATATGCCCGTCCTTCCATCTAGTTTACTGATTAATTCGCCACTTTCATATTCTAAGTATTACATTATTAACTGAACCTATGAGAAAAATCTTTGTCTTAACTTAAACCAAAATTCGAATTAAACTTCTCAAACATCAACGCCATACAATCCGGAAAACTATCCTACCGCACGACTAATGGATAATTTACAAGAAAAACTAACTGATCAACTTAATGATAAAAAAGCCATTCAGGAAACCCTAAAACCGAACAGATACATCTCAGACCACCCAACTTAGTGCTGTGTTCCAAGGAGACACCTTCAAATCCGACCACTCAAAAAAGTTGTGCAGGATG
This sequence comes from Brugia malayi, assembly GCF_000002995.4. Lineage (NCBI taxonomy): Eukaryota > Metazoa > Nematoda > Chromadorea > Rhabditida > Onchocercidae > Brugia > Brugia malayi. Next base: position 11,214,213 of record NW_025062475.1, read on the forward strand.
AAATAACGGAAAGAAATTCAGATTTCCAACTTTTTTCATTTGGTTTCTTTATATTAATCGCAATCTCTTGTATTGTCACTTCGTTGTTAGCTACTCCAATCTAATTAATTTTTTTTTTCTTTTGAAATAATTAACACTGAAAATTTTCCTTCTCTTTCTTTATTTTTCGATTCATCAGTTTTTCCTGGTAATTAATTATAAGTCGCCATATATAAGTAAATTTATTTTCGTTCATTTTATGTTTATACAATTCCGGTACATATCTAAAGTTTTATTTTTCAATTTATATTCGAACGTAAGCATTATGTTTATTGGAAGGGATAAATTGCAATGTTTCTTGAATTTATATTTTCTAGTTGTTAAATTTATCATTTAATATTAATGTAGATTGATTTGTAGATTCATGTATTGCCATGAATGAGTTACGGGATCTCTGTCTTCATGCATTTCAAGCCGCTATTGACGGTGCACAACCATATCAGCGTGTTCGTGACGTAAGTTTTAATCGGATCGATTATTATTTTCAAGTCGTTAAAATAGAAATTGTAAAATGGAAAAAAAAATAGAAATTCACTAAATGCAACACATTTGGTGAGCCTGATTAAAATTTTGGAATTCAGAAAAATTTGAAGATTTCAGACTCTATGCTTAACAAATGGGTGTGTCAAAGTGGGACAGCGGATTTATCAAGTTAACCACAATATTCATTTAGCTGCTTTCGGTAAGGCTGCGTTGGATATGGTACGTGGTGCGGAGGATACATTGGACGATCATATCATCGAAGGTATTGCAAGCGTTCCAAGGGGCACACTCCAGAAATTGTACATTTTGATAAAATTCAATTTTTACCAAATGATCGGTAAGAGAAACGGAACTTGCCATCCTTAGAAGTATACCAATAAAACTGAATGAAGACTGATTTAGATGAGATGGAATACTTCAGCGGTTTAATCTAGTTTATTGTTTAATCTTAACAAACTTAAGTTTTTGTCAGAAAAAACATAAATTTGCGAACGAAGTTCCTGGAAGGTGCAACAAATAACTTACCGGATGAGAATGCTTGTAATAATGCTCGGCTGATTGAAGAAATGGCAGAGAGATTGCAGACATCAAATGATATCTTTCTTGTATTGGTTTCAGGTTTTTTCTCTTTACTTTTTAACTTTATGGAATTCTCAAAAGAAGATCAGCAAGTCGTTGTTTAAAAAATGGATAAATCATAGTGGGTAAAAAGAGAAGCTAAAGATTGATTTTTTGAGAAATTTACTCATATAGCGATAATTTCCTGATCTCCGAAATTTTCGACTGTTGTTTGAACTTTTCTGTCAAAGATTTTGAAAACTCGTTTAGGTGGTGGTTCAGCTCTTCTCTCAGCTCCAATTTCTTCTATTTCACTTGATGATAAACGAAAAACTATAAATGCAATGACTTCTCGTGGAGCTGATATTAAGCAAGTGAATATTGTTCGAATAGCACTTTCACGACTGAAAGGTGGCAAATTGGCCCAAATAGCACATCCTGCCAAAGTAACAATATAATCTTTCAGTTTAGAATTAGGATCGACCTTAAAAGTATTTTCTAGTCGTAGCTTTGTGTACACGCAATTATTTTTAACGTATTAAAGTTGTTTACAGTTATTCACTTGCTAATAAATTAATGAAGAATGACATCCCATCTAGTCTTTTGCAGATTTTAGCTATTATCGTTTCCGATGTTGTTGGCGATTCATTGGAATTTATAGCCAGTGGTCCGACTGTTATTTCTCCAGATAAATACGATCCAGTTATTATTTTAAAGAGATTGAATGCTTGGGATGCTATACCCAGTTCAGTGCAGGCCGCTCTTAGCGAGCCTTATAAAATGAATTCAGCTCACGTGAGCATGTGCTTATCTTTTTGTTTTTTCTATTTCCAATGTTTTTATTTATGATTTACTGCTTCAGTTTTGGATTTGGGGGAATTAGTGGGCTCTCGAAAAAAGATTTCATAACCAACCATTTTCTTTGTTTTGTCCTGTGTGATGAGCAATTATTCAGTAATATGTTTTTTGAATGCTTCTTAACGATATACTTAAAATAACGAAACTTACAAATATATATATATATATGTATATATAATATAACAAAAACATATAATAACAAAACTTAAAAAGAAAAGCACAAGTTCCTAACATCATTAAATTATCTTCTTTTTTAGGATATTGAACATATTGATGTTCATAATACGATTGTTGCAAACAATAAAAGTGCACTGTTAGGTGCCAGTGAGGTTTTAAGAAAAAATGGCTATCAATGTCATGTTGTAAACACTGCTGTTATGGAAGACGCTAACTTATTTGGATTTCAACTTGCCAATATCATTAATGCATTGATAGCAGGAAAATCATTTTATCAGGCATTACAATCTGCGAATATGATATCAAATAATACAGCACCATATGGAGGTGAATACTGATCTATATTGATAGAAATCATAAGAGCTTTATTTTATTTAACTGAATTGTTAAAAAATTTCAATTTTCAGTAAATTCCACTATTTGAGATAAAACTGCTCTGCTATTTGGTGGTGAATGTACGGTAACGGTAAAAGGAAGCGGTAAAGGTGGTCGCAATCAACAAATTGTTCTTGCTGCCCTTTCGAAACTGCTTGAGCAGTCGAATTTCGGACAGGAAAAGGTGGAGTTCGCACTGATGAGTGCTGGTACAGATGGCCAAGATGGACCAACAGATGCAGCTGGAGCTGTTCTAACCAGTAATGATATGCAATACTTTCTTGAAGTGGGATCGCAATGGAAAAAAACAGTGATTGATGAATATATAGATAATAATGATTCTTATAATTTCTGGAAGAAATTTAATAATGGAAAATCGCACATCATTTTCGGACCTACCGGGACAAATGTGATGGATGTTCAAGTATTATTACTCAATACGAAATAAAATTTTAGGAAATCAAAATGTAACATTTAAAAAAAAAGAATCAAAATTTGAAACAGTTGGAAAATGTCTGACATTTTAAAGTATGAAGAAAATTCTTTGCTTTTTATTTTGTGTTATGCGTATCACACAACACTCACGGATTTTGGTGATAACAATATTTTCTAATTTCCTGATGAGATTCAGTAAAAACAATGAAATTAATTTTGAATTATGGCTTTAAATAAATACTAAGACTGCTTTTACTGCTCCGAGCTGCATGGCCCGGTTGTGGTGAAACACTGTGTTTCGGAAGATGACCATAGTAACAGTCAGGTCTCCCACCTATTTTGCTAAATATGATTTAAATTAGCAGTCTTCTGGAAAGAGTTTCGTAAGCGGGTTAGTAATCTGAGCGAAATTAAGCAGTAAAGTCGGTCCTGCACTGCAAAAATGATCTCCGGTTCGTCTCTCTATTCTAATTTTTATGAAGCAAAGATAATATTTTGTACCGATATTTCTTGGGAGGAAGGACGGTATGGAATAAAGAGGAGTGTGTGGGTAGATCCTTAGTCCCACTCGAATATCCATTAATTTTTAAATTTATTTAATGGATCCATTCTTGGATGGTCATTTTGGGTGACGGTGACTGGCTGAGTGGTCTAGTGGTATGATTCTCGCTTAGGGTGCGAGAGGTCCCGGGATCGATCCCCGGCTCAGCCCTTCTTTTGTAAAAGTCGTGTTTGTTTCCTGAAATTGTACGGCAGGGTAGTCTTGTCACAATGATCTAAATTAATTAATGAAATGATCTGTGGCTGTTGATAGAAAAATAATAATTTGGTAAAAGCATTTTTGTTTCTCATTAACATGTTTAGGGTATTCGTTTACCACAGATATAAGTAAGAAATCTATTGATTTTAATAAATTCATCAATTTCATCTGACAAATTTTACATTTGCGAAGAATAATCTTTTTGTTCGTAGCTTAGTGTTATCATTAAACTAGATTCCAATTTAAGTGAAATAAAGATTTAAGAATAGTAGTCTTTATTCCTTTTTTTTTTTTTCAGTTGTAAAGTAATCTTATGATTGCCTTATTAAAATTTCTGGTCTTAGACTTGAGTATTTTTCTATAGATTAAAGTTGAGAGATTTTTCTATAGATTAAAGTTACCATTGCCTAGAGAATGATCCATAATTAAGTTTGAAGATAGAAAACACTGTAAAAGATCTATCTTTGCTTGATATTTAATGAATAAATTAGAGATAAATGAATATTTTTCAAAAACAGTATAAATCTGACCATCCAATTTCTAATTTATGACCTAACTTATTTTGATAAAATCACAAATGAAATGATCTGTGGCTGTTGATAGAAAAATAATAATTTGATAAAAGCAAAGAACAAATAAATTCAGAAAATACGTAGCGGTAAAAATGATAGTGTATTTATTCTGTATATCAAATTCATTGTTCTAAATTGTTTGGTATGTGAGTAATGATAAGCGCAAAAAGAATAACAGTTATAATATCAGTTACCGCCATTAAATATAACAATGAAAAGTACTGTATGCACATGAACTAAATGACAAGTAAATAGTAAAATGAAACTAAATTAGTATATTGAAGAAATAAGGTTTCTTTAGTTCCACCTAGTACTTATTACTAGTACGTATTATCGATTGCTTTTGATAATAAAAGTGGTCTTTAACTTTTGACCTCTTTTTGATTTTATAATGTTTAACTGACTTTATTGAAATTAACTTTTCTATAATATGTAATTGGGTAGTCGGTAGACGCCTCATTAGCTCAGTGGCAGAGCGTCTGTCTTGTAAACAGAAGGCCGCTGGTTCGATCCCAGCATGAGGCACTTGTATGATCCGGTTGATCACAGCCCGAGGTGCAAGATTTTCCTATTTTCAAATTGAATAAAAATTATCTAAGCTAAAATACATGCTTTGTTTTACTGTATTTTATGTTTTAATCTGTTTTATAATGATCAATTGAACTTTTCCATTTGCTTTAATTTGAATTTCATACAGCGAAATAATATTTCACAAATTTGGTTGAGCTTAAAAATCAAAACATTCCTCCAATGCATTCTTTCATTGTTAGTTCAAAAAAATAAAAATAATAAAACAAAGCTTATTTAGTATTATTTGTTTTATGCTCCTCTCATTGTAAATTTTTCAAATATTAATTCAAAATAAGGTTTGATTGTATTTAGGAGAGAATGCTACTAGCATATTTAGCCCTAATGTAATCAGTGCTAAAACTTGTGTTTTTTTTTTCTTTTTTCTTTTAAGATAAAATCAATTTAAGATTTAACTAAGTCTTGATATGAGTTAAAATTGATCGTTTTGCTCATATTTAATGAAATTTTGATCATTCGAATTATTAACAAATTTGCTAGAAGATTATGCTTATCATAAATACATGCATGCAATTGGAAATTACTCTATTAGTATATTAATTTTAACTAAAAGGTAAAATTCATAATTTCAACAGTAAGTTACTTGCAGTTGCTACTAATTTACTTATCTACTAATTTGTAGATAATTTGGGTAGCATATCATTTGAAGAAAAGAAAGTAGGCAGGTGAAAAAGGGCATGAAAAAGAATGAGTCATTTTTTAATTGCATATTCTTCCATCAAATGTAATTAATTTAATCTTTCCATCATTAATGCAACAATTAAAATATCATTTGCATCAAAATAATAACGTTAAATTCATGAAAGAACCTGAAAATAACAAGACGATACTTTTATGAAGTAATTTGTTTTTCTATTCACATATATCATTAAGGATAATTATGTGATTTAAAAGTTCCTATGTCATCTGAAAATTTCAGATTTTAATTTCAATTCTAATTTTACAAAAGTAGGTAACAACAGAAAGATCAATTGGAAAAATGAACGAAATCCGAGTTTTCTTTTTTCAAGAATAATCTATTTCGTCCATTATTCCTTCAATTCATTTATTGTAAAAAGACAGAAAAGAAGTATACATTTTACTCATATAATTTGATTAGATTATTTATATTTATAGAAACAAGCATGAATATCAAAGCTTTTAGATCATTTTTATGGATCTTATAGATCAGGTAGGTAACATTATAAAAGAGATGAAATGATTAAAAAGTTTAAAAAAGTCTAAGCTATTTCTTCTTTTATTTTCAAACCTTAATAAACGTACAATCGAACAGTCAATGTATTTAAGTTAGAACTTCTAAAAGAAAAAAAAATGTCATTTTAAATTATAAAATATTAGGAAGAGTTAAATCCTTTCATGAATTAAACCAAACATAATATGAGAACATCCACTTATTCTTACTTTCTTGTTTTTGTTAAAATAAAAATTCTTTTTTTTTTTTTTTTTTAGCTAAAAATCTGTAGCTACATACGAATTTGACAAAATCTGATTATAAAAATGAGAAAATTAAAGAAATTTTGACGAAAAAAAAATAGGTAAATAAATTTCGAATTTTGTAATTTTTTCAAATAATGATTCAAACGGAGACTTCAACTTCATTAAAAGTCAAACAATTGTTTCCTGAAACAGGCTCCTTTGATTGAATAACTTCCACTTTTAATGTTATAATGACATAAAAGGAAGGAGAGCAAGAATTTAGACATTTCCGAAACCTCTAGTTCACGAATACTGTTCAAAGTATCCAGTTATTTGCAAAGCGAAAATCCACAGCATCAAGTGATAGAGAGTAACGAGAAAAAAATTAAGATTTTTGGTGAAAAAAAAGAAAAGAATAAATCCTCAAAGAATTTGGAAAGACACAGACTTTGCTCTCATTAAAAGTCAAACAATTCCATCCTAAAAGAGGCTTCTTTGGTTGATTAATTACTAAAACTAAGCAATAGTTTGAATTGAAAGATCCTCACTAGTTCTCACAAATTTTAGAAGAGAATTTTGAAAATAGGATTATATTTATTCTCATAGTTTTTGATTCTTCGGAATTTTTCGTTGAGTAATATGAATGAAACCAATTTTGTGAAAGTTTATTACTATCTTTCTTCAGGTTGTGTTCTGACCATTTTCATTCATGAAACCATTTTAATTATCAACAAATTTGTTTCAACACAACAGGCACGAAATACTGAAGTAAAGATAATTCGATATGTCTTTTTCAACTCAATTTATCTTCGGGTAGTTAAAATAAACTTCATCGGAATGACATATGCTGAGGTAAGAAACAATTTTAAAAATTTTTAAATTTTACAATAAAATTTAACAAATTCCAATCAAAAAATGATCATCTCTGTTCCACTTTAATTGCAGAAAGAATAACACCACCGGTGATAAATTGTTGCATAATCGGATGAGAACGATCTTGTATGATTTGATGACTACGATAAAAAGCATCCACAACGTGTACTTGTACCGCATGCTTTGCTTTCAACCAGTGATATGCGGAATATAGTGGCTGAAGGAGAAAAAATACTTGAATTAATAAATTTCAAATCCAGAAACAACATTAAGAACTTTGGCGAAGTTTTCAAACTAATAAACAAGTTAGCTGATGAACACTTGCATGCATGTAATACATCAAGCGCATCAAGGATGAACAATAACTGGCATGTCAAGAAATGAAAATTTAATTGTATGAAATAAACGAAGGGAGCATTAATGAACATGGATAAAACGAAGAAAACAGCGATATGCAAGTAATTTACATAATGTTGTCGATAAGAAATAAAGTTACTATAACATCTGTAAACGAATGACTCCCTCAGTTTTTCAGCTGTTATTGAGCGTATTTGGCAAAAAATTATTTACCTCAGCGATTGGACAATAAATAACAATTGTTGATGATAAACGCAAAAATGACCATGTTTTTTCCAGAATTTCCACCGGATTGATATTTTTACTAGCAATAAATAATATTTCAATTTCACCATTTTGCATTAAATGCCAAGCATGTCTTTGCAAGCGCTGTCTTTCAGCTCTTCTTTCTAGCGAGCTATCAGTAACTGCTGATTCATCCTGAAAAAAATTAAATTTCAAATCTCATATCAAGTAATCTCGAGATAAAAACTTGCCTTCTCGCCATCATCATTATATGCAGTATCCTCATCGTTTTTCTTCTGGTATTTTTCTGTTTCTTCATCCTTCTTAAACAAACTTTCTTCTCCATCCACTCCAATTACTGCTTCCTGATTTTTATCGCAGGCTGCCACTGTGACAAATTCTTTTGCATCAAAATTCATAGGTTCTTCAGTTTCCTCCATAGATTTTTCCAACAAACTGGATATGCACAATGGCAAAAATACGGAACTAATCTGAAAAGTAACTGAAATATCTTGAATCCCGAAAAACTAACCAGTAAACCCGTTCGCAAAACCTTAATTTCCAACAAAGAATTCCGAAACTTACAAATCACAAAAGTAAACCTCTTTATCAAAATCCATACTATCAACACACGGAATCGCTTGTGCTATATTTCCACGATGTAGATGGATACAAGCACCTGACCCACCCAAACGTGTTAACACGGCTGACGTTAGCAAACCCAAACATTGTTCAAAGACAACACAACGTGAACCGTAGTGTATGCCACTAAGAGCCAACAGATGAGATAACAAATCGATTCTGAAAATGAAATATAACTCATATCAATCACTTATGAAGAACACCACCTGCATCCAATGACAAGTAATGTATGATAATACCACTGCCATGTTTTGATACAGAGTAATCTTTTTCCAATAAAAACGGCGTTATCAACTGTGCACCCTGAGCTTATTCATTATAAATTCTCAGTTAATTATGGCCTAAGTAAAACAAAACCATACCTTAGATGTGCGACTCTTTCAGGATCTTTCTTATAGTAAGATTCAGCGATTAAGCGTAGAGTCGGCTTTAAAAGATAAACGTGATCTGAATGCTTCTTTGCTTTCTTATTGATATATTTGTTTTGTGAATACACCGTGCGTTCGGAAAATGATGCACTACCATCGACCAATTTTGCTATCTATAAATTCTTTTCTGTAAAATCTAACAGTATCGGAAAGAAGATTAAAATGGAGGAGTATAAATATTAAAGTTAGACATACTGTATGAATACTATTTTAAATTTGAAACATTCAGCCAAAATAAGCATAAGATAACAAGTGGTGACTATTCACCTCTCTATACCTGTTATAAACTTCTTAATTTAAAATCCGAAAAAGCTCAGATCTAGATTTTAAAAAACATCCACATTTAACGTACAAAATATGTAAAAAAGTCAATTTAGGTTTAAAATATTCTTTATCTGCCCATTTTTCCAAAAAATAAGTTGTTAAAGTTTCGTATAATTTATGCTAATAAATGAATAATTTGAATAAATATTCAATATGCCTGCCAGTGGTTGCCATCCAAGCTTCTGTTTTTTGAGCAAATATTCAATAATGCACTAACATTACCAACTGCTCCGCTGGTACGCCTGTATCTTTCATTTTGATTATTTCATCCTGCGTCACTTTCTGCCTTGTTTGTGCTGCATTATCGCTACTTGCTTCTTCTGCTGATGATCGTCTATTATTCGTTGTGCTACTGATACCATTTAATTTGGATGATGAACTTGTGCCAACTGTATCTGAAAATATTACAGGACCTAAATACACATTAGCAAATTTTGTAATGAATGGGAGGTTTATAGAGAAGGAAACGAAAAAGGCTGCAGTAAATTAAACAATAATAGCAATCCGAAAAATAATCCATAAAATATCTGCGAAATTATTTTTTTTTTAAGCATTACTAGCCAAGTGAGCAATAAAATTGTTCTCAAATCTAATATATGGAATGTCATGTAGGATATACCAAAATCGAATGTAGCAGCAATATCCGTAACACTTTCTGGTGTAACACGTGTCAATTTTCCCGCAGAAACCTAAACAGTATGAATTAAAGTATATTAATCAAACGGATATACTATAGTGCACAAACCAGTTCGAGTATGTGAATTTAAAATACCATAACTAATATCACCAATGAAAATTTAGTACTAAAAAAAAATTTAGTACTAATAACTACCCATGAAGTCGGGCAGCACTATTCACGAAAATTACCTCAAACAGTCCGAACGGTTGATCAATTGCGCCATCAATTTCAAATCGTAATTTTTCGATCAAAATTTTAGTTTTTCGCGATATTTTACACACGCGTAAATGTTCACCTCCCATTTTCTGGATAACAACGTGATTCCCAACTCGTATCATTACGACTAGTAAGGTACTGAAATAGTATTAATGATAAACAGCGGACATATCTACCTAGTTGATACACATCGAAAGCTTCTTCATGTATTTCCCAATATACTTTTCTTTCCAGTTACCTTACTTAAAGTAAGACTACATTTCAAAAGCAGACAAATTCAACCAAAAGGGATGAGTTTTCTCCAGCACTTCAACGAAAGAAGATTGAAATTGAATTATGTCTAAAATATTAACTCAACCCATTCCTGATAAAGTGCACAACTCCTAACCTCACATCTCTTAGAAATGTTTTGAATTTAACACCAAATCGAAATGAAATAGAAGCGCTGTCTCACATTGCCTGGACCCACAATGCAACCATTGTAGCAAGGGGAGAAGCAAACCACACCGCGACACGATACGCTTCCTCGGCGTTTGGAAATTTCCACGGAATGACAACCTACGAAAATTATTGGAGACCGTTGAATCACCACAATAACCCCACTCCCACCTTACCATATCAATAGCCACAACCCGCAGAAACCGAACCAAGCCATGCACTATCCCCAATGAACCCAAACGGAAATAATTTAAATCTATAAAAGAACTGGAGTGCTTCCATCACCTCTTCATTCATATTCAGGACGGTATACCTCTACATACCAAGCATATTCTACTGACCGTTGACTCGTAAAAGTAAAACCCAGCATTTAAAGCCGTACTTGTGAAACTACTCATTTATGAACAATTCCTTATCCGTACAATTGATCCTAATTTTACCTTCAAGAGGATGAATTCAAACTATCCTTCTCCTCCTACCTTCTTTCTTTTATGTTTTGCAAATACGCCATGTTTTAACTTTTCAAGCAAGAAATAATAGAGAAAAACAAACAACGGAAAAGAAATAACCTACGAAATGTGTGCTTCCATGAAATGTGAATAATTAATGGCAAACAGCCGTTACATTGTGAATTCTTTTTTACATTTCCTTAGAAGAGAAAAAGCAACGATTTCGTAGTGGGAATAATAATAACAGCAGGAAATCATAGAAAGTACGATGTGATGCTGACAGTAATGGTTAATGTAACAGCAGTTATATGAATGAATTGATTTGGGACAGGGCAACTTATACACATTGAGTTTTTCAATCAGAAAATAAATGAAACAAGGAAAACACTGAGACCACTGACATGAGTGTAGAAAAAATATAAATATGCTAGCACTGAAGGAAAAACCACCCCGTGAAATAGCTAAATTAATTCAATTTTAAAAATAACAAAAATATGCCAACTCCGCAATAACTCATTATTCTTTAATCCCTAGAAATCCAAAAAAACTTGCACTGTTTTACGATTTTAACTTTTCCCAACTATTTCACAGTAGCGCAGCAGCAAATAATGAGCGTCCTCTCAGAGACATACATATCCATGAAACAAACGAATTTACAATACACAATACTTCAGGCTTGTTTTCTTTTACTAATGAAGAAAATTACATACACGTATTTGAGCGTACATGAAACCCCTTCTGTATTTTTCTGGGAAACAAAAAATAAACAAAAATTGGAGCCGACGATTAAAATCAAATCAACACCTAATCCAGCATCAAAATTTGATTAAACTACTATCCAGTTATTCCAACATTGCACGCTTACGCACTTCAACGTTTTAACAGAGCATAAAATCGTCAGCAAAAAGTGACACAAGTTTCACAGAGATTTTTCCAACAACTCACATCAAATTATGACACTATTTTTACAGACATAAGCATCGCAAAGATGTACATAACTTTTTATTTGTACAAAGAAACAAATTTTTTTTTTGGAAATACAAGCAGCTATTCCTCGCAGCAAGCTGTCAAAAAAACGGCCTTAAACTTTACTAACTTTCCAGTCCCTTTTAATTTTCACCTTACAAACGTCATGACAGCCATATACCTATACAGCTAAATCATTTTATAATCTAACCCGCAATAACGTTCAATCTTATACAGTGCCAAATAATCATCTCCCCATTCTCACAAAACACATTTTGTATCCTATAAGTTCATAGAATATCTCGAGAAACGCAAAGGTTGCCAGGACATTGGATTGACAAATATAAGAATTTGGGAAAACTTCCTGTCCGACCTAATTCTGGAGAACTAATCATTTAATTTCCTAGAACACTTACGGGAAGACAAAAAAACTTATAATCTCAAAAATTAAATTTATCAGAACTGGACAACAGAACCCACCTGCAATCTAATACCCCACTCAAACTTGAGGAAAAAGAGGTAAATGCAGGTAGTCAATGAATCTAATACTCATCAATACGAAAGCATGAAAATCAATTAATGACATAATTGACCATTCCATGACATGCAGCAATATCACGATGGTTATTCGTAACTTTGTTGCTTAAAGTATTTTCTCCAGCCTCCGTTGGTTCTGGGTACATTTTTTCCGCAACTGCAGGTGTCGTTGCGGCGGCAGCTGCTGAATTTCCTCCGTTTCGGTTAACAGCATTCCCCTCAGCAGGTTTTTCGGCAGCTAACATTGCATTTAAAGGCGATGAAGCACTACCAACACGGCATTTAGCCTGGTGTGATTGCAACTCAATTCCGACCTGCGGAGAACTGAAGGTTTCACGCTCGCGATTGCCACCATTTGTTTTGTTTATTGTACTGCCGCCACCTGTAAGATCTCTTTTTCTCGTCAGAAACGCTGCAAAATGATTTCATAAAAATGGCTTAATACTAACAAAAGAAGTCATTGCCTTTGTTCACATATGTATTGTAAGTGGTAACACTTCCAAACACTTGGAAGTGTTACTAAGAGTAAAGATATGTTGCGGATCAACTTAAAACAAGTACAAATTACGTTGCTTGCAACTAAGTCAACATGCATTTAATATGTCGTCTGTTACTGAGGTGCTATGCCTTCTATACCAACATACACCTGGATGAAGACGAACCAAAAACTTTCAGGTTACCAGTACAGTACAGATCAACATCTATTTTCAACCAAAGATGCTTCAACAATCACAAATTAATAAATTTCCTAACTGAATTGCAACTGCTATTTTTGAATTAACTTCAAGAACAAAACTGCCCGACGTCTTAAAAATATCAAATAACCAACGTCTTGCATCAACCTGAGTTCCATTCAGAGATGGTCGAGCGCTCACTACCGCAACAGGTGTTTGGATTTTTGGCTCAGTCACTCCGAAATAATTCCGCGCTGACTGATTCTGTACTGCCGGTGACATAGCATGCGGTGTTGGTGGTGACATGCTTTCGCTGCCCGGTGAGGAAACATCTGTTACTGGCACATAATAAGCTGCAAAACAAAAATAAACCAATACAACATTCAAATCAAAAATTTGGGTTGAAATATGCACGAAAATGAAATGCAACCCTACCATTCCAGAGTTTGATAATAAAACTACTTGACAATACTAAAGCCACGTAAATAAATCAGCAGATGTAAACCAACGTATTGTTCTTTTACTAATCACAGCCCAAAAACTTTCATGCACGTGAAACCCGAAAAAATCCATTTCAAGGAAAAAGAACTTACAAGTAGTCGTAACCACATTAGTGAATGGTACATAACGATGAGTGTCACCAACTACAGGTACATATTGTGGGACAGTATATGCTCTGGTAACCGTTGGCATGACCGCCGCATTACTTAACGCTGTTTTTGTATTCGATAACCCGCTTCCCAATAAAAGATCTCGAAGCGTCTTTGTTTCCGGTGGACAGGATTGTAAAAGCGAATGAGCAATCATCGGGGAGGGCTGTAAAATACTGTCAAAGTCAGTAATTTAATTACTGAGGAAACTGTATAGTTCAAAGTAAAAAATTTCTGTTTAACCATATATCAAAACTTTTGTAAATTTCGGGATTTTAAAGCCATGTTTTCATACACATGCATTTTGTACTATAAACCAGCCAAATTGCCACTGCAATGTAATGTGATAACATTCAACATCGCAATTTCATTCTTAATGCAGACTCCAAAACTTTTTACAACTTCAAATCGTTTAGTATCACTTTTTTTTCGGCATAAACCAACAAAATACAGATTCTGGCTTCCTTCGAGATAAAATTTGGGTTTTCTTGCAAAACGGCTAATTAATTTGCTTAAACAACTTAATAGAATTCACAAAATCTCTTGAATACGAGATAATAATCAGACCTTAATGCGCGCTCCGGAACCTTTTATCGCGAGTTCAAGTCGTTTAGTATCAACGCAATGCGTAGCTTGCGCTACGATATCTGCATGAAAACCAGAAGTATTTAAACGCTGCAGATTCATTTCCGGGCGCGGAAGGGATGACAACTGTGAAACGCTTGAAGAAGCAAACGACCTCCGCCTTCCACCTGCCTACAATAAGGATAAAGAATGGTCATGTCTAATAAATCCCACACACCGAATTCCTCCTGACCCATTTATATTTAAGTCATTAAACCGATTCTTGAACTTACTCGTGGCCTAATATTTTGCCCACTTATGATAACTTCCTGAGATGGTACAGCCAAAATTTGTCGTTCCAGATGATCCTGCCTTGGTGGTTGCGTCGTAGTTACAATCAATGTTTGAGCTTGATTCAACATACCAGAACTGTTGACAAATTCAAACGTTCGAGGAGGACGATGTACCGCCTGCTCTCCCGTCGCCAGCAACCTCGTTGATGGAGGTAGCGGTGGCGGGAGATGCGTGTAAAAAACCGGGGATGATTCGCTAGTTTCGGATGATAACGACATTTGTGACGAAATGCGTAAGGAATGATCATGTACCCGTTTTTGCTGCAAATTTTTTAACAAAGGTAAACCGAGTTTTATTCCAGGCATCTAAATAATCCCTTATACAAACTGAAAAAAAAAAAAAAAAAAAGCAATGAAGATGTAGGAAACCCTGATGTTCTTATTAAAGTCATAATTGGCTAAATTTTGTCTACGTAATACTGATAAACCATTTGTTATTTAATATGCTATGATCTACATTGTATTCTTTATCTTTCTCTTTTTAAACTACTAAAAGATGGGCAATGGTGTCAAGGATTGCTTACTTGATAATTTACAGACGATGCATTCAGTAATGGTGCCACTTTTTCCACTTTCCCAGCAACAGATGCAGTCAGCAAAACGGGCTGCAGGCCGCAGTCACTGACCGATCTTGCACCAACGTTTAATGGCGGCCCATTTTGTTGCAAACTTAAGAGACACAAATCTCATTTCCGATTATGAAAAAACTGTGAAAATCCATCAATTTTTTGACAAAAACATAAAGCAGTACTCACTTAACAACCCGCAGACGATCTGGTTCCCGAACACCATTGACTGACATGACATTTTGTCCAATACCCGAAGCTGACCCGTCGTTATCTTCACCAAGCACCACTACCTGTTCACCGGTACCTCGCGACGACGTACCATCTCGACCCACCTACAAAATAAAATGACTTATGATTAAGACGTATGTGACTAATCAATTCCAATATGAATCTAATCAAATTTCCTAATCAAAGTTTATGATAAAAATCCTTCAATGTAATTTTAATAAATTTTGAAATCTCATCCTTAATTTGTAAATACTTACGCCACTTTGAAGTTTCTGTGTGGAACTGGTATCAGATATGTCAAAAATTCGCCTCGCATAAAGCTCTTCTTGCCTCCTGTATTCTCGCTCATCTTCATCATTCCAATTTTTACGATTCTCATCAGAATCCGAAGAATCATTATCATACTTATCAACATCCACCAGTTTACATTGATAACTCCTAAATATAGAAAATTTATGCTACAATCTATATACCAAAGTGTAATCAAAAACTCGATTGCACAGTTTCGAGCACTTTATAATTGCATGATTTTTAAATGCTCATAAAATTAAAGTCAAGCATATTCACGTTAATATTTCGAAAACATTATTACAAGCATTTTTTTTAAAAAAAAAAACTAACTTTGTGGTATCGATAACTGAACTGAAAGGTGGATCCGGAGCGGACTGTGACGTTGAAGGAGCAGAAAGCAGAACACGATCGAATATAATTCTAAGAATATTTTTATCAATCATTTGATCTCATCAATTTAAGCTCTACATTTATCTCTACTTATAGAATATGTCTCTAGATATTGACGAAGCAGAATGACTCGAATCACCAAATACAAGTTCCAACATGAAAAGCCTGCCGAAAAATACACAAACCTTCCACCTCGTCCCATTCTTCGCCTTGCGTAACCAATACAACGTACACCATTCGCAGATGGCATAAATGTTCGATAGAAACGTTCTGCTGGACTAATCTTTGGAACTGTAAAAAAAAAAAAAAAAAAAAAAAACTTTTTTAAAAGACAAAATAAGAAAAAGACAATCATATCAAAAGCAACGAAAGTTTATAATCTCTACCTTCCGGTGGATTCGAGAATAAACTGGACCGATATATGCATCCACGTCGTCTCTTAAATGTGTATCGGCCATCCAATGCTGCTTCTGCGTTACGTTCCGCATCACCTGTTGAAACCGTGCTTGGAGATGCACCGGCATTCAGTACATTCGCAGCAGTTGCTGGCTTATTCCACAACTGAACTTTTAAATAACTATCACTGTCATTTAATTACATTACTTAGTAATTTTTGAACATTACCTACTGCAATGAATTCATTTCTCGCACTAACAACTTAGATTTCTGAATCCTTGAATTACTTTTATTCTCAAATCAGATATTAATCCTACCTCTGCGTTTCTTTTCAACCACGCCCGACTGACTAGATCTTTATCCGTGTCAGCTATTGAGGTTCTGGAATGTCGTTTCCGCTTCTGCCCTTTGATTTTTGTTGGTGATATACTGCTTGGCAATTCATCCTGAGAAATGAAAACATCAAATCCATAAGAACACGACTGATGAGTATAACAAAATCAAATTCTCACGTTTCTTTGACAAAATGCGCCAAAGTATAACAAAATCAAATTCTCACGTTTCTTTGACAAAATGCGCCAAAACGCAATTAGCAATTATTTCGCAACATGCACTACTGTCAAGGAAAGTGTATTCCTGGAATATAAGACACTAAATGCTAACCTGCGACTCCTCCGTAGGACTCATCGTCGCATTTCGTTCTAATTTCACTTTAGACAATATATGGTTGTACAGAACACAACTGAAGTCACAAACAGTCCATCGACATTTGCAGATTTTGTCATCTAGCCCTATGACAGTCTGTTTGGTGTGTTCCCTGAAATTATTTATAAGTCCAATTCATAAAATTTGGATTCCATAAAAATCCGCTTAGAATTTTGGAAATACAGTATGACAAAAATCTGATGTTTGTTTACCTTCGCCTAAGCATATCGAAGAGGATGACAACCCTGCTTAGATCGTGGCCAAGTTTCAGTATCTTTTCATATGAATCTTCATCATTTTTACGATTTTTTCTAGTCTGCATTCTTTCTAAACGCCGCCGAAAAGCAACATAAGCAATATCTGAACCCGAAGCATCTCGGCGTGCATCCGTTTTTACCCGTGGTATCAATGAGGCAATCTTATGCGATGCTGCTGCATCCTAAAATATATTACAATTTCACAAAAAATTGTGTTTGCTTTCAAGCACTGTATTAACACAAATGACAAGTGAAACCACAAAATTCTGCTTTCCGATTTATAGTTTTGATTATTCCAAGATCTGAAGGAAAAACTAGCCTTGCGTTTTTGTAACCAGTAATCATAAACATCATCAACGAGATCTGTTTCGAAATCTTTGAGCAATGACCGCGCCTCGTTAGGCTGACATATTTGCAAACCGCTGCTGGCACCTTCCAGCAATTCCATCATCTTTTCGAAATCACTCTCTGCAGTAAATCCGCCACGTTCAGCCAACCATGTTTCATCCTCGCTATCGATATCATAATCAGGCTCTTCGTTTCCAAGCGATAATGAAGCTGTAAACAGCACCGGTTAGTATGAGCTGATTAATGTCCAAAAAAAAAAAAAAAAAACAATAGTCCTTTCAAAAGGAAAGATTTGGGAAGTGAAATTCATAGATAGATAACATGTTTCGCTTAATTTGATGTTCTCTTCCTGGAAATGATGAAAATAGTTTCGGATTTGGACAAATGAAGATTTGACCAGATCAAAAGACAGAATCAAATATTAACAATTATGTCAGGCAATAGCTAATTGCCTAAATAGTCAATATCAGGAGATAAGTACAAGCTCTATATAAATTAATACAATCACGAATGAATTTTTTATATGCAACAAGTAGGGCATTTACAAAAAACTCGCACTTGGGGAAATTTAGTTCTTACTTAACGACAGTTGTGAAACATTCTCTTTCCACAACATGTGGGAACCTTGGGAAAAATTAATGTTGTACCTTGTTTCATATGATTGGATCCGGACCGAAAAAGTAATTTTTTCAACATAAAGTTTTTCACCGCCGCAAAATTCATTTTTGCTCGCTAATGATTTTTTTCATTAAAATTATGATTCACTAATAACCTCTACAGCAAACACCAAACTAACGTTGCTTCCGCCAAATGAAGATAAAAGCATATGTATTGATGTTTCTTCGGTTATACTTCACACCCACCACCTAGAGTTCACACTTTTCAAATCAGTCCTTAACTCCAGTAGTAATACATTACCCTAAAAGTTTGAAAGGGTTATTCACAATCTACTTAGAAATCTGACTTAGACCAGGCTTCTTCAAGTAGGAATCCTACCGAAACAGTACAGCTCATTTTCTTACGCGTTAGGCTTAAATCATGCACTTCCCACTCATGAGAGATTCAAAAATGTCCACTGTACTACATTCCCCTTTTAGGAATCAGCAAAAACTTTATGAAAGGTTATAGTAAGAAATCTCAGCCTTTAATCTTCAAAAAACTTCAATCAAATTAAAATTAATGAGATTAACGATCGATCTGATAAGAGATGCCCGAAAAAATTTTTATGATTGAGTTCATTCATTAATAATCAAGGAACCACGAAAATTTGTCCACCATTTTCACTATAGAATATAATCCAGCAAAATCTTACGAAATATATTATTTAATAACTGTACAAACATTACATCTAATGTATGGAATTCACCAACTATACGTCCTATCGTGTCACGTAAATTAGTCTGTTGGCGCTTATTCACTTCGGTATTCAAAAAGGACACGAAACTATGTTACAAAAAAAAAACTACGTCTGGCTAAGAGAATTTAGTTTTCTCCTTAAAATCACTTCTTATTTCAGACCAAAAAGAATCTTGGGAGCTGAAAGAAATGCCGAGTTTATTTAGAGAAAAATATTTTAAGTAGAGATGAAAACATAAATATAACAGCAATATGGTACTGCCAAGATGTTTTCAGACAAAATTCAATTCATGTAAATCTGAATTCATAAAGAAGCAAGGGCCGAAAAAGAGATTTAGAAACTTGAACTAAATTTACCTGAAAAGTGGAAAAGACTAGGATTCGCTAATTCTCAGTAAGACCTTTCCTCCTATCCCATGAAGAAACTCCTCTAAGGCAAAGAAAATGCTAAAACCTTTCCATTTCTTTTTCTTCGGAGAACGAAATGCTTTCAGTTTTTATTAGCTGATCATAAATTCGTTACCAAACAGAATTTGAACCCATCTTTCTCCTAAGCTTTTCCCAGACAGAAACTAAAGTGCATAGTAAAAAAAAGGTTCTTTTGTATTTGCTTATTGTATGTACTTTCATTACCAAATACTGAGCATAGAATGTACCAATGCAAAGCAAAGGCACAGTTCATGCATCAAAAATTTGAAAAGTTCTGAAATTGAAATTTCCAACTGAGGAGACGGGCAAAAGTACACAACGAAATTAAAGAATAGGAAAAATGATAGAGCCGAAACATTCGTACCTTGTACTTTGATGAGCTGATTGATAGATGGTGCTGGTTGTACTGGATATAATGCATCATAGTATCCGCAATCGACAGTAAAAACTTTTGGCGTTGGTATGACATGATTTTCTACAGCAATACCCGATGTACTGGCCTGCTGCGCAAGGATTGCCTCTTGCAAATGAGACTCCTAGAATTGAGACTAACGTCAAAATTCAGAATCCAATCTGACAATAAGAAATATAGGTAATAAAACTTGAAAACAAAAAATTACTGCAAAAATTTCCGGAAGAGCGAACGAAACTCTCAACTACTCTGAACAAACGAATCATAAAACAACCCTTAAGATATACTGAAATTTACACTTCAGAAATGCGTTTCATTCTAAACATGTCTGCAGCAAAAAAATAAAGCATCCACCCTATTTTTTAGACAGGATTCTACTGATATAAACAGTAAAAGCAACAAAACATTATACCTAAAAATTAAACGAATAAGAAGTTCAAAAATGATTGTTGGAACTAATAATTGTCACGGCTAAAGATTAAAGTTGGTCATGGTAAACTAAGTACTACATAAAAAAAAATTTAACGAAATTTCAAAAAACCACACATGTTGAGACATTAACGAGCAATATAAAACAAACTCAGCTTAATCTCCACTGCAATCCCACATGTCGAACGGCAGGAACACTTATATATGTTAAAAAGGAAATACATGCTCGTTAGTAAAAAGAATTCTAAACCACCAACAGTTTAATAACATTAATTGGAAGTCCTCGGAAAACATGATTATATTTAATAAGCCATGAGTCATCATCATCACTACAATCTGACTTTCTAAACTGTTAGAGACAGTCCTAAAATGAACTTCAGTTGCTTAAAAAAGTTTATGTAAAGTGGAAAATACTAGAAATATTTTATTAACATGAGCGGTACCTACAACTGAATTTCTAGTTATGCCAAAACTATTTTGGCAATTTTCCTCCCGACTTGTGTTCGACGTTATTTTGAAAGTATCACCGCATTAAATCTCAGCTGCTGACTCAGAGTCTTATTCTACCTTACTTCAATAAATTCATTACTGAATGTAATCAAGAGCACAAAATACTTCTATTTTGAAATATTTTATTCTCTAATGCTATAATTGTTGCTGTTGATATCGGGCTTTTACAATCGACCTTGCATTATTACAGCATTCCTGATTACCATCAGCATCAGGTGATGGCTGACCTCTAAACACAACCATTTGTGACCGACGTATCTATGCGCTCCTTGTCCCCTCTATATCATACCTCGCCCATTCTGTTCTCTTTGATCTCTCATAATTTCATCTACTCTTAAGTTCTACACACTACGATACTTATGCATAAAAGATCGAAGGCAATCTGGATGGCCCAGTAAGCAAACAGATGGTTGAAGAAAAGGAAAAATCAGGAACAGATGTACTGCAACAAAAGTTACCCACTGCTAATACTGCAAAATATTAACCTATAAACCATATTACTACACTCTCTACTACTGGTACAGATTTCAGATTGACTGAAATATATAGTCGAAGATATTTTTACCAACTTAAATGAAAACCGAGGACTGAACTAGTGTTAAACAAAAAGACCCGAAATTAAAATTGAATCAATCAATCCAATTTTAAAAAAAACAAAGAAAAAAGTGTCTCCAAATCACAAAATAACGGGAAAATGGAGCACGAATTGCTCAAATGAAATTAAAAGGTCTGATGAATACAAAGATGCAAACTGCAGCTATCACATTTTTTAAAAGGAATCTTCAACAGTAATTTGATTGCAAATCTAATCTAATAAACATGAGGGATTTTTGATTGTATTGCGGCAGACGTGTATTTCACATCAAAACAGCCGCAACTTTGATGTGGAGTACACTTCTACCGCAATGCAAGGAGAAATCTCCCATGCCTACCAGATTGCAATCCACATTACATCATCATTACCTAATAAAAAATGGTGCCGGTAAGAACAGGTGATATTAAAGTGGTATTAAAAATGACCCAAAATCGGGGAAACTAGAGTCTTCTTCCGACATCTGTCATAGTATGGAACAATATGCAAACAGTTTACGAATGATTAATTTGACACTGTGAAATGCCTTCCGCAAAAGAATTTTCAAATACGAGAATTTTGCTACAAAACGTCATCTGTTAAAATTGTTTAGGGATTAACATGCAAAAGTTAAAAATCCTTCTATCTAATAAAAAATGAATTGAAGATTAATGAAGCTGTCTCTAAAGTTAAAACAGTATAATAACAACGTAATATATCATTCGTTCGAAAAAAGCTATCCTTCAGACTTTAAACATATTGAAAATACCATCTATTTATACTGCATGACAATGGGATTCCAGTGGTAGAAAAAAACGAAAGCAATTATTGTACTAGCATTACAATTTGGAGTAGATGAAAGAAGCTTGAGAATAATGTAAGACACAATATTAATGATTTTTTTGGAGGAAAAAAAATAAAACTTCCAATTTCCTTTACTGCTATTTTCTGATTAATGTTATGTAGAGAAGTCCTTCAATAGTGGTGTAAAGTAAATCCTGGAAAACCAGCTTCATGCGATAAACAATGATATCAAATACTACACGGTAAGAATATTTTACACTAGACACTCTCAAAAAACTCACTACAAAAATCCTCAAACTATTTCACTTATACACTCTCGCCATCCCCGTCGATGCTTGCTATATAATAAAATCCGTAAACAATTTGTCTTTAGAAAATCCATAAAAATCCTAGGAAGTTCCAGTAACTTCTAAAATTAACTCTACAATATTGTATAGGTTAGTCAATCTACCAAACGCAACTGACTTTAAGATGTGAATTCCTCTAAAGAGCTATTATGTTAAATGTTTCTTTAATCTTTCCGCCGTTCTCTTCGAAGACCAGCCAGATGACTTACATTCCTGTTCAAGAAAAGAAGATAAAAGTGTCATAAATCATTTTTATGATAATGATAAATCTCCAAGACCCAATAAATAATTTCGTAGCAATTCTAACAGTTAGTGACAGAGAATTTTAAAATTCCTCATTTTACAGGACCTACAAAACTATTAGATGTCATGAAAAAGAAATGACAACAGACAGTAAAACAGAAAAAAATAGGCGAGATTATTGGTTGTTGCAAAATGTTCGAATTTAACTGTTGTAAGAGAACAGTTAGTTAATCGCTGTTAACTGAGCAGAGGGAAAAGGAAGAGATGTTGGATTATCTATACGGCAATTGCTAAGCTAACAAGCGCACTAGAAAATAGTACAAGAGGGAGAGAAAATCAGACAACTCTTTGAAGCAATAAAAGTAGCATGGAAGTGTTTGATGTGGGAGAGGAAGAGGGCACCTACATTTTCTTCATCTTTTTCCATACCCGTTGGCATTTGTGCCACTGCCCGATTGATCGGTGTACATTCAGCCAGGTCGGGTAATTCATCAGCGCAATATACGGGCATTGATTTCGTCGCATCCAAATTTCTTGCCCGAAATGACAGCTTACTCGTTGTTGCCATTATTGCGATGTTATGTATTATTGCTACCGCTCCTTTCCTTCTATCCTGTTTAGGCCAAATCCAAATAGGCTACTAATGGTGCTTTTCGTAGTAATAATAGTAGTGGTAGCGGAATATAACGCGACCAGTACCGCCGTTAAATACAGTTGCTGCTGCTTGCTTATGCAATAAATTTAGATAAACTTCCTTGGCGGCTCGCAACCGTGTATCGGGTGGGTAGCAACAGCAGCAGCTGCTGCTACTACTACACCTTCAGGCACCGTTCAACCTATTATTATAACGAACTGAAATCAGACGAACAACATCACTCCCGGACCTTTCGGCAATATAACAATACAACTGCATGAATTTAGAAAATAGCGTAATATTAATCGTGTCTCATGAAACGCCAAATATGCCTACACACGTCATAAATAAAACATCCTCCGCGATATGGCGGGGAAGTAGGGCTTCTCCAAACTTTCCATTTTACTTCCTCCTTCTCTCTCTCAGAACAAATTCAACGGCAGAAATACGACTACTACGACAACCAAAACGCTCAATATTTGACGATATCGTCGGTCTCCCGCTGCAATGTGCTGCAGCATACATGTATGTGTGTGTCTGTGTATGTGTATATATGTGTGTGTGTGTGTGTGTGTATATGTGAGTATGCCAAAAGTAACCGCGAAGAGTGTGTCTATAACTGCTGCCGGCGGCAATGTCCGGGGAAGGGAGCGCCCTCCCGAAGAGACGCAATCCATCGAATGTGCACACAGACATGGAGGAAGTGTACCTTGTATGCATTGGAGGAAGGCGGGGCGCTCTCAATCGATCGATTGCGACGAGACTTTAATAAATAGCGAGAGGGATGACAGACAAAGGGTGCGTAGCAGGCAACACAACAAATGTCGCGAGGAAAGACAATGAAATCGGAGGAGAGAGTAGCGCGCCATACGGTTTGTAGAGACAGTGTGCGGAGTGAGGAGAGAAGAGGCGATACATTAGTGCGACTCACAGCACGAAACATCATCTCAACAAAATTTCCATCGCTGAGAGTGGGGGACCGTCCCTCGTATCCACAGCAGTCTCTCTCCCCGGGAAGGACGCGCCATGAACCTCCCGCTTGGCTCGTCCGCCAACAGGCAACTACCGACACACACACACCCTCCCAACCGCCTCCACTGCACGCACAACAAATGATATGATGATGACGGAGAGCAGCTATGAGTCATCCACGTGCATACACACACACACACACATACACCTGTCGTTAGGGATGCTTAGCAGGGGACCGTATAATTGTAGAAATTTTCTCTTTGAATTATCAACGAAATAGTTTATAATGTGTTGAAAGGAGCAACTCTATCATGCAGAAAGGAGAACATAAAAGTGGGACATTAAGTCTCTGGGAAGGACATTAATGATTAGAAAGAGTCCTACTGCAACTTGATAAACATCTATCCCATTTGCAGGGACCGTATAATTCCATTTTTAATTCATATTCTAAAAATAAAATTCGCTCATATTTATGCTTCTGTTGTAACATATTTATGTTCACTAAAAATTAAAATTCTCGATGAAAATATAAAGCTTTTTTAGATTACAAGAGAATTAGAGCACTGCCAGTTTATAAAAACTAAGCATTAAGATAAGATGGAACTGCACATATTGGGAAAAAAAGAAAGACTTCTTGAGTTCCATAAATAACTTAAGAAAGTCATAAGATGTCATTTTGAGCAAATTAATATAGATTTCATAAAACACGTCGAAATAATATAACTTCCAATTTAGACAATGAAAATAATTCTTTCTGGGTTACAAATGTAAGCAATGTTCCCATCTAAATCTAGATTACTTATAATATTATTCTTAGAATGAAATTAGAGGAAAAGAAACAAATGTAGTGAAAACGAATTGTACAAAATTTAGCTTCTAAAATTAATCTAATCTCACTGCACGAGCATCAAACGCATATATGTCTACTATCCGTATCAAACCGGAAACTTAACAACAACTGTTACAATCTTAAAAAAAACTCCGGGATAACAGATTTTTTTTTTATCGACTTTGATTACTGAAATTTCAGGACTTACAGTTATATAACAATATTACTGAGAGACTATATGTTCCTTAAATCTTGATCAAATAATAAGCTAAAATGGAAAAAAAAAAGTAGAACTGTACTTTCAATTTGCAAAAACATTTAAGATAAATTGTAACATCACAAAGAGAAGATTTGACTTGACCAAAAAAGTAAACTGCATATTCATTAGTTTTTCTTTACCAGACGACATCCACCAAGATAGCATCATCAGTTCTGTTTATAGTTAAGAGAAAAACTTACTCGTCATTCCTATGAAAGATTTAAATATTCGGAAAAAATACATCCATAACTTCCGAATATTGTCAAAAAGGAAAATTTGCCAGAACAGATCCATAATAACAAAGAATTCTAATCGGTTGTTCAGTACTATTATACAGCACATAATTCATGAAACAATCCATTTTCTCGTCGTCTTAATGGCAAGAATATCCAATAAATATGAAATGCAATATACTGTATGATATTTAGTCCCATTATCAATAAAGATGTTCACAGGGTGAATATACGGCAATCAGAAATACTAGCACTATAACTGTCATGATCTGAAATTCAAAAATATTATGAAACCGAAAAACCAGAAATAGTAGTAACACAACTATAACGATCTGAAATTCAAAAGTATTATAAAGCCGAAAAACCAGAAATACTAGTAATACAGGTGTAGCGATCTGAAATTCAAAACATAAAACCGAAACCTGGATGTACAACACAAAGGAAATGAGATTTCTGGATAGGAAAATTTCTGACTTTCCTAATTTCAAATTCTAAAAAAATTAAAATAGTCGAAGGATTTAAGTGAAATAGAAAGAATTTTAATCTTATATACTGATTAGTATTGTAAAACTATTAAACTTCACTCCTGAATCAAACACAGCTTCTTATATGACACAGTTAAGCACCTCAAGCAACTCTTCCAAAACATATCAATAAAGAAACAACACATATTAGGTAAACCAATTCTACAAACTCAGCTAATTTGCTGATTATCACTCCGCTGCGATGATAAGACATATTCTTAGTGATTTATTTATTATGTGAGCAACAAACTCCTTCCCAGTATTATTAGACAAGTAGGCAGTAAGGCATTCTGATAATGACTTAATTTTAGGAAAGCTTTAGAAAAAATGGTTAAATGACACCAACAAAACTATAATATATCGACTTCTCCAAAATTTCGAACTTTTCCATAAATCCAAAAAGGGCACAATACCTAAAATATATGAGCTCCTCTACAAAGATAGATTGCCAGATTCTGCTTCTTAAATTATAGGATTCTAGAATGCAAAAAAATTACTGAAAGCGGTATTAGACATTAACTAGTTCCAATTTTGACTAAAAATGTTAGCGAGTAAAATACGACAGATGAATAAGTGGAGTCATGTGCAAATGGTTAAGGAGTTCAGGACAGGCAATTTTTTACAGCTAACTTTACACAGTCCATTACAACTAGTCGATGCTCATCGAGAACTGGTTCGATGATTCAAGATATATGCACCGCCTGTTATGCATTTTTCGTGAAAAGACTGCATCACAAAACGATAAAAAAACAAGCATCATAAACATGACTCGTCTCATATAATCTGTAAATTCAAACTAAATTCGATAATACGTGGGCTATGTGCAGAAAAAAATCACAAAAAATCCAAATGAAATTAAATGATCATATTACTTATGGTAGTTAAACTGCTATAAATCAAACAAACATGCTCGTTACTAACCTTTAATCCATCTTCATGCTCCTTTACAACTATAGCGGCACTCCGGAAAAGGATTTTACAAGCAGATTTGCTGAAATTATTATGAAAAAAACACGACAACATAACAATCAATATTTAGCTGCTGGCTTAACTCAACTCTGTCTTCAACACTAAAATACATTAACTTAAGAGTTTCAAAATATTCGACCAATAACGGTCATTTCCACTTTTTCTAAAGGAATTCAAATCAATGTTTTGTCGATTTCAATCAAAACAATAGTGGCTAGAGAAACAGATTACAGTATACTGAATAGGCATACAGATAATTTAATTGGTAGAAAAAAGGAAGTCGGAAGAATCAGAGTTGTACTTTTGAATCTGAAATTGTGATAATCTTCAGTGTTTACGTATCAGTTTGAACAGTAATCTCCCAATTCAACAGTATGATTAACCACATTCGACAGAGTGTTTTCGTTCAAAGGTTAACGCATAATTATAAAATCACCTTAACATACGAATCTTAAGACATTTTACAATTACAATGGTTTCGTATCAATCTTTATTGCTTTCCGGAATCAGAAATAGGTCTTCTATTTGCTTGGCTTGCAATGGCAGGCCATTTTCCACTTCACTCTGAAATAAAAAAACACTGGAAGAAAACATTAGAGATATGTCATGTTGACTTCAATTCAACCGACATCATTAAAAAAGTAAAATAACGACAAATAATATGGCAGTTACTCATTACTACGTCAGAGCAGTCTAAAATTACGTGATTAATCATTGCATATATTATTATCATAAGAGGATTGGATAACGCTGAGAACGGTTGCACTACTAGTAATCTACACAAACTAAAATGTCGTCCTCGTCCTCTCACTGAATCTGATTAACAGGTAAACAGGTAAAAAGGTGTCAACTGGATAATCGGGTGGTGAGACAAGGAGTTGATAAAAGTAGTCCATGAGGCAATTATTTGATCTATTATCCACCGGTCAGGATATAATCAATCGTTTAGAAAAGCTGAAATGTTTGTAGAAAAAATATACCGGAATAAATAACAACACTGCAAGGAACCGTTTCATTATCCGGTACGAAGAATAAAAGGAGAGGTGACCTATCGTCATTACTGATCAAAGTGATATTCTCGTATCAGCAGCACCCATCCATCCATCCATCTACACCATCTCCTCAATCAAGTCTTCTCCATTGATTTCATTTGGATCACTCGATCAGTCGGTCTGTCGGTAGGTCTATCGGTCGATTCGTTGGCCGCTTGGTCGTTATCGTTGTTGCGCTCCTTTTTCTGTTGCTTTCCTCCTGAGATAGTGGCATACTTACATACCCATACAGACACACACATAACATACATACACACACATATCACGCTCACATGCAAACAGGAGCACACACATATACACACACCAAACATATTAGTATTGTATGTGTGTATGTTATTATCGTGTTTGTATGTGTATGTGTGCGTATGTGCATCTACCCCACTATATGTTAAGGGAAAGACAGACAGACAGAGACACACACACACACACACAGGTACACCTTCATTCACAGCAAGCTTCAAAGCTGCACTTTCAAATCGCAACTTGACTGGATGGTTTGTGTCAAATCCAGTCATAACACACAGCCATCTCGAGCACTTCTTGCATAACGTCTCGTCTGGTTTGTACATGAAAATGCAAGAAAATCCTGAAATCATAGAGTGATTATATAATTTCTAATTCCGGAAATGAAATGGAAAGGAACAACAGGAATAAATGCAACTTAGCACTATGATTTTTTTTTTTTTTACAATTAATCCATTGTTAGCATTGGCAAAGCATTTAAGATTGTCTAAAACGATCAATAAGAAATTATCATAAATCTCGGATAAATGTTAATTTAACCGGATTGTTACACTCTCTCTAAAGAATACATTCATTCCTGTCTTGGGCACAAATCGATGTCTTTTATCTAAATGACGAATTTCTCCATTGAAATTTTTAGGACACCATATATCAGGTTACTCAGGAATTTTCAGTAATATCTCTCCTATAAATTAATGAATTATTGCAGCAAATTTAACATAAGAAGACCGCACTATACCTGATCATCCTTTTGTTCCTCATTTGTAACCATTATGTACCATTATGTTTAGAAGATATACCAAATATAGTCGTAAATTTTGCGCTTAATTTCTTGAAAATAAATTTACAAAAAAAAAAAAAAAAAAAAAGAAAAAGCATAACTTACTAACCTAAATTTCAATTAAAGTTAGTTCATGAAGGCACTTATCAACAGCAGCATTAAACCATTTACAAATCATTCGAACTGAATCAATAGTGAAGGAAAGAAGAGGGCGGGTTTTGTAAAGAGAAGACAACTCCGCGGGATTATTAATTTTCATGGCGATATGTTTGATTCACAGCACAATGTGTTGAAATGGCATTTCAGACCGTGTTTTTGGCGCTTCTGTCGCATTCTCCTCCGCATGTTACATATTTGTTGACTATATTGGTGTTTATTATAAATAATGTGGAATTGAAAGTGTTGGCAGCCTGCACATTACAAAAATATTTTCACTAAATATAATTACAGAAAAAAATTAGTTAGTTAGTATTCTGATAAAAAAGGACAAACTGTTATTTTTGACTGTAAAGATATCGTTATTCATTCTCGCTGTTTTAGAGATGGAAGTAAGGGAGATGGATGATGGAGATGAGGAATTGCTTAATGAAGAAGACATTATAAACATTATTCCACTGCATGATACCATGAATGGCTCCTCAGAAATATCCGATACAACATGTGGCGTTTCAGGGATTGATGGTACGATAGATTGGCATATTTTTTTTTTTTTTTTTCATTTCGGAAAAGGCATTCTATGTTAATTCATTTGACTGGGTAGTATCAGTGTGAACTTTTTTTTTTAATAGTTTTTCTTAATTTTTTTCTTTTAATCTATGTTTTTGCTTTTAAACATATCACATATATCATAAAGCTTTTTTTTTTTTAAAAAAAAAAAAAAAGAGAATATGAAATTGTCTTGCAATTAAAGAAAAATTTAGATGAAGATATGGAATTAGCTGAGAATAGTGATATAGAAATGAATGGCAATGAAGAATTTTCAAATGCAATAACGGAAGCTGATAATGTAATATCGGCATGCAAAGATGAAGCTTTTGTTGTCACATGTTTTCAAGATCAGTGGCTCGCTGTTGGTGGAAAAGATGATCAAGCCGTTTTATACAGTCTGCAAAGTAATCCTACATTATCAAGTTAATTAGTTTTGAGCTGCTTTCAATTTTTGTTTTTACTGATCTCTTGCATTTTTCTTTCCTTTGATAAGCCAATTTTGTATAATAGAGGTAAACTCCTTAACGTCTGTAATCAAATTACTGGTAAATAGTTTTGGTTCTTTTTGTAACTTTTCCAGAAATTTTGTGAATAACTTCGTTTGGTTTCGGAGACTATATACTAAATAGAATTTGTATTCTTTGTAAAATACGTGTTGATGTAATCCTATATGTTTTCCACTTGTCACAATTAATATTTTTAAGGTTTGGAACTAGTTCTGAAGATTGATGAACACAAGGATAGTGTAATATGTGCAGAGTTTAGTGTTGAGGGGCATCTGTTGGCCACTGGTGATATGAGTGGCCTGATTGTATTAAGCAGTACCAAGGACCTAAAACGATGTTTCTTAGTAAGAATTGCTTAAGCTTTGTAATCAGAAGATATTGCCCAACTTTTTTAGACTCACTAACGTAGAAGAATTCTTTGTCGTTACTTCGGTATTCTCCCCCTTTTTTAAAAATGGAAGCTTAGTTTATGTCATCTCTGACGGAAAGGAAGTGTAAAGATGGGTTTTCTTTTCTTTGGAATAAAAGATTCTTAGCTTCATTTGTTTAATTAATCGTTTGTTTGACATTACGTCCGAGTTCTTTTGGTGCTAGTAGCCACTTTAAAATAACATGAGTATTTAATTTAAAGATTGATGATTGTGAAGAGTTATCATGGATACGGTGGCATTCATCTGCAGACATTTTGCTTGCTGGTGGTAAAAATGGTGTTTGGATGTGGCTTATAACAAACGACAGTGTTCGACAAACAAAGGTTTCTATTATTTTTTTTTTATCCTTATAGCACTGTTCATGTGCATTTAGCGCTTCACTTTTTTTGTTTAGTGGATCATTAATATTTGTGATTAGAATTATTGCAAAAATATGTTTTTGTATTTGAAAGTTCAGGTGTACATGTGTGATTCACCTACCACATCTGTTGACGGCAAACTGCTTAGTGATGGAAAACGACTTCTTTCTTGCTATGAGGATGGTTCTGTAAAATTATGGTCTCTAAAAGATCAAACATCAGTTAGCATTGTGACAGGGGCTGAAAGCTCTACATGTATAGATGTTCATCATAATTCACCTGTGGCAATTATTGGAGATCTTATGGCACGTTGTTATTTTGTGAATATAGAATCCGCCAAGATATTAAGGATATTTGCAGTGGTTGAAGGAGTTACGGTAAAGATTTTCTTTATATTGTTCGCACTTTTTTTAGTGATAGATTGTTATTCTAAAAGCGCTCGTTTTCACAGTGTGTTAAATTTTAAGTTATTGGATTTACCAATTTTCAGTCTTTCGAAGTAACAATCGAATGCGTGAAATTTTGTCCAACAAAAGAGCCGTGGTTCGTCGTTGGTACTAATTCTGGACGTCTGGCAATATATGATTTTAGTGCGAACACTTTACGCCATATTTTGAAAGATGATGCTGATCCGGTAGTTACCTGTCGATGGTACATGAGAGATTCGAATGAGATGTACATTATTGGTGCTGGTTATAGTGGTATGATTAAGATCTGGGATAGTCGAAGTGGATTACCCGTCTTAGTAGGTTCTTTTCATCATTATTTAGAAGCAGTCTTTGAGCTCACATAAGATGTCATTCCTGTCCTAAGAATCTAAGATTTGTGACTGAAATTTCATATAAAAATGAAACATTATACCGGAAATTATTCACCTTTTTCATGACATTCTTAATAATTTTTCAACTAGAAATTTGAAATTTCTTCATTGTTTTTCATATTTTCAGAAACCTGCATATATTTGGATGACTTTTAATGTTTAATTTTCTAATTGAAAAATAAATGATTGTATTTTTTCTAGGTAATGCTGTCACAAAGTATTGCTATGGAAGGTTCTCATTTGCTCTCAATGGATTTGTCTGTGAAAGGACCCATTTTATACGCGTCATATAGTTCTGGACAACTTTGCAAATTTTCTTCTATAAACCGGTGAAATCACTCTATTCGGTGGTCTTATTTTAGAACCTCACTGTTTTTAACTAGTTTAAGATTTGGAAAATCAGAGTTTTCTTCAGTTATTTTTAATTGTAAAACAGAAAAACCCGTTTAGATTCGAACGTGTTTTATAAAGTTGAGGATCTAAGAATCAACGAGGTCCTGCCTTCCATTTCCCTTTTTCATTTGTTATTGTTGTATTATATTTAATGAATAAAGATTCCTAGAGTTTGCGAAACTTCTATGATTCGATATGAAGGAATCGTTGCATATATATATATATTTTTTTAATTTTTAAAAATTATGTATAATGTTGCGAAAAGAAGAGTCCCAGATCTTATATATTTATTTTGTCGTAATTATCGTTGTTTTCCATTCTTTTCTTTTGCTCAACACGCGATCTCTTTGTATCGTATGTTTCATAATTTATATTAATATATTATTTATATTATTTGTCGTTTTGATAGTGACTTTAAATTTAAGTTTCAGATGTCTTACCAATTATATAGATCGACAACATTGGGGATAGCTCTTCGAAGTACCTTAGATGAATTTGTCGAGGTGAACTTCTATTATTTTAATTTTCTGTTATTTTTTCTCGCGCAAAAGTGATCCCGATTGTGCTGTTTCGACATAACTATTATATATCATTCATGATTGCAGGACGGTACAATTACACCATCCCTAGCTCAAACGGTACTGACAACTTTCGACAAATGTATTAACAGGGCATTATCCCAGCGAGTTAAAAATAAGGTTAATTTCAAGGTAAGTGAGTTTTAGTCTTACTCAACATCTTTAAAATCCCTTCATGAAACATGGTTTCCAGATGAAAGGCAAGCGGTACTTTCTTATTTGGTCATAGGTATTTAACTTTGTTAAGTTAAATAGGTATGTCATATGTCATAGGTATTCATATGTCATAGGTATTTAATTTTGATTTCCTTGAAATTTTCCCGCGATCAAGATATCGTAGGAATCTTTTTTGTTCTTTTTTTTTTTGTTTTTGTCGAGTGTTTTCAGTCGAAAGGGAAAAAATTGAAATGTAAAATTAGGAGTAAACGATTGAGATGGATAAATAAGATTAAAATTTGATTGACATGTTTATAAATTGATTAAAGAACGCAAAATTAGTGCTATGTTGTACCTTAGGATATGTTAACTTTTCTGGGGAATGGAAAAGTGCTAGAGGAAATAAAAAATATGAAGAGAAGGAATTTTTTCACATCCATCTTTCTATTTTTCATTACAGGCTGACAAACTAAAAGCATATCGATTTTGTGACAATGTTTGGACATTTGTAATGGAAAACGTTGAATTCCGTGATGTGACACAGCCGGTAGACGGGGTTGTTGACCGTGTTAAAATAGTAGCGTGTGATGCAAGTGCCGCAAAACTAGCCAACACGTAGAACATTTAGGAGAGGACATTTATACACTGTATAATGCTTTATATTGTCTTGTCTGAATATACTATATTAGCTGATGTTAAAAAAAGAATTGCTTAAATGAACCCATATTTAGGGTTTAGCAGTATGCACCGTTTCGTCATTATATGATCCTTACATGTTAAGGCGGACCTAGTTGATAGTTACGTTCGAAATGACATGGGAATTTATAAAAATAGTTAAATATATAATAGAAGGAAAAAGAGGTTTTCAGTTAGCTACTTATGACAATTTGTTAAGTTCGATTTTCAGTATGATTGACACTTCTCGTTATCACTTTCTCTAAACATCTTTGCTGATATTGTCCTTTTATCTACAGTATTGTAT
The DNA here is from genome assembly GCF_000002995.4 of Brugia malayi. Lineage (NCBI taxonomy): Eukaryota > Metazoa > Nematoda > Chromadorea > Rhabditida > Onchocercidae > Brugia > Brugia malayi. The sequence continues at coordinate 11,248,563 of NW_025062475.1, forward strand.
TACAGGGTATAAAAAGTGATAAGACAAACAAAAAAACTGACTACATGTTGTTTGTATTCATCTTATTAATATGAAATATTTTGACACCTTAGAGAAATGTATTGTTTTTCGTGTTATGACAGCTTAGAGGAATGTATTATTTTTCGTGTTTTTTTTTAGAGATAATAATTGTTTGAAAAGTTTTAATAAGCAGTGTTTTGAGTAGCAAATTTCCCCACTGAGGTTTTTTTTTTTTTTCGCTTTAGCAATACTTCTGTATTCAATTGAATTTTCCAAATGAGAGTCTTTTTTGACTTTCTGTGGGGATTTTTGTGGTTTTATATGTTCGAAATGTATTAAAAAATTTTTCTGCATCGTGTATTGTGTTGTATTCACTAGTCTGTGTTCAGCATTGACTGGATGTTGAGGTATGCTAATTACCATTTCAAAGGGATAACATATTTCGACGAATCACTAAAAAACTGAGTAGTGGTTAAGAGAAAATAATCCATTTGACTAGTTTTATTATCAAAGAGCGCAATTTGCTGAGTGGTCGTATCCATCACTGTTATATCCAGTCGAATATGTTAGTTGATGTGGTTTGAAATATAAGGTGTAGGTGAGAGGTTGAGGTTTGTTATTGGCAACTGATCGGGAATAGAGGCTCACTGGAATTGTTATTGGTTTCTTGATGATTTACACAAGTGTTCCTTTGTAGAAATTTTAATGCTAATCGCCGATTGCTTTTAAATTCTTTTAAAAACTAAGAAGATCACTATCTGTAAGCAGCTTTCATTTATACAATTTCAAGAATTAATGTTAAATAAGCTGCGGAATTTATACATTGTGAACGATTAATCTAAGGTTAGTTACATTCTTTTTGTAACAGTACTTTGGTTCATTTCATTACTTTAATCATTATAAGATGCGTTAATTGGTAATCAAGATGAAGTTTAATTCATATGATCGCAGTCGAACGCTATTTGAGTAACTAAATTAAATATTCGAGAAAGTTTTATTTTATCAACCGCTTCTCTAAGTAGTCAAGCCTCTTTTCTCTCTGTCACACTACTGTCACATCACGTAAAACAGAGCTAATTAAAGAAAATCATTTCTTTGTTAATGTTATATTTCTTTTTTGGCAAACATTTAAAACAGTAATATATTATTTTACAAAAGAAATTTAATTTCGTTTAAATAACACTCTATGTAATTCTCTTATTGTATCTTTTCACAAAATATATTATTAAAATTGAATTAGCTATAAATAATTTACGTTGAAATATTAAATTTCTGTCTTTTAATTTTCATTGAAGATAAAAGTATACTATATCATACGGATATAATTTGTGGATATTACGGCTCTTATCGATCTAATTTCATGGAATGTTTACAAAAATGTAATAATGCTAATATCTAAATGATAGCTTATCTATAATAATTTTCAGTTAGAATGCAACGTAAACTATAGCAAAAAAATTGTTAGAAAGTTGGATAAAAATTAAAAATTTTTTTTCTAAATTCAACTGAATCAATAATTTCTTGTCCATAGAAATTTGCATAAACAAATAATTATAAATAAAAATTTTTTTCTTATTATATTATAATGTCATTTATAGAAGTTACTTATTTTCTTTATACTTTTCTTTACTCTTGTTAATGATATAATAAATTTTAAGTTTCTACATTTTCGAATTTTTTGATATTTATTTATTCAAAATCTGATAGAATATTGTAATTAAAAATTGGAAAAGTTAATTAAAAAGCATTAGCCTTTTAGGCAATATCAATCGATTATATTAATGAGAATAAATATTTTTGAATTGAAAGTAAAACTTAAATAGAATAAAGTATGAAATTTTTAAATTTGAAAATTTTTATATCAAAAATTAATGTAACAAAATATTAGTTAATAGAAAAATTATTCATACAAGAATATTAAATATTATTTCTAAAATATCTAATTTAAAAATATTTTATCTAAAACATCTAATGAAGTACTTAATGAAGCACTGATGACACGGATAGCATTGGTGACAGTCAAATCTATCACAAATGCCGTAATTACTAACATTTCAATTTTATCTGCTTTACCATTAAGCGTAGTGTAATTATAAAGAAATATAGTGGCAATTTTGCATTGTAATAATAATGCCTTATTGTCATGGAGACGTAAAGTGATAAAGAGAGAATCAATTGTAATCACTGTTGTCCTTTGAGATCAATAATTTCATTCATACTTATATTAAATATCTTTCATTTGATTATTAATGGAACAAATAATTTTGAGTTAAAAACTAAACTTAAATCAAGAATAAAGCATAAAAATTGAAATTCAAATAATTTTTCAATTCTATAATTAATTATAATACTGAATAAATCATTTTGATTTTAATATTAATTACATTATTAGATTTTTATAAAATAATTTTATAAAATTTATCAAGAAAATTGCCAGTGCTATTTTCAATTTTTATTTCTTTTCTAAATTAATTGGTGCAATATGTTGGATTATGTTTATTCAAACGTTTCAGTCATTTTTTCTTTTGCATTTCATTAAAGATGATTTTGTTAAATTTGATATAATTTTATAAAACAATAAAAAAGTTTATCGAAAAAAATTTTCGGGAAAACAATGCTATTTTCAATTCTTCTTCGTTAAATTAAAATTTCAAAGTTTGTTACATCTATCAAATCAAAACTAGCAAAATGATTTGAAATATTTTGGCTATCATTTCAATATCACTTTTCATTTCACATTTTTAAATCAACTAAACTCTTATATACTTCTCTCTGACTCGTAACAAATAAAGTCACAAAGGAATAAGTGAGATGAGGAATAATTTAAAAAATATTTTTAAAAACTTCAAAAATGAGGAATGTAGCAAAGAAATTCGTTTCAAACATAAAAAACAATTTTATGTTTGCTTTCATCATTGTTTATTTGTAATTCAATCTCTCAATTTACACTCTTTTTTCCTTTTCATTGTTAAACATTAGACTGAAAATCACTTTTTTTAATTGAAACTTTTGAAATTTTTTCCGCATTTAAAAATTTGAGAGTTTTAGCATTAAGAATACGACAAGAAAGCGCCATGCTTTTCTTGTTTAATTCAGCTATGCAATAAATTCGATGAAATTTCATTCTTCAATATTATAGTAATTATAAGTGTGAGCGATCATAAAACTTAGAAATAAATATAAGCTAATATTTATAAGAATTTTAAATGTGTGATGAAATAAATTTGAATTGAAATTCGAATATAATTTAATGATAGTTTAGGACAAAAAAAGAATTTTGGAAGAATTTTCAAATTTAACAATGAAACTAATTGTTTCTTTGAAAAGTTTGACAATTAATGTAAAAGAAAAATTATCGTTTTAAAATCGTCTACTAGTGATGAAATTTATTTTTAGAACAAATAATATTTTCCTCAGAAAAAAAAAAATCAAAATATTGTTTTCCTAAAACTAAATTTTATCATTAGTGCACGATATTAAAAATTTTATTATCCATTTTTTTTTTATAAATTACTAAAAATGCATCTTCTATTCAACTAGATTTTTCCATTTACAATTTAATCATTTGCAGACATATAAATTATTGAATGTTTGAAATTTTGTTATGCATATTTTAAAATGGTAGTGGGAAGTTCTGCCTAACTTTTTCTCATGCATTATCACATATGCAAATGTTATCTCCAATTATCTATCTGAACTAATCATTTTAACATTTCAACAAATAATACTATAAAATCGGATGATTCATTATCATTTGATGCATTAAAATCTCTCATATTCTAATAATCCAAATATGATATATTTGATAACTTTTTTTTTTTTTATGATGATTAAATGACTGTATTTTTACTATCTTAACATTATACGAATTTTATTTGCTATATGTTTTCTTTTTTCTTTTATTTCATCCCATAATTTATATTATTTGAAGATAAATGAGAAAAAAATTTAAATAAAATATGAAATTTACATTAATTATGCAAATTAATTTTAGAATATATTTTTGCGAATTAATTATTATTAAAATGTTTTCATTTTCAAATTTTCCAATAATTAGGCTTTTTTAAAACCTTTTCATTTATAGCAAAAATAAAATTCTAATTTTGAAAAAAAAAAATTGAGTTAAAAATAAATTTAAAACGGATAAAATTCAAGCAAAAAAATTGAAATGTTTTTGCTTGAATTTTTTTTTTTTTGTTTTGCTTAAGGTTTCCTTAAATTTATAATCTGCTAAAACAATAAAATGCTTTCGCCACATGCATTTCTGCATTCTGCTACTCGTCTTGCACCTCTTTTTTTTTCTATTGACTGATCAGATGATAAGAATCTAAGGCAATTCATAGTATTAATTTCATGTTCTGGCAGTTTTACTTCATAATAGCATTATAACGCTGCATGCACGTCAACTGCATGCACGATGACTCATTTCCTAACTTACATATATTGTTAAAATGTCAAATAAGACAATGCACATTGTCTTTTTTTAGAAATGAAAACATTCCTATGCTAATGATAGCTCATAACCCACAAGAAGCGTTTATCGCTGTGATGAAAAATGGTAGAATTATTGAGTCGAGAATTTAGTGAACTCTCGTCTGTCCTACAGTTAGATGAGATGAGGTGAAGAGTTTTTCACTTCATGGCATATTTGCTGCAAGAAAATAATCTAATCTAAAATTATTACAAAATAAAATTAAACATTAGAAAATTTCGATCGATAATTAAATAAATAATATAATTATTTGATTTCAGACAGGTTTTAATATCTAAATTAAAATGTTAAATGAAGATACAACAATGAGTTTAGATTTATAGTAGGCCTTAATCTTAATAATAATAATTTTATTTGGCACAGGTAATTTATAAGAAAAAAGTATTAAAAAACTTAACTTAGCACGCCTTTTACCCAAAGTGAGCAGTTAGTAAACATTTACTATCTCTCAAAATATTATTATTTTTTAATAAAATTTCTTAAACAAATTTAAAGGATCTAATTTTTTTTTTGGATAAATAAAGAATTTCTGAAATACATAGCAGAAAAATAATGCTAAGATAAATCCTAGATCGAAAAAATATATTTAATATTATTGATTTTTTGTAGGAAGAATTAAATTGACTTGCGAAATTATCACTGATATATATGGAAATTTTAATGTACCTGTTTACTATCTGAAATTTTTCATATACGGTGAAAATCCGAAATATTTAGAGGGAGAAAATTTTAAACATTATACTTAGAGTTGAAAAATTGTCTAACGATATCTGATAATGAGTTCTAGCTATTGATAACACCAAAGCTCTGTCTTTACTTTATTTATCAGTTCAGCAAACCTATCATTAAATTTTGATATTTCTAACTAATACTTTGTAAGTTAGAAAGATATCTGAAATAATTATTTGAACTTTAAAAATGTACCTCTGGATGTATGTATTCATCTATAGTGTCAATCATTTATAAATACAATCAAAATATCAGAACCTCTGAACAATTTATTTAAATTAATCCAATAATGGCATAATTCAAAAAAAAAAAAAAAAAAATGCATTTAAGTTTCATTTTCATAATTCGGTTAGTTTCTTCTAAGGATTTTATAATGCTTCATTTTAAGAGTTAAAAATCTTTGGCTTTATTGCTTATCTTAGCCATTATTCTATCCCATCTATATTTCGTCTCTTTTCATTTCAAACAAAAATTTATTTCCAATATTTGCATATAATTTTACAATTTTGGCCTAAATTAAACAATTAATTGGACCTTTACATGTCAACAAATGTGATTAATGTTTTGTTTATATATAATTTATATATGTACGTGTGTGTGTGTATGTATGTGTGTGTGTGTGTGTGTGTGTGTGTATGTATATGTATGTGTGTGTGTGTGTGTGTGTATTACATTATTGGTTAAGTTAAAAAAGTATTTAAGTTGTAATGCTTGCCATCCAAATGGAAAAAAGAAGATTCTCTAGGCATGCATAAACAATTTTAATATAAAAGAGCCTATATACTTCACTTGCAAACCTTTGTCCCTACTTCCTTTTTAAAACTTTATTTCCCAGATTTTCCAAAAAAAAAAAAGAAAAAATTATCTTCATATTGTCATATTGTCACATTGTCATATTGTCACATTGTCACATTGTCACATTATCACATTATCACAATCTTCTCATCATTCATCTTTTCTTCAATTCTTTTCATCTTTTCACAACTCTTTTTACCATTAATGCTACATAAATTTTTATAATTATTTATTTACTTATTTATTTATATGCTAAATTTATCAGTTAAAATTAATAGAATATTTTTTAATAATTTATTTTTATTTTTATCAATTAACAAATTTTTTTTTCCATTTTTTTTTTCTATTAACAAATTTTTCCAAACATTAATCATTTTGTATTTAAAAAAATGAATTGCTGTTTCAAAGCAAAATATATTAAAATTTCAAATATATGATAAAATTTAAGGATTTAAAAGTTTGAGAAAGTTTTTTATTTTCATTTTTTATTACATATATATATTCCAAAATTTATGATATTTCAAAAAAAAAAACTCAAAATGCAGTGCATGTCGTTCCTTTTCGTATAATAAATGCTACCATATCATATTTTTTTTTTGGCTTACTTTATATAATTTTTTTTTTTTAAAGAACTTCCTAAATTTTTTAAGACAGGAAAATTTGTTTTCATTTATTAATTTCTTTGAAAAAAAAATTGGACTTCACTTAAAAAAATTTAGGTCATTTTTATTACAATTAAAAGCTTTCTTCGTAAAAGTTTTTTCTAGAATTTATCACTGATTAAATTTAGAATCAAATTGCGTTCAAATTCATAATCTCAAATTTAAAGCTAAATTTAAAATTACTTTTTTATTGTGAAAAGTAGCAATTTTCAGTTATTTCAAAATGGAAAACCTCTTATGTCATTGAATGATATTTTTGCCTTTATGATGAATTTGCAGTAAAATTTAGTATAACTAATAATTTTCTGCTGATTACTTTACGAGTATAAGCAAAAGGGAAATATATTCAAAGGAGTAATTATCTGGCAGCAATTTTGCCAACCAATTACGTCATTCAGAATCCACCCTCACTAAAGCCAGGCCAAGCTAGGCTTTACCAGGCTAACAATTGCCGCTCAAGAGGCCATTGCCCAAAATTATGTCATCTACAATAAGCATTTTTTTCTATACTCTAAAAAAAAAAACGAAAATTCGTCATTTTATTAAAATTACACCCTAACAAATATTAGACAATACGTGTATCTTCATGACGTTATTATTTCATTGCATAAGAATATGACGTAATATAGCGTAATAATATAGCGTAATGACGTAATATAGCGTAATACGACGTGATACAAAAGTAATCATATCAATTAATTTTTGAATTCAAAAATTAATTGATATGAACTATATGCTTTTGCAAATATTTGTCGAGCATTCAAGTAATCAGCTCAAAATGAAACGATCGTATTTTATATTTTCAAAGATTTTAAAAGTTTTTACTATATTTTCTAAAAAATTATGCAACGATCATTGTAAGAAATTAATCACATAAAAAATTATAGTCGACAAGCAGAAACAGAGTTAAATTAATTTATGTAAGTAAATGCATTGTTTTGCAGAATTGAAGAAAATCAGTCAAACTAAGTTTTAAAAATTTATCTGAGAATAACTCTTAAAAATTTTCAACTCATTGATGCTTCTTTGAGCTTTGAAAAGTTACAAATTCGAGGGAAAAATTAATCATTGAAAGAGTAATCTCTCTCTCTCTCTCTCTCTCTCTCTCTCTCTCTCTCTAAACATTTCAATCATATTTAAAAAGTTTCAAATGAATTGAACAGCTAATGTTATCGCTATCGTTAATTAAAATAATTTTAGCATTTGCAAATTAATCAAAATAATATAAATTCGTAATATTATCTTTTTTTTCAGACACTAAATGAGCCATATATGTAAATATAAATTCTAAATTTGAACATTCAAAATTCAGAAGAAAAAAAAAATATATATAGAACAAATTTTATTTTAAAAACTAAGAGTACTAATTCTATATGCTTCAAATTATTTCATGCATACAAATCGTTTCGACACTGCAAGTTCAATTGATGATGATGGCAATATATCATATAAGTAGTATGAATTTTTGCTTTATTAAAATAAATTTTAAGTTTAAGAAATTGATGCAAAATAATTTTAGAAAAAAGAAAAAATAAATAAATTGAAAGAAGGATTAATTGAATGTTTCATATAATTTTGATTCAATTAATACTTTTTAATATGAATGTGAATGAAATGAACTTTAATGTTTTTTTTTTTCTTTTGTTTTGTTTTCAAAAACTTAAATTTTTTGAAATCTATTTTATCATTGGCAATTTGCTAGTGGAAAAGATGAGAAAGTATGAAACATAGTTTTTTGCAAATCAATTTTTCTCGTTAGAAATTTCTTGATGTTTCTGGAATTGCATTCAAAAATTCCGTTTCAGGAAAATTAAAAAACTGGCTGAATTTATTTCAAATAATAATAAATATATTTTTTAAAGATTTATCAAATTAGGGGCAATTTTCTTTCTATTAACTAATTTAACTAATCTATTTTTTTACAATATATTTTTATAATACAATTTCAATTTATGATCAACGAACAATTCTAATTTATAAATCATATTTTAAAATTTTTAATATATTTTTATTTCATTTCAATTTTCACCGTTAATTAGCTATTACTGAATTCTTATCAATCATTTATTTGAAAATTCTTATCTAAAAGACATTACTTATCACAAGAACAATAATTTGATTTATTAACTATCTGTCATAGCTTATCAATATGATAATATCCAATATTTAAAAAAAATACATATACAAATCATTTTTAACTATTTTCATATATTCCTAGAGATATCAGTTAAAATTTGATTAATCTCTGTAAGATAAAAGCAATGAACTGTTAATGTATATATGTATCTATAGAACGAGAGAGAGGGAGAGAGAAGGGAGAGGGAGGGAGAGAGAGGGGAGAGAGAGGGGGAAATTTTAAAGATTACTAATGGAATAACACTTCGAAATCTAGAAGTTGAGAATGAAATTAATAAGTCGATCAACTTTATTTCGTTTCTTTCCTTTCTTTTGTGAGTTTTAATTTGAACAAAGTAACAGTTTTAAAAAAAAAGTATAAAAAAAGATTAATGATTATATTTTTGTTAAATATTCTGAATTGGTACTTTTCAAAATTTGAATAAATATAAGAATATTTTACTACAATAAATAATTTAATGTGTAATGATTTTACAATTGAATATTTTAGGAGCATTTTTCAATATTCATTCATTCATTCATTTAAATTTGTTAATTCAAATTTTTGCATCGAGTATAGAGAGGTGAATTTTAATGGAGAGAGAGAGAGAGAGAAAGAGAGAGAGAAAGAGGTTGTTAAGAGAAATTAATGAGAAATGATATGCGCTAAAGTTAAAGGTCAAAAAAAAGAGATTATTATCAGATTGCTTTTCTGGAAGTATGCTAAGTAAATAGTTCAATGATAAATGATGAAAATTAAAGTAATAGGGAAGTTTTTTTTTTTTTTTTTTCTTCCTCTTAACTTCTCTCTTTTTCATTTTATACTTCAAGCATTGTTATCATTTCAGCTTATTTTTTCTCAAAATGCTATTTTGCTTTCTTTTTTTCCCTTCTATTTCTAACTAATCCCAAAACAGAAAAAGAAAAAAAAAATACAAATTCAAACAATTTTTAAACGAATTTTTAAAAAAAATATTTTGATTCTATATTTTCTTTCACGAATAGACTTTTTCTTTTTGCTAAAAAATAAAAAAGACAGAAGTAATTTCTTTTTTTTTTTCTGCAGTTTGAGGCTATTTTAAATTTTAGCATATATTTTCAATCAAATTCACCAAAACTACGAATGAATCATTTAGTGATTAATCAAGCAAGAAAAGTCATTTTTTTAAGAAATGATTTGATAAAGTTTTGGAACTGATACTGTTATCTCACTTAACATTATCTTGTAAATATCTAATAATCACTTTTTTCCAATAACTTAGAAATTTAGTGAAGTTAATAAATTAATATTAATAATAACAATTAATGATTAAACTAATAAATTAAAACTTATTAATGGAGTTAATTAAGTATCAATCTGATAAGATCATGCATTAAATTGATATTAATTGCTGACAAAAACTTATTGAATAGTATTTTCCATCAAAATAAAAAAATTAGCAAACAAATTAGCAATAAATAAATAATAATAATAATAATAAACTTTATTTTTTAATACGATTGAAATAAAATTTTATGGAAACATTTATTTTTTTTTATTCTTATTTTTTATGTCAAATAATTAGGAATAATTTGGATTAAAAGATTTAATGAAAGATCAGTATGATAATCTTTTCAATGATTTCTTGAAAAATCAAAAAATTGAAGTGCTAAAATGCAAAAGTCAAAAAAATAGTTTGTTTGATTTTTTTTCTCATCCTATACTTTCATTATTCGATCACAATTTGCTCTATCTTACTGTATGATACAGAAATACTACAAATTTTTTAATCATTTCAATATTATTTTTATACTTAACTCACTTATTTCATTTAATTAACACTAATTAAGTTCTAATCTTTCATAAATTTCAACAAACATTGATTAATTTTTTAAATTTCTATTGTTTATTACTTTTCTTGCGACAATAAAAATCAATAATTACGATTAATGTCATAATAAATGTCACATGAAATTCAAATATTTATTCCTTCATATAATAAATTTATATTTACATTTTGATATACAAAGTTAGAACCTTGATAATACAATTAAAAAATATTAATTAAAATATCAGGAAATTAACTTTCGGTGTTTATAACTGCTTCTATATTGATTCTCACATTGTAGTACAAATATCTTGTCATAATTCAATAATTATATCATTTATTAGTAATACAATTTCTAGCTGCAATATTTCTTTTTTTTTTTCTAAAATGATAAAATGTGTTGTTATTATTATTTTTTTTCTTTTATTATATTAATTAAATTAGAGGAAAATAGATTATAACAATGATTAATAAAATAGGTTAGCTAATGAAAGCAAAAAGAAAAGGAAAAAAAAGGTATCAGTTAGTAAGCTAAACATCAGGGAAAAAAAATTGAAAAATGAAAATTTCAAGTGATTTCTTCAACGTTTCAAAATGATTTCTTGAAACTTTCAATTCTTCTAAAACTTTGCTAATATTTCAGTTCTTTTCTTCTTTTTGCTTTTGTTTTTTTTTTGTTTTTTCGTTTTCTTTTTTCTTTTTACTTTTACATTTATTTTCTCTCATTATTTTGCAATGATTTCTTTTTAACAATTCAATTTGTTTCAAAAAAAAGAAACAAAAAAACAAGAAAAAATTATAGATTTTGAGCTGCTTATTTCACTCATTTAAGAAATGCTTCATTTCATTTCAGTTCATTTCACTTTTTTTTTTCTTTTCTTTTGACAAAATTTGATTCAATAAATTCGTATATTCAAGTTTCTCAAAAAAAAAAAAACATTCACAAATTTGCTAACTGCTAAACCACCAGCACCACCAGCAGCACTACCATCACCATCATATCATGTCATTCAATTTGAAAGATAAGAATGAAATGAGCTTCCATTCTTTTCTTTTTTTATTTTTTGAAACAAAGTTTCTCTTTGGCTTTGATTATAATATTCCAATAGAATGTGCGTCATTCATTTTTAAGTAACGATTAAGACTTTTGGCAATTTTGATAAATGTTGATAGAAATATTAGACTAAATTTTAAAAGGTTTAAATTTAAAAAAATTTTTGAACATTTCTCATCTGAGATAATAACATTAAGAATGATAGAAAAAGAAAAAAAAAGAGTTTTTTTTTTTTCTTTTACAGAAGCAAAATTATTTTACAAAAATACATAATAATTATATAATAAAATATTTGTCTAATTTTGTAAAATTTTCAAAATAGAAAGAAAGCTTAGTTTTAATTAATATTTAGTCATATTTGATATATAATTTCATTATTAGTAATAATACATTTTCTCGTTTTTTTTCTTTTTTTTTTTTCACTCGCTATTTCTTTGATCTTTTTATTAATTTCGTTTCACATTTATTTATTTGTTTTTTTTTTTTTTTTTTTTGTTAAAATAGTTTCAAAAGCGTACGACAACGATTTATTGCTTTAACGATTCGGATCTTCTTTTTTTTTCTCTCTCTCCCTTTCTTCTTCTCTTCCTCCCTCTCTCTCTTTCTCTCTCTTTTGTCATTTTATTTCTTTCAAACTTTTATCATTTATTGCTCTCATCAAATTACTTATAAGCAAGTAAAGGAAGTATGTCAGTCTAATAATATCATTTTGATTATAAAACTTCAATAATTAAATGCGATAAAATACATCTTTTATTATACCTTTTCTTTTACTTCTGTAATTCTAGAAGTTTTTAATTTACTTTAAATTATTCTTTTTTAAACTTTAATTTATTAATTACACTGAAAAAAGAAAGTTTATTCTGTTAAAGCATAATTAGGATGATTAAAGTTTATTTCTTTAATCGAATTGCTTGGCAATTGAATAATATGCTTCTCTTTCATTCATAATTAAATTCAATTCCGGAACTTATGGCATGTAAATTGTTATTGACCTAAACTCTGTTTTCTTGTTTAATTGGAATGCAAAATATTGCAATGAATACTTCAAAATATTTGATATATACTATTAAATTAAATTCTGTAATCATTTATCTGCTTTTGAAAACAAATTTCCGGATTCCATTTTAACTATCAATATTTAATTAAATATTTAAAAGATTATAAGTTTTTATCATTAATTTGCTTTTTTAAAGAATATTATTTATAAAATTTTTGATTCTGTCTTTTTTTTTTTCGAAGTTTTGTGAAGTTATTTAAAAATAATAAAAAATTTTTTTTTTCTCTTCGCACATAAATATTGAAACGTTGTAATTAGCATTTTAGCAAAGATTACGTATTTCCAATATTAATAATTAATTATTTATATTGACAAGTAGTTAGAAATAAACGTTAATAAATAAAGCTATAAAAAATTCTTGAATTATATAAGATAATGTTAGCTAATTGCATCAGTAATTCTAGTATTTGCAATGATCATTAAATCTTTATTGTTAAATTAAAAATTTCAATCAGTCGTAATTTAATGACTTTTGTGTTATATTCACTTTGTGCTGCTATTTAATTATTATTATTTTCTAAGTTTTGCAACAGTTGCACTGCTAACAGAAACATATTTCACTTGTAAATTCTGAAACTAAATTTCTTTTTTTTTTTTTTTATCTTTTCACAATAGCTATTTGATTTGTTTTCTGTTTTTAGCAATGATCTCACAACTTTAACGATTATTTCATTCTTTCTGATAAAATAAAAGGAATTGATTCATAATAATGGTTCATTGAACAAAACTAATGATTAGCTCAATGATTGGCTAAGCAAATCTAAAAGAAAGATAAATTTAAAAAAAAAAAATTTTCAAAATCTTTTGAAAATTTAGCATCAAAGTACACAGTATTAAAATACACAACATTATATATCGTTAATTAATTTCAACATCCTCAAATCATATCAGTTTTAAGCTTAATAATAGATAAATACATGGAAGCGCACATTTGCTATAAATGATGGGATTAATTAACGGTTAATTAATTTCACCTATTTTTTGTTTTTTTTTTTTTTTTTTTTTTATAAAAATAAGTATTGAAAATAAGTATTTTCTCCTTTTTATAAAGTAAATTTTTGGGTAATTTTATAAAAATAAATATTAGTTGATATTATAAATATTGTATAATATTTAAGGTGTATAAAATTTTGAATTTTATTTTCTGCCAAAAAAAGATATATATTTATTATTTTGATTTCTGTTGTTGTTGTTGTTTGAATTCATTGTGAAACTTAAAAATTTAAAAAAAAAATAAATTTCTAATTTATATTTTGCTAAAATTATTAAATTTTATTGATACAAATAATATATAATTTATATATGAATTGTGCTATATCATTTAGAACAAAACAATAGATTAATTACCGAAATGATTAATACATAATCTCATATTATTCCCGCAATTTATGTATAAGTGAGTATAAATTACTTCTAAATTGATGGCAATTCGATAGGATTTATTTCAAATAATTCAATCATAGTAGCAAGAAATAGGATGAAAATAGTTTGTAATATTTGTAAAATATTATGCTTATTATCAAATAAAAAAAAAATTAATAAAATTCAGAATAAATTAATCCTAGAAGTATTTTTAATAATTCTTTACTGATAATAATGGAAGTCTTTACGATTAAAAAAAAAAAAAGGAATTTTCAATATTTACAATTTAAAATATGATGATGAAATTAAAATAAAAATGAATTTTGCAACATTTCCGTTAGTGTGCTAATAATCAGTTTTAGCTCGTTTTTATCAGACTTTAAAACTTAATTAGGATTTTTAATTTTTTTCATTTCTAGTCAATTCCACTTTTTTTTTTTTAAATGAAATCCTGTCATGTATGATTATGTTTGGATTTGCTATAATATATCATTGTCCTAGCATTTAAAACAAAAGCATTTTGACGTCATTCTTCTTCTTCAAACTTTCATCCCAATTTTCCATCGACTTTTTTGTTTAGTAGCAGCAATAGCAGTAGCAGTAGCAGCATTAAGCTAACAAATTTCTTATTTCAATCGTTTGAATTGTAAAACATTTTAATCATTGCATCACAAAAATTTGAATTGACAGCTCTAAAGAATATTTAAATTCAACATAGACTGAATCAATTTAGACAATAAGACAGATACAGAGCTATAAATTGATTGATTACTGTCAAAATAATCAATTTAACTTGCAAAAGTTCTTTAAAAAAAAGAAAGGACAGTTTAATTCATCCATTGATATTAATCATATAACTCTGTCTGTTTGCTTATTTGTTGGATTTTCATCTAAAAAAAAATCTTTCTGAATAAGAAATAAAATTAAACTTATTCCTATCAATGCATTTTAGTGTTAAGACTCCTTTATTTGAAATTAAATCTCAAAATGGTCATCTCTGTTGTAAACAATTTGTAATAATGTATTTTTCAGAAATGAATTTTAAAATCTTGAGCGGATTTTTTTTTTTTTTTTTTCAAATTCAGTAACTAAAACAACATTTATATAAATCATATCATATAAAAATTATAAAAAAACCTTTCCAAACAATCATTATAACAATTAATTTTCATAAATTTTAATATATCAATAAAATCATCAATTATTCTTCCTCCATTTCTTCTAACTAATTTATGATAAACAAATTTTTACACATTTCATTTGTTCCAATTCATTTTCTCATTCATAGCGCAAACAAACAAAAGGGATCATTTCAAATTTGCAGCTAATATGAACATTTCATAAGTTGTCTCATCGTCCTTTAGCCTTCCTTCCAATGCGTACGTCACCGTCACCCTTCTTCACTTCCTTATGTCTCCTCCCTTTCAGAGGATTTATTTCCTGAAGCAAAAGAAGAGAGATGGGCCACCGCCAGATTATTTATTATCCATCTCACATCTGTTTTCTGCCAGCCGACACACACACACTTTTATGTGTGTGTGTGTAGAGGGACAGACATACACATACATATCACATACACATAAAGCTAACATTCGGTTTAACCCAAGGAATAGTGTTCGAGCATTGAGCTAATGACGCCGTTACCACAGCTGTGCAGTAGGCATTGTCATCAGATGCGTGTCGATCGCTTTTAACTCTACCAAATTTTCTTCATGTATTTTTCATTTTGGAGAAAAAAAAAATTTTTTTTTTTATCCAACTTTTTCGAAATATCCAACTTTTTCACTCATTTATTTCTATTTCAAAAAGCAAAAAAGAAAGGAAAACTTAATTTGTTTTTTGATAATAAATGCTTCTTCTGCTTTTTTCTTTTTTTGTTTTGTTTATCTCAAAAAAAAAAAAAGGAAATTAAATTACAAATTCATTCTGTGTTTATTATTCCTTTGAAAAGAAAAAAGAGGAAAAAAAAGGAAAAAAGAAAGAAAAGGATAAAAGAAATGAAGTGAAATTTTATACTATCTTTTGATTAGTTTATTTGCTTTTTTTTTTATCACTTTATTTTACTACACACTGATAAATGATTAAAGCTATTGATAATTCAAGCATTGTTTGACAACAATATATGGCATCAATTTTTGTAATAAAGTATTATTGTTAATTTGTTTGAAATCTTTCAAAATATATGTTATGTTATGCTTCTTTATGAGTTTGGACACGACACTATCAATTCTCTCATCAGGATAAAATTTCTAGATTCAAATTTCACAAACGATGAAATTTCATTGGTCAATTTCACAAGTCTAAAATATCATTTCCAATTTTGTTAAGAACATTTTTTTTTCTTCTTTTTTTTTTTTCATTTTTGTTAAATCCTTCTTATCATCGATTACTTAAAATATTATTTTCAAAAATTTCAAAATTATAATTTTATATGACATATTTGTTTATATGATAACAATGCGAAAATCGTTCCATTAAATATCCATCATTCTTCTATCTCAACTTATTCTGTTTACTTGTTTACCAATAATTATTGATAGGAGTATTTTTTAAATTATTATTTATTAATGTGTAATTTTTAATGAATTAATATACTTATGATCAATTAAATTTTACTTGCACAAGATTTCATTTATTTTCCTAATAGCAACTAAAGTTAAAAGTTAATAAATTTAGACAAGTTTGGCCTTAACTTTCGTCACCCATTTAATTCAATCTTAATTGAACATTGTTTTATATTATATTATAATCATATTATAGTTGGTCAAATAACAACACTTTTTATCCTCTATTTAAAAAAGATAAACTATTTTCCATCCTTTTTCCCACATTATTTCCCTCTTATTTGATATACATTTCTCTTTCATTTCTTCTTATTTCAATTTTCAATTGCTAAAATTTGAAATTAAAATAAATAAATAAATAAAATAATAATTCTGTGCCACTGTTTATAGTTGCAATCACATTTGCATTGAGTGATAATGATTTGGCGCACTTTGTAAATTATTCACAGAATAATAAATTAAGGCATTTCATTCCACTCTTGAGATTTATTTTACATAATAATAATATTTTACTACTATTTATTACTTAATATTATTATTATTCATTATCACTCATACTATTATTATCATTTATATTTATTATTATTACTGACATCACAATCATTTCCCTTACGATGACGAGTAGTAACGATAATAATTGACAATAATTATGATATGTAATGCTAATGGGTGAAGTAAATTGTCTAACTTATCAGCAATAAGTAATACATAATGTTTAAGTGAGTATTTATCACATCGTTCATCTGTCTGTTCAGTTTGCGCATATCACTAGTGATAATGACCTTATCACTCATTTATTTTTCTCCTCTTTAACTCTCTTTTTCTCTCCTTCATTGCTCTATTAAACTAGCTATTGACCTCATATTAGAAAGTGGTCGAAATCCTAGCAATAAACTTACAAAACTGTGATGCGAAGCATCTGGAATGATTATAGATATGAGAGCAATAATGATAACAATATTGTTAATCATATCAGTGATTATGTTAATGTTGATAATTATCACTTAGTCCTTTTCATGTTCATAAATTAAAAGAGAAGAAATGAATTTTTAAAAAGAAGAAGGAAATTAAAATTACATATTTACTTTATTATCTTTTTTTTTTTTTTTTTTTGTTTCTAGGAATATTTCAAGCTTATCACATCTGTTTATCTGATCTATCATCTATCTTTGAAATCTGAAATGAAATGCAATAGAAAGTACATTGTTAAGAGCTATAGGCCTCATGTTTACTTATGCTAAACAAGATAACATTCATCAAAACGAGTTCTTTTCTTGAATTCAAATTTTTTAAAATTAGATTTACCATCACTTTATTGCAATAATTTTTTTCCTATTGAAATCAGAGTTACACATTTTTTATTTTTACAAAAAATATTTATAAGCAAAGTAAAATTTTTCCTTTTTCCTCACTCCTCACAGCTTATTGTTGTAATTTGCACAATTCATTTATACTTACTGTAAGTTTTAAGTAAAATATAAGTTTCTTCTTAGCATAATTTTAAGTGAAGTATATATATAAATTTAACCAACTTAGTATAAGCTTGTTGCATTACTTTGTATGATATGCATGGATTATAATTTTCAGCATGAAAATCAAGAATTAAAACATAGAATTTCAAAAGAGAACTTAAAGTTATATATCAATTATAATTAGTCCCAATTTTAATCTCTTTTCATAATGCTATATCATCAAGCGTAATTCTTATATTTGCTATATTAAAATCTTTTTCTTTTTTACAAGCTCAATAAATTGCAATTTTGTTAATCTGTTAATAGAGAACACTTGGCTATCCTTTTATTAACTAGGCATTTAAATGATTGTGTACACTTATTTGTTTTGTACATACTCTTTCTTTTATTTAGGTTTGTAATGCAATGAAAAATGAATTCTATCAAACACTTTCAAATATGAAATAAATTAAAAGCAATAGTTCTCTTAGCTAATTTCACATTCGAAACGATATATAATCATTATAAGCAATTTTGATGTTATTATAGCTATTTTTGACTGTAAATTTTGCTATCATTTTGATCTTTGAAATTAATTTCATCAATTTAACACAGATAAAATAGAATCAATTTGCTAAAACAAATACAACAATAATATAAATGAATGAATAAATAAATGAATGATTGAATCAATCAATCAAAATTACTAGCAATTAATTACTAAAGAAGTTCTGTTTTTTTTTTTTTTCAACAAAACATATATGTATAAATATAAGTAATTTTGATGTCATTATGGCTATTTTAGGCCACAAATTTCATTATCATTCTTTTTTCTTTTTTCTTTTATTAATTTTTTTGTATCTCAACATTTCCTCTTTTTTTTTTTCTTTGCTAAAGTTTTTAAAAAATAAATCTTTTCAGTAAACGAAGAAAAGTGCCACTGATTTATTTCGTGAAATAATTTTTTCCTTTCTCATTTAATACTTACATTTGCCTTCTTTTCTTCCTTTTAATAAAACGAAAAAAGAAAATCATTTCCTTCCTTACAGTAATATTTATATGCTAATATTAGCCAACCTGTGCACTGTGCATGCTTTACCTTAATGAATAAATAATTAACCTCTGGAAGGTGAGAAGATCGATCCTTGAAGAAGTAATATTCTTGGTATTATCATTTTTTCTTCTTAAATCAAATTTTTTGATTGAAAATTGAAGAACTAATTTGATATATGTATTCATCTATTCCCTTCTCGGCCAATTTTCACTTTTTTCTTGTAAATCTTTTTTCTTATCTATTCAGATTCCCTTATATTTTATATGTTAATTATGTTTAATAACATTAATTGTGCTGGCAAATTTTTATTTTTGCTAAAAAAATTTTCTTATCAGAATTTAAATTACATTTTGAAATGAATGTGATGAAAATGATTAAATCTAAAAATTAAAACTGTCCATTATCGGTGAATGCATGTTGCATTTATGCAAAATTAGTCATGCAACTGCTAGTTTTTCAAAATATCTTGCTAAAAAGTGTCGATTGATTTCTTCTTAACCCTTAAAAATTCTTTCACACTTTAAAAAAAAGTGCTCTCATATTGTTAGATATTATAGTCAAGTATTACAATTATGTTTTATAGTTGCGAGGATTATAGTCAAAAATAATTTTATAATTAAATAAATGATTTAAAGAAATTAATTTTGGCGTATTCCTCATCTTAGTGATATATATATCATACATATATTAGATGCATTTCGTTCTTTATTTTCATATTTTTTATTGACAATAATTTTCTCAAATTATAACTTTATTTTAGATTTAAATATATTTCAAAAGAAAATATTAATTTTAGAATATGTGCAAAGTTAGAAATTCTTTTCTTTCTCCATTCTTTTACATTACTATAATAATCTAATTATTGCAAAGTTATTGGATTCAAGTTTATCACTCCAACGAAACTCATTCTACAAATTTAAATCTTTTTACCAAATAAATCTACAAATGTAAACAATCTTTCAAATTACTAATCTAATAAGTTTTTTATTTTGTGCTTAGTACTTTTCTATTTTTTTCAAATTATTTTGCTCTACTTTCCTCGCTAAATACTTTAAATATTAATAAATATTTTTTCCATTATTTTTTTTTATTAAATATTAATGAACCATTAAATCTTCGTTTTATATTTTATATAACAATTACTATCCTTGTATTATGTACAATAGCAATAAATTCTTTAAAAAAAATCTATAAAATAAAGCAAATAAAGACTGAAATAGAATAAAATTGCAAATCATTATGAATTGAAACGAAATATACTAATGGAAGTAAGTGATAATCAATAATATTACTACTAGTAATACTACTACTACTACTACTACTACTACTACTACTACTACTACTACTACTACTACTACTACTACTACTACTACTACTACTACTACTACTACTACTACTACTACTACTACTACTACTACTACTACTACTACTACTACTACTACTACTACTACTACTATACTACTACTACTACTACTACTACTACTACTACTACTACTACTACTACTACTACTACTACTACTACTACTACTACTACTACTACTACTACTACTACTACTACTACTACTACTACTACTACTACTACTACTACTACTACTACTACTACTACTACTACTACTACTACTACTACTACTACTACTACTACTACTACTACTACTACTACTACTACTACTATTAATACTACTATTACTACTACTACTACTTCTACTACTACTACTACTACTACTACTACTACTACTACTACTACTACTACTACTACTACTACTACTACTACTACTACTACTACTACTACTGCTGGCTGCTGCTAATAATAATAATATTAAACAGTAGTACTTTCAGAAATTTAAAGAAATAACTGTATCACTTGATATTATCATATTGTTTATGTGGAATAAATAAACAATTGAAATGAACAATAAACTTAAGGAAGAAATTAGTTAAGAAGAAAATTTAGTTAATTATTATTATTATTATTACTATTATCATTATTATTATTATTACTATTATTATTATTATTATATTAAATACCTCTTTCTCATTTCTTTATATCATATTTTGGAATTTATTTCCGTTTTGCAATTTTTTCCTCGTTCTATACTTACTAGTAATAATTGATTATTGATTTAATCAATAATTGATTTTTGCTCTTTGTTTTCAGTCATTTCTTTTTCTCTTAAAAAAGTTTATTTACTTGTCAATGAATTTGTTTTGTTTTGTTTTTTTTTTTTTTTTTTTTTTTTTTTTTTTTGTGCATTTGCAAAATAATACGATAAAATAAGAGAAGAAGAAATGTGAAAAGAAGGTAAAAAAAAAAGGAATGAAATGAAAGGAAGAAAATGAATTGAAGCATGATTGAAAAGAAAGACGTAATTATTGTTTGCATTTCGTAGAAGTTTTGTTATTTAAGTTGATTTAATCTAAAGGTAGTTTGAATTACTTCGATAATTTTGATTGAAAATGATGAAAAACAAAAAAACAAAAACAAAAAAGAAAAAGAAAAAACTACTTTTGATTTTATTAAAATATGCTTAAATAAGCGTAAATCGTTGCAATTTTTTTTTTTTGCTTTACATTAAAATTTTACTTTTTCTTTTCTTTTTATTTCAATATTTAAATATTTAAATTATTCGTTACAAAATTATTTTGTTATATTTTTCTTTATTTTTTTTTTTATTTTTTTCTTTTCTTTTATATAATACTAATGAATTGTTTGCATTAATATTTTTTTTTGTCCTTTATTTTATTATTTAATTTTTGCATTATTTTTATAAAATCATGAAACGATCTACCATATCTGATCGCTTATCACTTCACCCTTATCATATGATCACTTTAACTAATAAGCTTCTGTACTTTTCTGACTTACACGGCTAGTCTTCACAGTTACAATTTAAGTTTTCAATTGAAATTTGCAAAATTCATAAAATAGAAGACTGAATTTTTAAAAATTCTTAACAGATTTGAAATGACGAAGAGTCGTATATATATCAAAATTTCTTTAACTGCAATATCCTTTTATCTCGGTATTTCTGATGCGGCAAAGTCATAAAATTTTTGTAAATGCTTTTTTATTTATTTCTTTTTTTTGAAATTTTCTTTAAAAACCTTTCATAAATGTGTTGTGGTTGAAAATCCTTGTGGTTTTATGAAAATTTTTTTATAATATTTTCGAAAATTCTTCATTTCCACCAGTGATATATTTATTTGCCATATCATTGAATTAGAAAACTTTGTTTCCAGAAGAAAGGATTTAGTTTCAATTTAAAAAAATAATTCAAAGAAATTTTTTATTTCTTTTTTAATAATTTTCTTGATGAATATTTGAATAGCATCAGATAATAGTAAGATTTCATTAATTTGAGTTTGTAATACATATTTGTAAACATTTGACTAATTCAGTTCATTTTGAAAGACTTATATAAAAAAACTTAGTTTCAAAATAATTTTAACAAATCATTTTCAGATAAAATTGATACAATAGACAATAAAAGATTAATGGTATAATAATAAATCAGTAAGATAGAAAATTTTTCGGAAAATTTGCAAAATTTAAAATGTTGATAAATCCCTAATATAATGAAAATAACTTTCTTCATTCAAATATTTATTTAATATTAGAATTTTTTTTTTTTTTTAGTAATTGATATTATAAGCTGTGCAAATACATATCGATTTTTCTTATAGGATTAAAATACACTTATAGAGAAATCCTATTGAAATTTGCTTCATAGTATTCTCTTCTTTGAAACTAAAAATAACTTTTGATATTATCGTAGGAAAATAAATGCTAATTGGAATGTCAGATACTTTTTGATTTAATCGATAAATAAATTGAGAAAAAATATTCTGACAACTGCTGTGAGAAACCGCAAAATAAATCTTTGTTGATCTAAAGCTTTTATGATGAAGTATGATTAATCAGAGAGAGAGAGAGAGAGAGAGAGAGAGAGAGAGACATTTGAGGATTTTTTCCTATTCTTCCAAAAAGCTAAAAAGTTTTCAATTTCTTTAACAATTTGACAATACTATTAAAATTTTTATGATTTATAATGCTTTAGGTAATATTGCCTGAAAATATTCTGAGATTTCTTTCATTCCTACCAGTATTAATTGTTTGTTTGGAAATTTTTCATAAATAATAATATTTGTTATCCATCCCTTCACTTTATCATTGTTATGCTTAAAACAATGAGACTTTATTATTATCTTATTCTTATTTTTAAAAGCAGTCAAACTTCTTACACATCATTTGCTAGAAATTTCATTTCATTTTCTTACACTAAATAATTTTTTCGAAAAAGATTTCAAAAAAATTATACCTTCAAGATGTTTTTGAAAAATTTCCCAGCATCTTTTAGTAATATGAATTCATTTTCGGAACGTAACGTACTATGATGAGTCTCTTAGAGTTATTTCCTCATTAATTTTTACTTCTGAGTTAAATATAATTTTATATGTGCTTTTCTGAAAGAGAGAGTTATCGACCTCTAAATAATATTCAGGTCATTCTCCGTGAATTAGTATAGTTTCTCTAAAATCATTGCTAGTTCGCTGTTAATAATTATTTTTCCTTTTTCCTTTTTGATTGCTTCATCCTTTAATTATTTCAGTTTAGCTTTCTAAGTTACGAAGATTTTTAGCGATTCATCGATCGGATCTTTTTCTTGGATTTTAAACATATCAGTGGTTTTTATGAGCAGATTGTCTTGTAAATCAATGAATAAATGAATTTTTTTCATTATTTATGGTATTCCAATGAATTATAATTATAGTAAAATTAAGAAAAATTGAGGTGTTTAAATAAAAAAGATATGAAATGAAAATGGGATTTATTGAGATGAGTGAAAGTTTTGATGTTTCATATGCATAATTATAGCTAAGATTCATTTCATCCATCGACTGATTAAGTTATACCTCAACGGCGTACCTCAATAGTGCAAAATGTAGTTCTTTCCCTGCATGGAAATCATCACTAAATCTCTCAGGTAACGGTTAGAGATCTCAGATATTCCCGGAAATATCTTCCAAAAAATAACGGAGCCCCAGAGCCACCAAATCACTGAATCGTGATTTTTTCAATTATGTGCCTATCTTGTTAACACTTCCAACCAGAGAAGTACGTGGTACTCGTACCCACACTGAACTTAAGATATCATTGCTGTAATCGATAAGTAAGTTATTATCCAACAATGTCATAGAAATAAGGATTTCTCTTTTTTCCCCATAGAATCCGACTGTCACGAATATGTCCTTTTCCAACTTATTGATCCTTAGCTGACCTTTTCTTAACCCGAGCAATCATGAAGTAAACTATACTAAAAACTTGACAATAGATTAGCTTTATAATGATCACACCTTTTTAATTTGTTCAAAACTCATTTAATCTATCGATAAAGTAATTAATTAAATGACGCAGTTAATTATACAAATTGTGGTAAATTACTATTAAATCGAATAGGTAACAGTTAGAGTTTCCCACTGTAAAATGATCCTTGTAAGGTTCTTGAGTGCTTCATGCAACAAAAACAATCAGAAAAAGTCAATTAAATTTTGAACTGTTTAAATTTTGCAATATTGTGCTTATTTCATTATCATACAAATGCAGCTTGGCTGTTTTCATATCAAACTTAGGATGCTAACATTACTGAGTAAGTTGCTGTCCACTAATGATTATAAAAGTGGCTTTTATTCTTATAGAATGCTTCTACGATATATCAAAAAAGACATTTATTTTCTACTTTGCATAAATTACGTTTAGTTGTTCTTTTGTGAGTGAATTTACGTGATACGTGACATATCTAATTGTTGTCTCGTTTTTAGCTCACGTTCATCTCCATTCATTCCCTACATTTTCTTCAAAAGACGTGATTCAGTGATGTAAATTTCTATATAACAGTTAAACATTCCGGTATCCATCTTACAAAATGCAGTAGAGCGGAAGAATGGCTAATTAAATTATTGACGTGTCGTATCGTCGAACTCTTGATAGACTAATCAGATATAACTTAGCTATATGCAAATCAAATGTTAATTATCATTGTTGCCACCAATGGATTGCTATCATTGAATGATCGAAATTTAAAAATATCGCTTCTATTATCATAAAATTTTTCCGCTATAATAAATTATAAATAATTATTTTCTGCATTGTTTAAGTTACCTTTCAATTATTCTAATAATTTTCACTTTTATTTTTATTTCATCAGCTAAATGTCACCTTCATTTATTCATCCTAATCGCATTCAAATTTCTTTTTCTTTCAAATAATTTTACTAATTTACAATTTTCATACTTACTTCATATTTTGTATAATACTTACTTATTCATATGTTTACATCACTTAAATCACATTAAGTTTATGTGAAGCATAGAAGAGAAGTAATTGAGGAAGGAACTTCAGCTAATATCAGAATCAAGTAAGGCAGGCAAAATAGCTACTAGCAATGATTACTTATGTGTTGATTTCCATTCATTGAAATGAAATGAATTTGATGGCTTCAGCAATTCATTTCCATAAATTTAAATCATCATTACCTCATTCATCCAATCAATTTCTGTTACATAATATATATCAGAAATTGCACAAACAAGCAAACTTCTAATCTAATTATTTCATTCAAAAAAAAAAAAAAAAAAAACAAATGTTTAATGTCTTTTTCTGTCTTTTTTTTTCACTAATATAATTTCATTTTTTTTTATCAAATCATATCCATTATTTTTTATCATTGATCTTCAAAGATTAAAAATAAAAGAAAAAAGTAAGCAATTTCGCTTATGACTGTTTTATATTTCAATTGAAATGTTATGATTTTGAATAAAGTGAAAAAACTTACAATTGTCATTATTGAAATGTTTCAAATTTAAATTTTGTCACTTTAGAGAATAATTCAAAAATATTCTCATTCCAATGCATGATTTTAAATTATTTCATTGATAAAAGGCTAACGATATATTTTATTATTATTCTTTTTTTTTTAATCGAAAGCAAATAATGAAATGATTTCATTTAACTAAATGTCAAAATTTGGGGGAAAGAGCAAATCAAAAATTTGCATATTTCAAAGACATGTAAGTGTAATATTAGAGAATGTTTTTTTTAATTGTTTATTTCATATATCAGATTCTTGAAGTTTTACTTATTGATTACATGTATAAACTTGGGAAAATTTTCTTTGAAGAAAAGTTTTCCTAAAAGAAAAAAGGAAGTTTTTTTTTTTCTTTCTGAACAATTTTACCTTTTGTTTTAAACAAAAGAAAAGAGAGATAAACTAATAAAACGTAAGAAGAGGAAAGGTGGAATTGAGAGAGAAAAATGTAACGACGAATGCGCCTCTAGCATAATTCTACCATTTAAGCAAATTTCTTCATCAATTTACTAAATTTGCATGTTCAATGAGTATGTCAATTTACTGAATTTATATATGGTATCGAAGACAAATCATCCAATGCCATATGTATTATTTGCGCTTTTTCTTTTTTTTTTGTATTGTTTTTTTCATCTTATTAAATTATTCAGAAATGAAAAATTCATTTTCAGATTTGAATACAAAAGTTAGAAAAAAAGGGAAATCTGAATTGCATCTACGTGTACGTTGAATATTCTTCTTCACTTCTTCCATGCGTGATATGTTATTATTTCATTTTTGAAAATTCACTTTTTTTTTGATACCACTTATTCTCTACTTTTCTGATGTTATTTTGCTAAAGGAAGAAATTGTGGTTTTATTATCGTCTGAAAACGTCGATAGATTATCAACATATCCTAAAAGGTAATTGATATAATTCAGGTCACCATTATAGCAATTGTTACTATCACCAGAATAACGTAACGTTCCGTCACTGTCCACTGAAAATTCGACTTTTTTTTTCCTTTTTTTCTAATTTCAAAGACGAATTTAGACAAAGGAAACAGGTACTTCCGGAATTGGTTACTGCTGCTGCAGTATCCACTGCACTGCCATTAACTTTTAGGACGTCGTCTCTGTTGCATCACCATCGCAGCTCAAGGCCGCAACGCGGCGGCCTGCAGCTTCTGCTGCATCATAATCGTCATTATCATCATTATCATCGCCGTTATCAACATTATTGTTATTATTCCTACCATAATCAAAAGCCGGAAATTGCAATACGATACGACGACATCGAGCATCGGTCGCTTGACAAACGATGCGCGCTGTTAGTGCTTTTATTTATTTATTTTTTTGTCCTTTGATCATTTCTTATATAAAAATTATCGATGCCTCAAATAAAATTACGACTTTGATTTATTAGTATTTTCCATTGCTAAGGCACCTTCCTTCCTCAGTAAATCCGTCACATCACGAATTTTGATGTTACACAAATTATCACCGGTAATCCTGAATGTGTTGTTGTCGTATATATATTGTGCTGGTGCATTTGTGTTATCTGTAGTATTGTCCTTTCTTTTTTTTTTTTTTAGAACATGATGAATCTGTTTTCAAGTTATTTAATAATTTAAAAAAAAAAAAAAAGAGAAAAGATTTTGCAAGGTAAGGTCAAAAATAATCCAAGTAATAAAATTTCAAATGGTACGATAGTATGACATCAGAATTTTTTCTTTAGGATAGCTATTCTTCTTAAATATTTGGATGATTTTAAAATCTATGATTCAAATTTCATTTCGAATTTATAGGTGTTATAACATCTGCATATAAGAATAATAACAAGTGTATAATAATGCACAAAATATTTCAGGATTTATTAGTAAAATAATGAATTATGCAGTAGACATCAAAGTAATCAGTAAAGAATATAAAATGATTAAAAGTTCAAAATTAATCAATATTTTCCTTAAAATTTCTTCAATAAATTTAATGATTTGCTATGTTATCATTGTAATATTTTTGCAATATTTTCTTTACAAAGACTTTATTACATACAAAAACGATGGTTTATAGAGATATTAATTAACTGAAATAATATTTAATTCTTCCTTGTGGGATCAAGCAGAGTTAACTTTCAAAATTAAAGTTTCATTTCAATTTCAATTTTTGAATTTGCTTATAGATAAGTGCGACAAATATATTGCTTATGTTCATAAATTATAATGTGATAGTTGCGCTTATTATAGTAATATAATAGTAATTGAGTTTTAGTGCAAAAATGCGCTAAATATGAAACATTTTCGATACATCAATTTATGAAATAATCGGTCTTTTTCTAGGATTTTATTCGTGAAGAAAGAGAGAGAGAGAGGGAGAGAGAGAGGGAGAGAGAATGAATTTGACGAAAAACCATATAAATATAAAGTATTATTTGTCTTACCAACAAAATTTGATTATTTTTTCATTATTCTTCTACCACATTCAAATAGTATATATTTTGTTTGTATAATTCATTTTAATTGAATAGCTGCAATAGTCTTTCACCACGATAATATGAAAGAGCACACTGAAAACAGTTCAAATTTTTAAAATGAATATTTTTCTCCTGCACCACCACTATCTCTATCATCGTTAAAAATAATTTTTCTTTTAAAAATCAGCTAATCCTAAACATTAATTACATTTCGATACATATTCTGTATATAATAAATTAGTCATTTCAAAAAAAAAAAAAAAGCTTTTTTTCCATCATATTTAACTAAATTACAATAACATAAAATGTGCATCGATTACTTTTGTTTATTTGACCGTTTCATTGTTTATTTTAAATGATAACTTTTCAGAAATCCTATCTGTCATTCTTTATTTGTTTCGTTACCATTGAACAGTTATTATTATTTTCATCTCACAGTTAGGATTTGTTGGAAGTTATCTTTTCAAATAAACACATAAAATTTGTAAACAAATATAAGCGATTAATGCATCTCACATTCTCTTGAATATTAAAATGATATATGGGTTATATTAAAATTCATTTATTAAATAATTTATTGGTTATTGAAAATGTTATGTTATCATGTATATTTAGCAAAATACTTGGCAAATTATTATTATTGTTTTTTTTTAATTATTATTTTTACACTTTCGTAATTAATTCTAATTGATTAAAGTTGGAAATGATAATACTTTCAAATTACTATTGTTCTATTGGATTGGAATATTTGAGATTCTATTAAGCTCAAAATAATTTTGAGGATATGAATAGAAAGAGTGAAAGAGAGAGGATGAGATAAGCTGAAAAAAGTTGTGATATTAAATGATAATAAAATTTATTGCTTCTGGTTTAATGTATAGTAGTTTATTCCTATTTTTAACAAATTATAAATGAATTATAAAAATTCCTAGTGAAACTTAGTGGAATGATAACTGTTTTGTTTTGATTTCTAGCTTCAAAAAGTTTTCAATTTTCTAACTTTCGAAATTTTAATTTCAGTTCATTTATATATCCATCAGTTCAATGCATTATTTTCCATTATATCATTTCCGATTGTTTCTTTTCATGAATTCATTCATTAACAATGGTTTCTTTAAGAATTACTTTTTAAATATTTATAATAACATTGCACTCATCAAAAAGGGAAGAAAGAAAAAGTGGAAATTAGGTCACACTTCATCACTTATCTTATTTTACAGGACAGTAAAGGCTGAAAAATATTTTTGGCTAAAGTTTAATTCATCTCTTTTTTTCTTCATTTTTTTTTCTCTCCAACTCTCTCTCTCTCCCTCTCTCTCTCTGTATTCAGATCAAAATGATATGAGAGTAATTTTGCTATTTTTAAAATTGCATTTTATACTGATGATTTGAAAGCTGTCTTTATTTTCCTTTCAAATTATTGAAAACAATTCTTTACTTGTCTCCTAGTAAATTTCCTTCCTGTCATCGCTATAATCATTTTTTATCGATTCCCATATGATTATATATCTTTTCTATCATAATCATCAATATAAAATTTGATTTTTTTGCAAGCAAATAATTAAAATTTTGAGGTTTGAAATTTTGGATATATTTATTATGTGACAGATGTGATCTGATTTTGTTCTTTTCTTCATCCTTTACTTTTTAGACTTTTGTTCTAATGATATGTAGAAAACACCAAAGCTTTTCAAAAATTTTCTTTATTAAAGTATGCAATTTATTGGATTTAGAACCTTTTTGATAATGAATTACTTCAAAATAATTTTCATTAAATAAATTCTTTTGAAAATTTTTTCAGAAAGTTAGCTAATTTGAAGGAACTTAGGAGTATTCTACTTACTTTGCATGTTAACTTACGATTAAATTTAGAGTCATTCGAATGTATATCGAAAATAAACAGAAAATTTCTGCAAATTTCTTTTTTTTTTTTTTTTTTTTTGATACCAATTCATTAAAAAAAAATATCTACTTTCATCCAAATCATATGACTTAATTAAGAAATACTAAACGGTGAACCAAAATTCCTATTGAAATTCATTTTTTTTTTTTTTTTTCAGAAAAAGATATCACAATTAAAGTTGGTTGATAAATTTTTAGCATTAGTTTTTTTGTTTGTACAAAAATTTCATATTCATTTCATATATCTCTCATCATTTTTATCCTAGAAAGTTATTCCATTCCTTCAAGCTTTCACCTAAATGGTGATTAGCAGTTGTTGGATGTATATTCAGAAGTTCAATTAAATCTGAAATTGTTGATGAAAAGAAATTCTTTCAGAAAAAGGTAAATATGCACTTTTTTTTTTTTGGTATCAGAAGTAAATAACAACGTTACCTGTTAATTAAACGTTGTTAATTGAATATTGAGATATCTATTCATACATTAGCAACAAAAAATCTCAGTGTCATGATGAAGCATAAATAAATATAATATGAAATGAAGTGGACATTGAAAGAATAACTATCTTGTTAGTATCATTTATGACTCATCAAGTGACAGTTTTAATTTTTGTTATCAAAAAATAAGTCATAAATTATTTATCGTGCCATATATTTATAATTTGACAAGTGAAATATCCATGTGAACGAATTTAAATTGAGTTTAAGCTCAATTTATTAGATAAATCGTTTTTTTTTTTCTTGAAACTGACTGATAGGTAAATCGTTTTTTCTGCAAACTGACTGATAGACAAATTGTTTTTTTGTTAAAACTGACTGATAGATAAATAGCTCTTTTTTTTAGAATTTCTTTCTTTTTTTTTTTTTGGAATTGATTAATAGATAAATCTTTTTTCTGAAATTGATTGAATGATATTTTTTGAACTGATTTTCTCATATAATTCTTTATTAAACGTTTTGAAAAATACATAATTTATCCAAAATTATATGCTTATTTTTCTATTTTCCCTTTTTTCTCTCTCTCCCATTTTCTTCTCTTCTCTTTTCTAATTTTCATCATAGTGAGAGAAAAGAATAAAAAGTGAAAACTGAAAGCTTCCTAACAAATAATTATGCCTAAATTAGCTATGGCCATTAAAATGACTCAAGCTTTATTTTTTTCACCACATATCTGCAGTTTCATTTCTTATCATTTTCCATCTTGAATTGCCCTTTTTGACATTTTCAGTTTAGATATTTTTTTAAAGGCTTGTTACCTCTTGTAAGTTTTTAATTGTTTTCAGAATCTCACATTCTTTTTTTTGCACCTAAAACTAACAAAATCCTAATTTTTTGATTTTTTGAAGTTTATACTTTGATGTCTTAGTTTTTTTTTTTTTTTTTATATATACATATTTCCACATTTTCTTCTTCATATTTTGAATTTTCACTCTTTTCAAGGATTTCTCTTTTTCAGTGTGAAAGTGCAATTTGAACGCAAAATAGCCATAAAAATTCATTTAATTTCTGACTTAAATTTTACTGAATTCTCCATTACAGAATAAGTTTATCATCAATTGATTTAATCCTTTTGTCACTTTAAAATCATTGAAATTGAATTCCTTCTAAGAATGTCCTGAAAAGAAATTGAAAGCTTTTCGCAGAATCTTATAAAATCTTGAAAAAGAAAGTTCAAAAAATTTTTAAAAACCTTGGAATGTTGAAAAAAAGTTTTAAATATCATTAAAAAATCTTGCAGAACTTAACAAATAATAAAGAAAATTAAGATACAGCATAGAGTCTGCGAAATGTCATAACATTTTTATAGTATGTTGGAGTTTATTACTGATTAAATTTTTTTTTTTTGAACCTACATTAGGTTAGTTTAATTTGTGCTTTATACCAATAACCAAACTATAACATAATATTTTGCTATAAAGCTTCACTTACTTTTTTATAGTAATGACTAATTCTAAGTATTTTTTATCTTGGCAAAAAAAGAAAAAAGAAAAATTACAAATGAAAAAATAAAATATAATTTTGAAAAGTGAAATGAAATTAAGTTAAGCCTTTTTAATTTTAACAGCTTTTTACTCATGCTAATAATGATATGTATTATTAAAAAATAGATTCCATCGATTGATTTCTCCTAATTCGTTTCTTAAGTAATCGCTTGTGACAACTGCAAAGGATCGATATGCAAGGAAATTGAATTTCAACTATTGAAATTAAATGAGCCCGAAAATTAAATTTCAGTTCAATTTGCATCTAGCAAGCTTGTGATTCGATTGTATAGAACAGGCAAGCCTATGCGCAAACCAAACCAATTCATCCTTCTTCCTTCTTTCTTCTTCACTTATAAATACATTCATTCTTCTGAGCTTCTTTTAAATTTCACAAATAGTATCACTGTAATGTTGTTTATATTCAAAATTATAAATTCATAATAAATGAACAACTTTTAAAAAATGATAAATAAGAATAAAAATATTGGGTCATTTCATTCTTAAAAATATTTCTAATCATTAATATCTTTATCCGTATATCTTGATATTTGATAAATATATCCCTAATGAAGTTATGTTTCATCCTTAACCTTTCAAATTATTTGTATTTGTATTTATACTTATTGAGAATTTATATTAGACTTATATAGCGCTCTCAATAAGAGAGGAACCAATCAGTAACGGAGAATGATGTTAAAATTTTAAAAAATAGTCATATATTTTAAAGTATTCAATGAATTAGTAATATATTCAATCAATAATAATTGTTGACTAATAATTTATATTTAACAATCTGAGTAAACAATAAGTAGTGGTAGACAGGATTTATGCAAACTTATCATCTAAATTAATAATTTTAAACTTAAAACTATTTTTAATTTAATTGATTTAATTATTCTCTCTTAGTAAAATTTCCCGTTGAATCCATTTATCCTTAAAAGTCTGCCGGAATAGATTTTCGATATTCTCGGGAATATCTTCCAAAAAATAAAGGAATTCAAGATTCACCATCTCTGTGTGTCACAGTCTCACCACTCACGTATCACATGGTATGTACGTAACTAGCACTTCCAACCAGAGAAGTATGTGGTACTCGTACCCACACTGAACTTAAGATATCATTGCTGTAATCGATAAGTAAGTTATTATCCAACAATGTCATAGAAATAAGGATTTCTCTTTTTTCCCCATAGAATCCGACTGTCACGAATATGTCCTTTTCCAACTTATTGATCCTTAGCTGACCTTTTCTTAACCCGAGCAATCATGAAGTAAACTATACTAAAAACTTGACAATAGATTAGCTTTATAATGATCACACCTTTTTAATTTGTTCAAAACTCATTTAATCTATCGATAAAGTAATTAATTAAATGACGCAGTTAATTATGCAAATTGTGGTAAATTACTATTAAATCGAATAGGTAACAGTTAGAGTTTCCCACTGTAAAATGATCCTTGTAAGGTTCTTGAGTGCTTCATGCAACAAAAACAATCAGAAAAAGTCAATTAAATTTTGAACTGTTTAAATTTTGCAATATTGTGCTTATTTCATTATCATACAAATGCAGCTTGGCTGTTTTCATATCAAACTTAGGATGCTAACATTACTGAGTAAGTTGCTGTCCACTAATGATTATAAAAGTGGCTTTTATTCTTATAGAATGCTTCTACGATATATCAAAAAAGACATTTATTTTCTACTTTGCATAAATTACGTTTAGTTGTTCTTTTGTGAGTGAATTTACGTGATACGTGACATATCTAATTGTTGTCTCGTTTTTAGCTCACGTTCATCTCCATTCATTCCCTACATTTTCTTCAAAAGACGTGATTCAGTGATGTAAATTTCTATATAACAGTTAAACATTCCGGTATCCATCTTACAAAATGCAGTAGAGCGGAAGAATGGCTAATTAAATTATTGACGTGTCGTATCGTCGAACTCTTGATAGACTAATCAGATATAACTTAGCTATATGCAAATCAAATTTTTTATGTCATCCAGAAACTTGTTGTATTCCAGTGAAATATAACCGAGGTGTTTAAACAAAAAAGATATGAAATGAAAATGGGATTTATTGAGATGAGTGAAAGTTTTGATGTTTCATATGCATAATTATAGCTAAGATTCATTTCATCCATCGACTGATTAAGTTATACCTCAACGGCGTACCTCAGTAGTGCAAGTAGTTCTTTCCCTGCATGGAAATCATCACTAAATCTCTCAGGTAACGGTTAGAGATCTCCGATATTCCCGGGAATATCTTCCAAAAAATAATGGAGCTTAAACCCGTCACAGACGGTGCCTTCTCCTTGTAGAATAACCACTCATAATTCTTTTTATTTCTTCCAGCGGAATGCTTCCGCTGGAAGAAATGCGGAAAACATTCCGCTGGAATGCGGACAATCATCTCCACACCGAACTTAAGATGTCATTGCTGTAATCGATAGGTAAGTTATTATCCAACAATGTCATAGAGATAAAGATCTCTCTTTTACTCTCATAAATTCGACTGTCATGAATTATGTTTGATTGTTATTTCTCATTTAATTCATGTCCTTTTCCAACTTATTGATCCTTAGCTGACCTTTTCTTAACCCGAACAATCATGAAGTAAACTATATAAATTAACCGAAAATTTTGAGCCTAAAAATTGTAATACAAGCGATTTTCCAGAAGTTTGTAATTTACATTACTTAAATTATTTATATTCATCTTAAAATTTACCAATATGAACATTGCAAATGTTTTAATAATGCATTGAATTGATTGCATTAAAATTTTCCGTTGAATCAATTTATTCTTAAAAATTTTTAAAACTTTACCGGAATAGGTAGAACCACATTTGTATTTATAATTTCCATTATAACACTAGTTTGAATTTTTGAATAAAAAAAAAATTCGAAACACTGAAATAAAGGTATGAGTTTAGAGAGAGAGAGAGAGAGAGAGAGAGAGAGAGAGAGAGAGAGAGAGGGAGAGAGAGAGAGAGAGCAGGTATACTGAGGCAAACGTTGCTGACGTAAATCATTCAATTTTGTTTTGTTTTTTTCTTTTTTCTTAGCTGATGCTTTTTTGATTTCAGCATTCGCTCTCGAATTCATCCTTCTCATTTTTCTGAATAAAATATTTTTCTTCTTTTCTGCTTCAAAAAAAAAAAAAATTTTTCTTTTTTCTTTAATTGCAATTTTAGAGCCTTATAAAGTGTCAGATATCTAAGCATAAAGAGAAGACGTACGAGATAACATAATGATAGCATTCTGAAATCGATTTCAGTATTTATAGCCTTTCAGGATAGAACACTTAATTGCATCCATTATGCATTCATGATTTATGTGATCTTATGTTTTAAACGATCTGATTGCTTCCTTAATGATTACTTAATTTTCATATTGAACATCAAAACTTGGATTTCTATTATCTTATCTTTTTTTTTTAAATTAATTTTTTTCTATTTTTTAGCACTGTGTTGAAATATTTTATCAGAAGTACTAAAAGATAATTAATTCTCATTAAAATATCTTTTTTTCCTTTTGAAACGTGAATTTTTGTTATTTTTTAAGGCGTTTTTGTGCTAAATTAAAATTTAGAACTAATTTATTTTTAAACTCTCATCTTTACAAAGTTAGATTTTTTCATTATTTATTGTGAATATGTACTGTTGCCATTACTAGTAGATCTCATTTTTGAGCAAATCAAGTGATAGATATTTCATATGATTTATTTATCATTATTTAGAAGTTTCGGATATCAATATTAATTCAGTGTCAAACAAAAGTTAAAATTTAAACATTATCCAAACTGATAGCTGATACTGTGATAGAAGTTGGTAAGTAGTATTGCTGTTAAGTTCCAATTCCTATTTGCAACATTTGGATCAACCATTATAATTCACATATAAATAGACTGTTGTTATGAATAACCAAATGATTTCAAGTTTTATCAAACAAAGAAATGAGCAGAAAAGTTTTAAAATGCATCAATGGTTACAAAAAAAAT
Source organism: Brugia malayi (assembly GCF_000002995.4). Lineage (NCBI taxonomy): Eukaryota > Metazoa > Nematoda > Chromadorea > Rhabditida > Onchocercidae > Brugia > Brugia malayi. The sequence continues at coordinate 11,284,913 of NW_025062475.1, forward strand.
GGATTCAAAGACATTATGATACTATAACATACTTACATTTTAACAATCACTTTTTACAATTTGAATGTTATCACTTGAAATAGAAGGAGCAATTAACAATCAATTATAATTAAATTTAAATCAATTATATCGTATCCAGTAGGGAAGACCAAAATTATTTTTAATATCCTTACATGACATCGATTATAAGTAATTTTCTTTTCTAACAAACTTAATCAGATTGCTATGTGTAGAATTTTATTTTGTAAATATTATGATCATTCTTCATTTTTCTTTTTCTTCTTTTCTCAGTTATAAATTTTTATTTTTATTTTTTGCATTATCCGTTTAAAGAAATATTGCTATAAAATTATAAATAAAGTTAATCAGAAAACAAAAATAGTAGAAAAAATGAAGGTGGAAAAGGTGTGAAATTAGTAAGTATGAGAAATTTAATAAATAGCTGTTTAAAAATTTAACCTTCTATTTTATCAATATGAAGGAATTTGAAAGTGTAGGAGACGAGTGCTTTTATTTTTTATTTTAATGTTGTGACGTTCAGCTGTGAAATTAAGCTTTAAATTTTCTTCAAAAAGTGTCACCTTATGTACTCCTGCGCCGATTATCGAGATTGGTTTACTCTTTGCATATACTTCAGCTTTATTTCAAAAACCTATTCATCTGTTTTTTTTTTTTCTTTTTTTCTTTCGGAGTTTCTGTGGTTCATATGTAAATTTACGACAATATGTCTGTCCTCAAAATATTATAAATTGAATTAAAAGAGGTATGATTTAAATTATTTCACACTTATAACTGAAAATTATTTTTGGCTTAGGCATCTGTTGTTGAATCGAAATATATTTCCAGTATTTTGGCACTAAATTGAAAATGAGACTATAAGTTAGGAAGGAATTCGTTAATCGAAAGATGAGTGCAAATTTGATGTTTATCAAATTTAAACTACAAAAAGATACATAGATGTATAATAGAACAAAAATTAATGCAAAATTTGTTTTTGTGCCTAATGACTTGTAAATGGAAGCTTCCCTAAGTCCGAGATCGTAGATTGCTCGAAGATTGATTATGCAAAATTTATGGAAGTATATTATTATGATTAGTAAAAATATGGACATGTCCATATATCCTTATGTTAGCTCATATTTGGACGCATATAAATGAATATTCATATTTTTATTAGCATAAAAAAAAAAAAAAAAATAGCCACGAGAATGTTATTCCTTTTCGCCTTTTTCCATTGGTTTTATTTGATTTAAATTTTTGAGAAAATCCACAAGCAATTCTTCTTTTTTTGTTAACTTATCCAAAAATGTGTTCCAGAAAATTCCCAAAAGCCTTTCCATGTTCCTAATTTAACAACAGCGTTCCCTCTGGATTTTACAGATCGTCAACCTATTTGCCTACTTTGCCTTATCGATAAAAAACAATCCATTGAGAGTGCGTTTTGCTATGGCAAGATCTTTGACAAAATCGCGAAATGTATAGTCTACAATTTATGTCACATCTTCAAAAACAATCGTGGTGGATCAATTTTGAATGAAAATTCCTACTTGTTTTATAATAATGCCGCAAAGAGTGAAAAATAAAGTGAAGTTTGGTGTTATAAGGCTATAGGTTATGAAACTGAAAGGCAAAAAGTCATTCATCAACAAATAGATAATTTATTAAATGCATTAATTTGGTGCTATGCTTTTCAAAAATTTCTCTAGATATTCCAGTTCACTGATAATATACAAATACTTACTAGACGAATGATATAATTTGCGCAATTTTCTTTTCTGAATAAATAGCAGTTTTTAAAATCATTTATCTGCTAATAAATCTATCAAATAACAAAACTATTTTCTTGACTGTTTTGTGATTATATTTCTTGATTTTTTCTTTTTTTTTACTTTATGCTTTTTGCTTCTTCCTTCCTCTTCCCTTTTTAATTATTCTAACATTTCCTTGATCACTTCACTTCAGCTTTCCAAGTTACGAAAACATGTAACCATACCTCAACTGAGCAAAAATGCAGTTCTTTCCCCTACACGAAAACTACTAACAAACCCAGCATATTGCAACCATGAAATTTCGACGTTCTAGGAGAACATCTTTCAAAAAATAACAAAGCAAAGCAACCACTATCTGCGCATATCCATACAACGTCGTCTCAATACATAAAAAGGGAATTCTGTGCTGTTGGAGTCATACGCAGTTTAAATCCGAAAGACCTAAACGTTGCACAACCCGCATGTCCGAAACTAACCTATCATTGCTATCATTAATGAGTAGATTACTGTTCAGCAATGATTATAAAAGAAATAAAGATGTCCCTTTTACTCTTCCAGAATTCACCCACTCGTTTATGAATTGTAAAAACAATTATTTTTTATGTTACATAGTTTAATTATTAGTTTTTATTTAATGTGCGTTCATTTTTATCTATATATTACATTCGTTTATTTCTTTTATTTCGTTCAGATTTCGTTTTCTTTGTAATAAAATTAATCTACAAATATTCAAATATGGATTTTTCGTCTCACTGTTTTATTACATCGAATCCCATTTTTTATTTTCTTGAGCATTTAGTAAATCTTTTTTGATATTTTTTTGTGAACTGTAATCGACTTATTCGTGTCTTAAGTTTCCTCTTCCATTCTGCAATGATGATATCATGAAAGATGTATGAAAAATAATTTAATAGAAGTGGAAAGTAGCCATAACGGTTATCTTGATAATTGTTTTTAATTATTTCATATTAGAAAGAGAGAAAGAGAAAAAAAAATTAATAGCGATTAGAGTCCTTAAATCAATTTCTTTATTTAGGTTGAAAATAAAGCAATATGAAATAAAAGTGGGATATATCGAAAGAGACGAAAAGGTCTCATTATTAGATTAATGCTAGACATTACCATAACAGTGTCTTTCTACTAAGTGAGTTTACAATTGAATTGTTCTGGCTTGTTTGTTTGGTCTATCTGTTCGATTGGTTCAATTAGTAATTGTGAAGCTCCTAAGTAATCCTTCGAATTGTGAGCAGTGACAATCTCTCTGCCGAGTTATTTTTCTGATCAACTTTGGCTTATGATTTCTATTGCAGATTTTGTGATAAGTAACAACGATCGTGATATTTGTTGATTAATTTTTAACAGATAGTTGGAGTATTATCAATTTAAGCTCTTGGCAAATATAATCTAAATAATTAGCAAATAAATCTCACCCTAAAAAATCAACAAAAGTTTGATTTCAGAATGGCTACAACCTCCTAATACGTCTAAAATTCATCCCATCCATCGATAGACCACGAAATTATACTACCGGCATGACTCAACTGCGCTAATTGTAATATGTTCCCTGCAAGAAAACCACTAACAACATACCGAACAGAAATTTCGGATGATTTTGCAAGACCATCCAAACCCAAGAAAACACGATGCGTGAATACCACCAATCAAAAGAAAACCCCCTACCCGAAACTTCGAATAACACAGAGCAACCGGACAAAGAAACCTATGACGTTCACACTCCTGGCTCTGTAGGGACCTAATAGATAGAATATAACCACTTTCATTGCTATCAGTAGTAAGCAGATTACTATTCAATAATATCATAGAAAATAGAGTTATCTCTTTTTATTCTCATAGAATCCATCTGTTATGATACATCGAAAAACGCTTAATTGTTGGTTTTCTATTTTCATTAATTATCTGTATATTACCTTCAACTTATCTCTGTTATTTCATGCAAATCCTTTTTTTTTTTTCTTCATAAAATAAATATACAAATATTTCTTTTTATTACATCGAATTCTAATTTTCATTTCCAGAAATTCTTTCAAAGCATTCAGTTTTTTTTTTTTTTTTTTTGCGAATTGTTTACAAAATTCAACCATTTAATTATTCGTATCTTTTACTTTCCTCTTCTGTTTTACAATATGAAAATTTAAAAATATCATGAAAAATATATGAAATTAGTTTAAGAGAAAAGTAGCTGACATGTATTTCAATATTTCCTTTAACGATTAATTTTTCTTAGCTATTTTGTATTAAAGATAATATTGCATTACGATAAAACTTTTTAAAATTCTTTTCTATTCTTTATGAAACAATTACATTTCAATATTTTCCATGAAACTATCAAATTCAATTATCAATTTTTTTTTTTTTTTTTCACATTTATTACCATATTTAAGTTTAGATTTTTGTTATGTATACATGAGCATTTTGTAAAAATTTTCACACTTTATACCTTTTTTAAAATATTATTTAAATTTTTTTCAATCTATTTCAAAAGTGCAAAATAAATGGAGCGTTCAAAAATAGCTGCTTGATTGTTTCTTTTAAGTTTAATACTTCAATTATATATAACATACATATTCATGCATTTCCGTAAATGAAGGAAATGCATTGTGTTAAACTCAATGAACTAATGTTTACATCAATTTAAAATAAAAAAAAAAATTTTTTTTTTAACATATTATCAAGAAAATCTAACTATTTCCATGCTTTTACCCATATTTTATCAAATATATTGAAATAATTTTGAAATGTTATCGAAATGATCGAAACAATTACTTCTTCATGCTTTTCTTTCTTTTTTTGTTTCATTTGAAACTTTCTTTCTTTTTTTGTTTCATTTGAAAATTTGCAACTTTTATTCATTGCTCATTTCTCTCATTATCTTTTCTCATTGATGTTTAATTGCAACAAACATTGATATAGCTAATAGCAGTTATATGAGATGAGAGAGTTTTTTTTTTACTTTCCTATCGTAAAGCATTGATTGATACAGCAAGAAGCAGCGCTAATGTCCCACATTGTAGTTTCTGCTTAATTTTCAAGTAATTTAAAATAATCTTCAATAAAAAATTCTTTGTATGACAAAAAAAGCGATTATTCGTGATATATATTTTTTATTTTGCTTCTCTCTTTAGTTTTAAAAGTGTTTAAAAAAAAAAAAATTATCTGATCTGTGAATTTCATATATAATTTCGCATAGAATTTAAATTTCTTTTAGCTAACTATATCTTCATTCCTAGAATTATCCTAAATATATTCAAGAATAAACATTTAAGGTATTCAAATTCTGTTTTTTTTTTTTATGTTCAAATATTTCACATGGTGAAAAAACATTATATGCCAGAATTTTATTCCTCTATAAGTAACACTAACAAATTCGCAAATTTTTCTTTCAATTTTCTAATCTCATAGTAAATCGATTGAGACCTTGATGGAATGAGATTAAAAAATAAATCCCGAGGAAGCCTTAAGGCCTAGAGTATCAACATTTGATCGTCGGCTTCAGTTAGCTAGACCTATCTATAAACACTATTATTCAATAGAAAAGAGAGTGCTGAGACTGTGAGATATCATCAATATTTCAGTATTAACTCGAATTATTTTGCAGCATTACTCATCTCGATGCTTCACCATAAATTTCGACCGTCATTTTTTCCGCTTTTCAAAGCAAACACTACGGCAATCTATCTTTGAACTTTTTTTATATTATGGCCTGTAGCTTCATGCCAAAGAACTTCTCGTTTTCTTCACTTTCTTTCATTTTGAAAGCAAAAATGAAAAAAAAAAATCAATTGAAATTAATTATTATTAAATAAACTTAATTAAGAAATAAATATATAAGTAAGCATCAGAATATTCTGAAAAAAGAAAAAAATGATTAGTGCTAGAAGAAAAACTGTGACCGAATTGAAACTGTAAACTAAGTAAGTAGGCATTAAGTCAATTTTAATATCATGCTAAAAAATAATGTGTCCTGTCTTGATAATATTAATATCAAAATCAGTAAGTCCCAGAAATTCTGAAACTTTTGGTGCTATGTGTGATGATTTCAGTATGAGTATGGTAGTCATCAACATTGTTCGTCAGATTCCTGAATCAGAAATTCCGGGACATTTTTCATTTCAAATTTTTTAGTAATGCTAATTTCTAAATTATATGATAAGTAAAAGCTCTTTCAAGTTTTACTGTTTTACCTTTGAGTTTCGAATGAATAAACAGAAGACGTAGAACACGTTATCTCCCGACATCGTTTGACGCAAAGATCTATTTTCTATGGGACGTTTCTAATTTGGGTATCAGTCTTTCGCTATGATCTAAATAAGTAAGTTCCAAAACAGGAAAAATCTTAAAAAATTCAATAGATCATGGAACAGCACCTATTTTCACAACAATATTCCTAATTATTATTAATCACTTTTTTTGATATAAGATTAAATTAAAGGAATATTTGCAAAATGTTAATTTAAGCCTACTTTGTTCTAATTATTCAAATATTTTCATTTTCATTTTATGATCAATAGTAGCTGAAAATGAATGAAGGAAATGACATTAAGTCAGGTAGGGAAAATTTTGCCTAAAAGTGATAATTTGCAAACTGAATATTATAAAGTTGAAATCTATTTAAATTAAATTATTTTTTTATTTTTAATAAGCTGTAACTGCAATTACTATTTTATTGATAAATGAGAGAATTCTATTCAAAAAAGAATGAAAAAAATTATACTTTCCCCGAAAATTTTTCATCTTAAAAAAAATAATTTTTCCGAAGATAGAAAATGATGCTGCATTAACGAATTTGATATTAAATTTTTCACGTGAAAAATTGCACAATTTTCCCACAAATGGAATGTAAAATTCACTTTGCTTTTATCTAAAAACTTTTGTTAGTTTTCTAATGTTCATTTTACTTTCATAAATGTAAAATTTCCAAAATTTTTTCAGAAATTTTTCGATAATTACCTACAAGTTTTTGAAATTCCATTTTTTTTTTTTTATTTTGTTCTAATTTTTTTTGTGCTATCTCAGAATAATGCTTTGATTTCTGTACCACTTCAGAAAGAAATTAGAAATTTTGTGTCTAAAATGAATTTTGGAAAAATAACAAAATTTTATGAAAAAAATTTTACATTCCATTTGTAGAGAAAGTGTACAATTCTTTAATGCAACAAAATTTACTATTGCTTTTAAGCATAATTCGTTTATCGTTAGTAGATTTAAAGTTTTTTTTTTTTTAATTTCAAATTTAAGCATTACTTTCTTTAACCTATTCTTATATGTATCATTTCTTAAAGTGTATGATGTTGTGCATAATTTAAAAGGATATAAATCTGGCAAATAACTTAGACTAAACTTTTCTCTTTCAATTTTATTTAGCCTAAAATGGATTTGGATTGAAAATCCTTTCTTCTATAACTACAAAATATAAAACAATTTCCTCTATGTTGTGGACATCTTTTAAATTGATTCGAAGTTAAATTCTTGAAATGCAATGAATGATAATTGCTAGCCACTCTTCTTGGCCAACATTTTAATGAAACATGAAGTGAAGTTAAAAGTAATCACAGTGCCTTAATGTCCGCTAAGATAAAAAGTTCCTTATATCATTTAAAGATTTTAGTTTAACTTAAAAATTTAAAAGAAAACTTTTTGCTGAATTATTTAATAGTTTCTAAGGAAAGGGACTAAAATAACTTTTTACCGCTTTCATATTACTTCAAATTTATTTTTGTTTACATTAGCAAACTTATCATAGACTTAGATTAGCATAAATTTGCATATATGCATTAATTAATTGGCTTATATATGACTTGTTTCTCTTAGTTTCTTTCTTTTTTTTCCAATATATGTTTTGATCTTTTTTACATTTCCTGAAAAAATTTTTTCACATATTGTTCATTTGTAACTTCTGTGGAAATTTTCCTGAAAATCAGTTATTTAAAACGTTTTTCCTGTCGAAACCGGAAATCCTCTTTATCATATTGATTTATATCATCGACACATCTTCAGTCTTTGTCTTATGATTAAGGAGCATAAAATTGGAGATCATTGATTAATTTTAAGAATTCCAAACAATGCATGTTTTTCTTTTTTTTTGATAATTTTGCTTTTGGATGGGAATTAACTAGCAGGAAGTTAACTCTTGGATATGTAACGAATTATTAAACTAAATTACCGGAAGTATTCAGAACAAAATTTTCTGTCTTTTCGCTCAGAGAACTCAAACAGCAAATGTTTTGCCATATGATTTAATGCAAATTTACAAATTTGTGAAATTAATTTACCAATTTTTTTTTTGTGTAGAATTTTAATAGTTCAAAATGAAAAAAAAAAAAAAAAAAAAATAAAATAAAACACTGTTAATTGATCTGATGATTTTATTACTTTTATTTTTTTTTTTTAGTATAACTATTTGAAAGTCTCAGAATTTGTTAGATAGTTGAAAGGATCGTAGATTTAGTCAAATTAAATGGAATAGCTATCAGGGAGGGCCTAAATCATTATGGCGAGAATGCCGAGAATAATTCAATAAGGCAACTCATCTACAAATATAATATGAAAAAAGTGCATCATTTCAAAATTCATTTTAAGTACTAATGGCGATTATTCCTCCATAGCTCTATCAAAAAAAAAAAAAAGAAAAGAAAAAAATTGCATTTTCAGAACTGATAATTCCAGATTTTTTTTTTTTTTTTTGTTGTTGACATTTATTCCGGAAGAAATGTTATACGAAGAAATGAAAATGACATAGTGTACTTGGCTAACTGTGACAGATGTAATTGAAGTTTAGTTCCCGTCTATGTTATGACTAAAAATTTAATTGCCATATGATAAGTGTATTTGTTATTTTATGCTAAAATGCTAGAAGCTAATGATATGGTCTGTGAGTTGTCGTCTATTCATTTATTTATGATTTTATCGAAATAATTTAGACTAATTAATTTTACCAAACTTATTAGAATACGAGAAAAAGTTTAAAATTTAGCAGTTATTTGATTGGCTAACAAAGATTTTAATTAATGATTAAATTGAGAAATGTTTTAAAAATAGAAATAAAAGATTTGGTTGATCTTCAAAAAAAAAAAAAAAAAAGGAATCATTACTAAACGAAAAACATTCTCATTCCAATTCGCATATTTGTTCGATGCTTCCGCTTTTAAAGGATTACCATTTCCTTTTTTTTTTTTTTTCTTTTTTTAGTTATACGCCAATTATTTCCTATTCCCTTCGGCTAGAAATGCATTATATTACTGAGAGAAAATTAAGCAAAAGTGCTGTTTATGAGGAAAAGTGTTTTATTTAATGGTTACTGGAATCATTCCAAATTACCGAAAAACGAAAAAAAAAAAAAAAAAAGAGAAAAATTTCAAGTATTGAAATTATTGAGTAATATAATACCTAAAAAGTAATATCTAAAAAATTATGAATTTATAAATCGAATCAATGAATAATGTTATTTTTAAGCACTTAATATTATTTAATGGTCTTATTAGATTAATTTAATTTTAAAATTTATTCATATATATTATTTATATTTACTACATAATTTATTTAGAACTAAACTATCTAATACATATTGATAACTATTAATCAATGGTTATTGGTTTATCACACTTTGTAATTATCATAGCTAACCTTGTAATCTTCTTCGAGTATATAATCTCTCCAAATGGATTTCTTCTTCTCCTTTCCTCTAATCATATCTTCATTCTGCATCCACTATCTATTCCTATCATCGTTTCATATCCTCTTTCTATCCTTGCATATCTATCAAATTTCTTCAAGAATGATGATATCAAGATTATTGATTGATATAAGGACTGTTAAGCTTTAAAATGTACCTAAACATTCCAGTACGATCTCTTTTATGTCATTACTTTAATCGTTCTTTTCCTGTGCCATTTAAATCATACTTCTTTGTTTAGTGATTATCACTTTAATATCACTAATGCTGTCTATATTGTTATCATTACTTTATCAAGACTGATTAACTTTTGTTTATCAATAATGTACGTATCATTTTCATACACATATACATACACACACATCCTCTTTCTTTTTTTCCAACGTTCTGTAACAGATAATCTGAATTAACATTACTTGAACTGATTGATAAGATAGATTTTATGATATAAAGTAAGTATTAAAAGGATGGATGAAATATATACCTCAATAAAATGAAGTTAGTAATATAGTTATAAGTAAATATTTTAAGCATTACTTAATATAATTCGAAATTCTATTTCTCTTCATTTTATCTTTTTATTTATTTACAATGTGTAAATCCCATTTTTGATATCTTATCCTTGTAAAATTTTACACTTACCTACATTTTTAAATTCTGAGTTCTATGTCCGTTTTGTAATTTCATTTTGCATTTAATTTCTCACCGTAAATAGATAGAAAAATGATGTGTGATGATGGATGGAATAAAAGTGCTAAAAGCTTAAGTAAAATAGCCTTTCCTCTTTTTCTCATATATTTAATGTTATATTTAAAAAGAAAAAAAAAAAAAAAAAGAGGAGAGGGTTAGCTAAAATGCAACGGAAGCGGAATGGAATTTCACAGTTTACTTATTTTTCATTCCATTCGCCAGGTAGTTTCATAACTAATTTTTATTTTCATAACTGTCCTCCAATGAAATAGGTAAATGTTTTCAGTAGATAGACGAATATATGTAAAAAAATTTAACTTTTCTTTTTCTTACTAACTAAAAATTTTTCTCAAGAAGTCTACTAAAAATTCTCAAGAAGAAATCTACAAGTTTTAATTTTGAAGTTAAGTAGCGATAAATTCTTTCCTTTTTATTCTTGCGATACTTTACTAATGAAAAGTATAATCGAATTGTGCTGGCGTTGCTTACCTAATTATTTTGCTAATAATCAACATTTATATTAGTTTTTTAAATTTTTGCATCAATTTTTTAGATAGAAATTAGAAATATAATAATAATTTGACCTTTTTAAATGACTAATTAATTATTTAGTTCCTTAAAGACAAAATCTAGCAACGATAAAAATAAGGGAAAAAAGTGTTATAATAATTCTCTAAATTTGCCATATCTTTCGTTATTCTTCCTGCCAGTTTATTCTAAGGATTTTAGGAAGATTATTATATTATTTTTTATTTTTTTTTTTTAGATTATTTCTTCATTTCTATTCTTTCATACAAATTTCTCCATTTATTAATGCGTCCAATTATTGTATCAACAATTCGCTTATTGTAATAGCATATTTTATTTCACAGATAAGTCTACAAGATAAAAGCGCAGAAAGTTATCTTCAAAGAAGCGAAAGAAGACAAATCTATACCAAACAGAAATGGAAATATTCGGCAGTTTCACTCATCTTCTTCATAATAATAAAAATGTAATGCTATTATTGATCATCGATCTAATGATATAAGTCTTGATGATACCTCCAATTCGATCTAATTAATCATTACATAAACGAGTGCTATCGTTGCTATCAGTATTATCACTATTACTATCACTGCAATTACAATTATCGCTACTATTAGTATTATCATTTTTATTTTCTGATAGCAAAATTAACATAAAACTATCATTGAATGAAAAATAATTCTATTAATCAATAAGCACAATTAATGGAATAACAAAAAAATTTGCATAACAAAAAAAGTTTTTATAAACTAATAAAAACAGCAAGCATTGAAAAAAAAAGAAGAAGAAAGAGAATTAATAAAAGTATCAAAAAAGTAAAAATTATGTATAATGTTGCAAATAATTGTAAAAAATTTTGAATGCGAAATTTTTTTATTTTCTTTACAACAAATTAATTATTTCACTAAAAGCACTACTACTATTCTTTCTATTTCTACTATATTTATTGATAATATTTTATTGCTGCTAGTATATTCTGTCACTGTTACATGTATTCTTGATGTAACTTAGATTAACTTTCATTATCATATCTATATATATGAGTATAGAGCTAACATTCCATTGAGAAGATCTAATTTGAATAATATTTTATAATTTTCTTAACAATACTATTACTGAAATTTAATTCAAATTATCTAGAAACACATCAGATTAGCTTACTACACTACTGATGATGTTTGATAAGTAAATTTAACATCGGAATAGAATTTAATTGAAAATTTTATTCGAATTTCAAACGACGTCAAAATATTTCATTATTTACACCTAATAAATTCTGATACCAACTACTGTCACTGCTACCATTTACTATTAAAATTCGGTGATTACCTGAATAAATAGGATATCCGCATGGCGTTATCGTCATGAAAACAGCAGTTTTTGGTCACGACGAAATATGCGACGATACAACATTATCGTTGAACAGTGGTGCTATACCGCCGTTAACATTTGCGCCACCAGCAGCCCTATCTGTTTCTTCGTCTTTACAAATCCGTTGTGGTGGTGGCAGTGTCACCAATGCTGTGAGCAGTTATCGGTCACATCATCCGCGACGTACCTCACGGATGCAAAATGTAAGTATGCTTGTTTACTAATTAGCAAGCACTCTATTTGGCACTACCTTCTTTTTTTTTTTTTTTTTTTTTGCTTTTTATTTGATTATTAGTATGTCTTCACTGATTTGTTTCATTTTTCCGAGAATGACCTGAAAAGTTGAAACTTTGGTGTGGTACCACATCGGTTGTTAGCTGTTTCATCTTGGACTGGAAAATTTGGCAATTTATTCTTTAAATTAGTAATGGAAATAAACAGTACGATGCTTTCATTTATGTCTGTCATATTTTTCTATTTTTTTTAGAAACTTTCTGGATTGCTAATTTCTTTTAAATCTAATTTTATTGCCTTTCTAAATTTAAAATTTTCAATAAAATCTTAAAATCGATGTTACCGCTATCATATTTGAAAATTTTATTAACTAAAATGCAACAGTTGATTCTTTTCTTTCATAAATAGCAAGAGCTTAGATCTAATCTTCCAGTATTAGCTAGTTAATTGGTTGCTTAAATTTAATACTTGCCTTTTCGTTTCTATCTTATTTTTCTATCCTAATATACTTTTATTTTTAAAATATTAAATCATTGATCATTAACTAATATTAGTGATCAGAAGTGAAGATAATATTTATAAGTATGAAATAGGTTAAATTTCATCCTTATCATATATCATTCCACTCATATAGCAAGAATTAACAAAGAATTGTTCGTATTCTCAGAGAGTAAACCTAATCATGACCTAATAGACTATTGATTCTTAATCATGATTTAATAGACTAATAGTTTCTAATTATGATCTAATAGACTAGTATGATCTAAATAGATCAATAGTTCTGATTTTACAAAAAAAAAAAAAAAAAAAGAAAAAAAACAAAGAGAAGAAAGATAGAAATGTTTTTCTTGTATCTATAAATTGTTCATTTGTTATCTTTCTTTAACAAAAAAAAAAAGATAAATTATAAAAAAAAAAAAAGAAAAAGAAACGAAATATATATTTGACTCAAAATTATATTACGCATGAATTCACCGTGATGAAATGAATGATTCTATTCGTCCACTTCTAACAATAACTTTGGAGAAAAAAAAAGTTTTCTTTTTTTTTCAAATATATAAAAGAATTACTATGAAATATAATATATTCTTTCTTTCTCAACCGATTATCTCACATTTTTCACCATTTCTCCTTCTTTTTTTTTTTTTTAAATTTAAATTCTTTTTTTTAGATTTTATTATAGAATTGTAAAGTTATTTGAAGAGATCTTTTTACTTTTTTTTGTTCTTTTTTCGGAAATGTATTTCAACTAATTAATCATTTTATTTCTTCTCTTGTTACTATAAATTAAAATTTAAATTTCATTATCTCATATAATAATATATTAATATTAGTTTATTGATTTTTGTTTTAGGCTTTTTTTTGTTGCTTTTAGTGCTAAATATACTTTTAACTTTTACGGATGCAATTATTAGATTTCATTTTTTGCATTTTTGTTATTTATACTTCTCAAATTTAGTTGTGTTTTTCTCCGTTTGCTTGAAACATAGTTTTGAAATGAAATATAACTCTAACTGTGTAATAGCAAGCAAGTGAGTCTCGTTCTAAACGAATGAAAAAGTACCTTAAATTCAAAAATGAAATTGAATTCTAAAAAATTCTGCCACTAAGTTTTTACATTTCAACTGCTTATCAAAATGATTTCCGCAAATTCTTTTTTTTCCTTCCTTCCTTTTTTTTTTTTTTAGTTTTGAAATATTCTTGAAATGCTTCATTCTATACCTCACCACATCACATTTATAATATATCGTCTGTATAACTCTCTTCTTCTTTAAAATATCTCCAATGAAAATTTTATTTTTTTGAAATTTTATCGCTAAACATTTTATTACAAAAAAAAAAAAGAAAGAAAGAAAGAAACCGTTGTGCTAATTTTCTATTATCATTGCTCTTTCTCCCTTTATCTTTGTAAACTCTATCATTATGATAATGAAGCACTTTGTTTTTGTTAGTATATTCTATTATCTCCTTTTCAATTTATAACTTCTAAATCTAACCGTTTAATTTTATATTCATGAATCAGGGAGGCATATTATTATTATTATTGTTATTATTATTATCACTAAACTTATTTTCATTCTCTATATGTTTCTTCTGCAGTATATCATTTCATGCTTCATAACATTTTCATTTTCTTTTTCCATTTTCAAATAAGCAATTAATAAAAAAAGAATTTTTTTTTTTCCTTTTAAGAAAAGGAAATTCGGCATGCGTACATTTTCCGTATTTCAAGAAATGCAATAATTTGATCTTATTTCATGGTTTGTTATTTTTCTTAAAATGCAATCCTTTTGAATATGATATAACTTTTTTTTTTTTTCTTTTTATATTTATTTTCACATTGCTAATTCTTCTAACAATTAAAAATTTCTCATGAAATTGAGTTTTTCCTTTTCATCTTTTATTTTATTAAATATATACTATCAATGGTAACAATTATTAGTATTTGAATTTGTTATTTTTTTTTTTTTTGGATATATTAGAAAGAAGGAATTAAATTTCAAATAGTAATTTTTTTTTTCTCTCTTTCTTTTTTCCATATCTTTCGTTGTATTCTTTCTGCACGTGGAAAAATTTCTCTTCGAGAGAATTTCAAAAGAAATAGTAAACCGTTCGTTATTATTACTTTTTTTAAAAATAAAAAAACTTGATGATATACTTCACAGTAAAATGTGTGAAGTTAGATAAAATTAAGTTTGTTAGTTTGATTGACTTACATTCAAAAGAAAGAGAGAGAGAGAGAGAGAGAGGAGAAAGATAAAAATTAGATAAAAATGATTTCGGTGAATGTAAATTTCATATGTGTATAATTGTGCTGAAATGATCGAAATTTTCAAGTTTAATAAATAAATCATTCAATTGCTCTTCACTTTTTTCATTCCTACTGCTATTTCTTATACTAAGAAATGTCCAACATTTTTTATTTTTCTAATAGTAATAATAGATAGTGACTTAATGAAAGCGAAATTTCATAAAGTTTGATTATGGAATAAGTATAATGATGCCCTATGATTATTACCTTATTCAGGTATATATTTCACCTTTTCAAATATGAACCAAGACCAGTTTTTCCATGGTAACTTTCAGCAGTTATTAGTCTCCTATTGTTACCATGGTTTCCTATATTATTTCGGTCTAGGCATAATAAGTAAGTAAGTAAGTAAGTAAAGCGGAAGGAATGCCAATTCCATTGTAATCATACTCTTAACTCTCCCTCTTGACCACCTTGTCCAGAAGCAATTGCGTTGAATTCTCCCTTTGGGACAGTTAATTTGTAAGGCTTTCATTAATTCATCATATCAGCAGCATCTACCTACCTTCTCAACTCCACCCATCCTCTTCACTAACCACTTGCCGTGTAGCCAAGTCCAAGTGTTGCTTTATCTGTCTGTCTATATGCTAGGCTTATAGACAGGTATCCACTCGGATGTTCATGCCTTTCTCCTCCTTTTATTATTTGTGTTTGTTCGCCTGCTTATCTTTCAATCGGTTTTTGATAGTCTAATCAAGGGTATACCGAGTATGGGACTACTTGTCACAAACATCTTATGGCCATGCCTTTCTCTTGGCTTATAACAACTGAGTTACTAACCTTAACCGATGTTCTTAGTGCTTCACTTTGATTATATTATAAATACTTTTTTTTTTTTAAATCCGATAATATTTTACAATGCAAATCGAAATTCTAAATCTCATTAGCAAATTGTTTAAAATTATTTACGAAATAAAGGAAATTCATTTATACTTCTTATGATAACTCTACTTTTCAAATTATTTCATATTATTAATTATTACATATTGCAATTTTCTTTTATTCTTCACTTCAATTTTCTCAAATCTTCTCTTCCTACACATTTCAATAATTTTGACAAAAATATCAATGCTTCTTTTCATTTTTTGAAAAGATAATTATACACCATAATCACTAAAAAAAAAAAAAAAAACAAAAAAAAAAAGTTAAACGAGAAGATACGCATACCCATTTAAATTTCTTCCCTATTTAGCAGCAAAAAAGAAAAAAAAAAAGTGTAGTACTTTCAATAATAGTAATGGTACACTCAAAAAAATTAAAATGTACTTGCTTTTTTGAGAGAAATTCAGTTAATAAATTAGCACATCTGTTGATTTTGTTTCTTTTAATAAAATATAATTAGCAGAAAAAGGAAGATTAGCTTTTAGATGAATATTGATTTAGAGCAACTTATTGATTTCTTGTTAAAAGTTAAAAGATATTATTTAAGGTTTGCACTTATAGTATTTACATTTTTAAAAAAAAAAAGATGGATGATAAACTGTCCGTAGCATTTATTTTTCATCGATTGAAAGAGCATTTAAGTTTTAAGAAATTCTACCCTTAAAATTTTGTTTCAGTTTCAAAAAAATTTTTTATCCAATTAATTCAGTAGATGATATGACCAATAGATGGACAATGGAAAAATTTTTCGAAAGTAATTTAGTGTTAAGAGTATAGGTTATTTTGAAAATTTCTGTAACTTTTCTTTTTTTTTTTTTTGTTCTTAAAAATGAAATCCATTTCATTTCAATTTTTTGAAATTATTTTTGTCAGCTGTATTTTTTTGTTTCTGAATTCTTTTGAACGAAAAAGAAAAAAAAAAAAATACACAGTATAATTTCCGAAATAGTTTGATGAAAATAGCTGTAATGAAAACATTTTAAATGAAAATGTTTATCTTTTGAAGTTAATTGATCATTAAAGCACTTGCCTAATTAGCTTATTCATTTGTTACAAGTGAAAACTATTTGTAGTTTTATTGTTACTGATTGAATAATTGCCTGGTTATTATTACTTTGCTATTTCTGTCAATGTTATCATAAATAACTTTAAAAAAATAATTTTTTAAAAATTATTTTTTATAACTTTAAATAATTTTTTTTTTAAAAAAAAGCAAATAAATAAATAATAAACTCGAGTTAAAATATCGATTGAAGTCTTGGTGTTACTTCATATAAATGAAGTTAGCTTCATTTTAGTGAAGTAGATTTGAAGAAACAGTGATAATTCTTAACAGTATTAGATAAATGAACCATCATTCAATACCTGTTATACTATTATTTGAGTTTTTCTGAAACATTTCGAATTCAGTTGAAATACATTCAGTTGAAAATTCAAAAAAAAAAAAAAAAAAATGCAAACAAACTAATTTAAATTTTTAAACTGAATTGAAATTATTGAGTAATCAATTTATTAAATGAACTCATAAACAAGCCAAGATATAATGACAAAATCAATTTATATATTTATATATTC
Organism: Brugia malayi; assembly: GCF_000002995.4. Classification (NCBI taxonomy): domain Eukaryota; kingdom Metazoa; phylum Nematoda; class Chromadorea; order Rhabditida; family Onchocercidae; genus Brugia; species Brugia malayi. Next base: position 11,302,464 of record NW_025062475.1, read on the forward strand.
ATTGTTATCATTGCTTATTTAATGATAAAGCTAGAGGGAAAGAGCTCCTTCCTTCATGATCATTTCTACCCTAATTGTTAACACTGATAATTGATTACTGATACTAATTAACACTTCCAACAAGTGATTACTAACAGTTGGGAATATTGATGTATTGTTTAGTTCAGTTTTGTTTTCCTCACTGATTACCATTATCAATGTTTAGAAAGTGCAGAAGATAATTGTTTGATATTCTTTCGAGAATGATAACTGTCTGAAATAGCTTTTAGTAAATTTATTTGCTAATTTTATTAAATAATTTGAAATTTGAATGACTTGAATGGCAATGTTAAATTCTTTTTTTCTTTTTGAATTTTTTTATATTACAAAATTGTCATCTTTGTTAATTATTGAATGCTTAGACAAATACGAAAGATAATAGTTATGAGGTATTACGAATGTTTTTTTTTTTTTTGTTGAAATATTCTATAATTTATCTAATTCATAAACCACAATATTTTCATTATCTGAAATTCTATGAAACGAAAAAATTTTTCCAAATTTTTTTTTTTGAAAAAAGTTAGATAAAGTTTGCTATAGAGTAGAAATGCTAGATAGATACTACGAAAGTGTGTTAATATTATTCTGTGATATATAAATTTTCCGGTTAGTGTCTTTTCCGGATAAGATTGTTCTTTTTAACTTACAGTTTATAATGTGTTATAGATGCTATCGTATGCAGTAATAGTTTTTTTTTTTTCTAGTAATATGTTCTGAATTATATAAGAATTTGCAAAATTTATTTTAAATTTTACTCAAACCGGAAACTACGGAAAAACTATTTGTCTATCTATGTTACTTGTTTTTTTCTTAATTGCATTTTATGGATGAGAAAAATTAATTGATAAATGAATTCACCATTAGCATTACTTATTTTATTAATTATATGATTGAAATTTCCAGGTACTTTCATTCCTGTATAATATTTAATTTCTTTCTCTTATTCCATTTATTTCTGTTGTTGTTTCTGTTTTATAAAATAAGAATTATTCATTAACCACAAAATAAAAATTATTATTTTGCATCATAATATTTTCAACAAAATAATTCTTCCTTGAAAAGCAAATATTATTAATAATTATTTCATTATTTCATTATGATACTATTCATTATGTGATAGTATCAATCTTTTAATCATAATAACTTTTTAAATTTATTAGATACATTCAGCTAATATTCTAAAATTTAAATATTTTATAAAATATCAATCCAAATTTTTCATTTTTTCTTTCTTTCTTTTTTTAGAAAAAGTGGATTACGTCAGTTAAAAGAGAAACAGTATTTTTGACGAAAAGAAATGATATAAAATTTTGCTTTCAATATTACTATATTACATCACATAGAAATATAATGATCAAATTAACTTTAAGTTTAAGCCATCAAATGTAAACGAATGACATCTTTTGGCTAAAATTATTGCATAGAATATAAATATAACACATAGAATATAAATATAATCTTTAATATTTGATAGAATATTTTCTTCACTTTTTTTTTTCTTCGGCTAACTGTTAGAAGGGAAGAGAAAAGTGATAATTTATATTTAATTAGCTGATAATGCAACCTTTTTCCTTCACTATGAATGATACACAAAGTGATAATACCGCTCGCTATCAATGATAAATTGTTTAGATTTGACCTAAAGAGGATAAAGAGAGAAAGAGAGAGAGAGAGAGAGAAATGTAAACCAAAATGAATAATCAGTAGAGATATCAGCTTTATTCTTTATTCAGACAGATTACATCATCTGTTCTGTATTTCAATTGATTATTATGATAAAGTTTCATATTTTCTTATCATCCATATAATTTTATCAATATTTCATTTATGCTCACTCATCCTTTTTCACACCTAATTTTTGCTTAAATTTGATTTTTTTTAGCTTTTTATTTCTTTCATTAAAAAATTTATTTCATCTTTTAAATCTTTATCACATATATCTATTCGAAAATAATTGCAATTAAGAAACAATATCAATGGGATAAATTATATTTAATTGACAAACTACAATTAAATTTACTTAAGTTGCATTCATAAAATCTGCGCGATAATAGTTTTAACAATGAAAAGAATATTTTCCATTTTTTTTTTCCGTTTTCTTTTTTTTTAAAAAATATTACTATGCATCAGGCTTTTTAATGCAATCTTCAAATTGATTGGAAAGTTTCGATACGTGAACGAAAAATTTTACAACCACTATTGGTCTGTATATAATTGTGAGGAATTCTAATGAATTCGAATTCTACGGTACACGTCAAATATTGGCTTCAAACAACAACACGATTGTTATCATTATCAGTGTCATTAGAATTGAATGAATTTACACCAATCAGAATTATTAACGCCAGTACCAGAAAGCGATACCGAAGGAGAATCAGCATCTACCCGGATAACATCCTCACCTACGGTTCGATTGATTAATTAAATAATACTGCAGATTTTTTTTTTTGTCATGAAAGTTGAGTAAAGTAAAAATTAAAAAAAAAAAAAGCGGAGTAATTGTAGTGACAATAATAATAATTAATAATAGATTTGAAAGACAACTAAATAATTTAAATAGTTATTTGAAATAATATTATCAAAATAAATCAAAATAACATCGTAATAATTATTATTTAATAGAAATGTGTAGAAAAGGAAATTATGGAAGCGTACTACTTAACTAATCAAATGCATGTCAAACTGTATATTTGTAATAAATAACTGAAAAGATAAATGAGTATTTGATTGGTGACAAAAAAGGTGACATTTTATTGACATAATTTACCTTTTAATTCTTTCTCAGTTTTCATATATTAATTTACTTCAAATTCGTGCATCTTTTGTTATTGCTTTACATATATAATGTTTGTATGGAAAAAAAGAAATAGTTTAAATTCCATTTTATTAGTTTTGAACTTAACTGTGCAATGCAAATTAAAATTAGAATAGATGTTAATTCTATTAGTTATATATATTGAAAAGTGATAAGACTTTATCGATAATTTAATTTGTCACAGATTATATCAGACATATGACTGTATGTGCTAACCGATGTCACTCAGAGACTTTTGTTGTCAATTATAACAAACGTTACGTTCATTTCATCCATTAAATCAAATATAATTCGTATCATCTATTCATTATCTGGCAGTAATTTATAGTTTGAAATTATTGAAAATACACTGAAAAGTAGTTCAGTATCATTTAGTTATTGTTACTCTTTCAATATAAATTGTAAGATATATCTTATTGAATTTTAGTAATTATATCTAAATTTCTTATTCCTCTTACATTGAAGAATAAAATGAATTGAAGTAAAAATTTTCACATAAAAATTTGAATCATACATATGAGAAAAAAGTTAGATTATTAGTTAATTACTGTCTGCATTAAATGATAATTTGATTGCATAATAATAGATGAAAATTAACCATATCCATTTGGTTAAGCTATTATCATCGAATCCACAAGAAAATCATCTATTACATCCATTGTCAAATTATGCGAGCCGAAAAATTGGCAGACAAGAGCCATCATCATTTCATCACCAACAGCAACAACGAATTGGTCATCGTCCAAGTTTTATGCGACGTCTTTCTGCAGCTATACCATCTCTTTCAACGGATTCAATGCCGTTTGCTGCTGTAAGTTCTTTGTTGCCGTAAAATTACGCTAGTACTACTACTGGAATGGAATTACCTGTGTATGTGTGTGTGTGTGTGTGTGTGTGTGTGTGTGTATGTGTGTGTGTGTGTATGTGTGTGTGTGTATGTGTGTGTGTGTGTGTGTATGTGTGTGTGCTAATTAAAGTATGAATTCATTCATCTCTTAAATCATTCAAATCCATTTGTACATCTGAAATAGTGGACTACTGGGAGAATGTGATATATATAATTTATAATTATTTGGTAATTGTTATTGTTCAATTTATTGAGTCACATTGTAAATTATTGTCTCTAATCAGTGAATACATTAGATTATTTTGCAAATATTAAAAAAAAAAGATACTAAAGTTTAAACTATTTCAATGCTATTTAAATGATTGATTGATTTTTTATTATTTGATGGACTTCATGCTAATACTAATATCAATTATTTCATGTCAATTCTTTTTTATCAAAAAACCCACAACTCAATATTTATCTATTTAATTATAAATAGTTGGAAAAAATTTTTTTCTTTATTCCGAACTGATCAAAAGAGAAAAAATATTGTTGAACTTTCATTAGCATCACTTTTTTTTTTTTTTTAAATTTAACTGAGCACACGGCATAATTGATTGCTTGATAAGTTCGAAAAATATTATCATTATCACCTATTTCTACTTATCCTCATTTCTATTTTCAATCATTAAAATATACTCATCCAGCAAATAAGAAAAAGAGAAGAAAATTGCAGTAGTTGTTTTTGTTTTTATTTTGTTTTTTTTTTTTTCCTCTGCTTATTGATTATTCGTCTGAAAATTAACGTTTTTACTAAATTATTAGCACAATTTTTATTAATAATTAGCACATATTATCTTCTAAGAATTAATATTTCATTTATTATTATAAATAAGAATGATAATATTACTGATAAAGTGATAGATAAAAAAATAACTATAAAATGAAATGATAAAAATGATTTTTATGACATCATTTCTATGCAACGATGATGCATAAACCAAAAGCTAAAATCATCACTTAAAGAGCTTTTTCAACTAAGTCAATTTTCATTTTCGTCATTTCATTTCGATGTAAAGCTATTGATTTGTACTTGGCTGTATTTTTCTTTGCTTTTTTTTAAAAAAGAAAAAGAAAAATGCTGTCATCGTAAAAACTTGAACTACTTATCTAGTTTTTTTTTTTTCTTTTCTCTTTCTTGTTCCTTATTTTTTTTTTTTTTAATTTTTTTATGTTTGAAATTTAGATTTTTTTTTTTTTGTTTTTAATATTATCATCATTTTGATTCATATTTTTTAAACGCATAAAGCAATCATGAAAATTTTTACGACTTTTATGCATCAAAAGAAAAAAAAGAGTAGTAGTCGATAAGAAATTTCACAGAATAATGTATCCTATGAATGTCTTAGAAACGTTTAGTTCATATCTAACTAACTTTATTTTTATCATTTAATGCTATTTTTATTGTTAACAAAAAAATAAAATTTTATTGAAAATTTTTTATTATTAAAAATTATATAAATACGAAAATAAAAATAAAATTAAAAAAGTGCTCTTAATTTTTTGCTTGCATTTTTAAATGTGAAATGAAATTAGTTGCAGTGGTATTTCCGTATTTTCTATAACTTTTACAAAAGTATAATGTTTAAACATAGGTTATCAATTAAAAATAAGACGATGATTTATCCAAAGATGAGGTCAACTGAAAAAATTATTATTTATATGAGATAGTTTAACTGTTATCTTATCTTGTACACTTTTAAATATTTAAAAATCAAACAGAAAGGGAGATTTCAGGTTAATTTTCATGCTAATTCACAATGTTCAAATGAAATTCATTGCTACTATTATTATTGCTACTGTCGATTTGATTATCTGATGATATATTAAACTTATCAAAAAGTCTTCTTGCAAGTTCTCTTTATTTTTTATAAAAATTTTGCATAAATTAAATTGGACTATTGGAGTATAATTTGCGAAAAAAAAAAAAAAAAAAACGAAGCAGTTGGAAATGTACATTATCATATGAATCTTTTTGAAATTTTTTGAAATACTGAACATTTTTTGAAGCTAAGCAGAATGAAGGAAATTTGATTTGTCTCTCTCTCTCTCTCTCTCTCTCTCTCTGTGACATCTCATCGAATTCCTACTTTATCAATTTTATTAATAAAATAAATTTTTTGCAATGTTTTGTAAACAAATGAAAAAAAAGGAAAGAATGAACTCTCGAAACAGTCTGATGAAAAAAGTTATGCCAAATGTTGCTACCGAATTCTCGAGGTGATTTTTCTTCTTTTTTTTTTTTTTTTTTTGCACAGAATCATTTAATATTGGATTTTATTTCACTTTGAAATTCATACAAGCAATTCTAATTAAATTCCTGCATTAGATCAATATGATAAATTGGTATGAAATAAAAAATTTCAAGTATTTATTAAATTCTCACTTGGTCATTAATTTCAAAAATTATTTGTTAAAGTAAAATAATGGCAAGAAAAAACATTTTTTTTTGATATATATATTTCATTAAGTTTTAAAATTTGTTTTTTTTTTTTTTTACAATTAATTTATAATTTATCTTATCGTTAAATACTTTTAAAATCATAATTATACTATCGTACCATTTGATAATTTATTAGAGATTAACTTCATTCAATAAGATAATTCTCCTGGATTTCTTCTCTTTAGATGTATTGCAATGACCTTACCCGGCAATGTTATCAAGGTAAGTTATCCAACACTGCAGGAATAGATAGATTAATTAATCAATTAATTAATTAATCTTGCAGTGTTGGTTCATATTCAATACGTGTTTTTTTTTCCTTTGCTGTTTAATTAGAAGATAATTAGAATTTTTTCCCAGGAATTATTATTCCATTGAATACATTTACTTACCCACATTTTTAAATGTTGTATCAAGTAGTACTCCCTTATATAATGAGAATTATTCTTGAAAACGAAATAAAATGTTCGAGTATTCGAGTATTCGAGTATTCGGTTATTCCGATATACGATAATGAGAAAATTACGAGATTTTAAATGTGCTCACTTCATAACAAATGAAAAAAGAGAAGAAGATTGGATTGTTGAATTTTGATAAAATTAATTTCTGTCACATTCAACATTGTCCTCATAAATATTCATTTCGATTGAAATCATTTTGACCATTGTGTCTTTGGTTTTGCATCCTTCAGTCTTTTTTTTCTTTTTTGCCTACCTACTGGTTTTTTCTTTTTTAGTTGTACATATCAATCTTAATCATTAATCGGAATTGAAATAAATTTCAGGTGCTATCACTGGGAGCCGATGTGTTGCCGGAATATAAATTGCAACCTACTAGGTGGACATAGTTTTATTTTAATAAAAATTATCAATTTAAAATTGCTCATATCAAGGGCAAAAAAAAAAAAAAAAGAATCATATCAAAATTAAAAACTTCAAAACTTTATGGATAAATTTTAAATAAAAAAAAAAAAACACTGTAATCTATACATTTTACTTAATTTATCTATGAAATTCCTAAAATTCAATACTTTTTTGTGCTCAAATTCTGAATATTTTAATTAAAAACTTCTCAAATATTTAGTTTCATTTTCAGGATCCATCACTGTACCATCGTACACTATTCTCCATTTAAGGCCGTTTGGGATTGGATTATCCTACTTCTGGTCATTTATACTGCCATTTTTACGCCTTACGTTGCAGCCTTTTTACTACGAGAGGTATCTTTGCTGTGCATTTTAAATGAAACAGTTTTTGATTTCAAATAAATAAGTAAATGATGAAGATTCACTGATAAAATTTTATTATCATACTTCCTAATAAAGTATTATCTTTTGTATAATACCTTGCATTTCCTATTTAATTAAAGTTTTACCTAAAGCATAAAGTAAATTTATTATTTAAATTTCATTTTCAAAAATTGTTCCATTTACACCTGGAATAAAATCACTTCTTCCTCGTTTAACTTTCAGTTAATTTTATTTTTTTAAATCAATATCTTAAAAAATAATTCCAATCATTGATAATAAAATTTACATCCAATTTGAAAAATATAGAATTGCAACGAAAGAATAGAGGAAATCTTTATGGAAGAGAAAACATTTTATTTTAAGAATAATAAGAAATTACTTTGATCATTTAAATTTCTCTCTGATATGAAATAAAATTTAAATTACAGGATAGCTCTCGTAAAGCTCGTTTTTCGGAACCATTGGAAATTATTGATCTAATTGTGGATATTATGTTTATTGTCGATATTATTATTAATTTCAGAACAACTTATGTCAATGAAAATGATGAAGTTCGTTGCTGTCATGTTAAATTTTAAAATTTTCATTTTATTTCGATTGATGGATTTTTTGAATTATTTCATGCCAAAATTCATTTAATAATTTGAAATTTACGTAATGAATAAAATATCATTAATAAGTTAAGTTTAACTTTTTCATTCAAAAAATTTTATTTACTTTTTAGGTTGTATCACATCCTGGAAAGATAGCAATACATTATTTTAAAGGGTGGTTTATAATAGATATGATTGCTGCTGTGCCCTTCGACCTTCTTCTTGTAAATACAAACAGTGACGAGGTTACATTTTATCATATCTTTTTATACTTTTCTTACATTTACTTCCAGAATTACTTAGAATATGATAGCACCAAATTAGCATTAACTTAGGTTAATGAAAATGAAAAAAAAAAAAAAAATATTATTATCATTTGATAAATACTCTTATTTTATTTTCAGAATGAATTTGAGTCATTCATTAAAAATTTAATGAAACTACTAACCTTCTTATGAACATAAGAAATTCTTAGTATACCATTTGTTTTTCTTGCCCAAATCTTACGTTAATTAAAAAAGCAAAAGAGATAATATGAGAAGACTTCATTTTATGAAAAGTTATATTACAAACATTTTTCCTTCTTTTAAATTAGAATTATTATTATTATTATTTAAATTAGAATTGTTATTTTAGTGATAATCATAAAAATGCAATGACTATCTGACTTTTGCTTATCAAATATCTAAACTGTCGAACAATCATCCTTGATGGAGTAATTCATATTGCTAAGATAAGATGGAAATTTTGAAAATTTATTTTGTATTGATAATTTAGTTCAACAAATTTCTGACCATCTTTTTTAGCTAATTATTTTTTCATTTGAAAATGAATCTTAGAGCGAATTAACTATTCATTCTCTTTGATAATGTAGAAAAAAAAAATATTGTTCTAGATCATCTAATTAATAAATAATCTAGATCATCTAATTAATATTGCATCTAATTAATAATATCTAATTAATAAAGTTTTGAATTACCAGTTTAATATTGCTCACTAGATTTGGTAAGAGATAGAGCATTGTGCGAAATAATTAGATTAAGTAATTAAAATTAAATTACAAAATAATTAAGAAAAATAAGCAAAACTAAGATCTGATAATGTTTAATACATCTTAGCCTTTGTGAATGACACAGTAGGTAGATTTTAGAATTATCCTAAAAAATGGTTAATTAATTATGCTAATTAGATTAACTGAAATTTAATAAAGATTAATATCATTAAAATTAGGAGTATTACATTTTTGCGACAATTTAAATGAATTTTACTTTCTTCACCGTATATATATATATATATAATCATTCTTTAAAAAGGTCACTTCAATACTTAATACAATCAATTTTTTTACTAGAACATTATTGATACTTGCATGATGACATATTAAGGAAAGATAACAATGCGATAAAAAACTTTTTGATTATATATTAAATTTGAAAAGAAAAATGAAAGTTTTTCTTTTTTTTTTAAGATCGGTGGGCTCAACAAGGACGAGGTAAATTGCAAGCAATTATTCATTCTTGGCTCGTTTTTTTTTCTTTTTTTTTCTTTTTTTTTTGTCTTTCTGCTTATAATTTGCATGATATGAAAGGTGCAAATGCCTGCACGATAAGTTTTTTTTTTTTTTTTTTTACTTTATCCCTTTTTTTGTTTTTAATTTATTCATTTTAGAAATATGAAGCAATGTGCCATTAACATGTTTTTCATGAAACAATAGAAAAAAAAACTTCCTTTACCTTCCACTTAATACAAATTAATATCATTTCATACCCAAAAAATATTTTCATTTTTTGTTTTTTTTCTGATAAATTTTAATTTCCTTTTTTATAAAAGAAAAAAAAAATTTGTTTCAAAAAATATTCCCAATAAAAAAAGTAACTAATTTTAAATCATGACAAGCGGAAAAAAAAAAAAAGAAACAAATAATAAAATTTGCATTACAGTCCTTCTTACTGATCTCTTTGCCCTGGTGACCATTTCAAAGAAATAGTTAAGACTTTGATGAAATTGTGAGTATCGTAGATGGATGAATTATAAGGTACAAAGCATTTTAAATTCTAACAAATATTATCAGATAATAACTAAAACTAATCGCTTGCTGCTTTAATGATAGTTCAATCTAATCTCTAACTATTGAATGGACGGAAAAAGTTAGATTTGAAATAAATTTTTAATTCTCATTCCTTCATTAATGCTGATAATAATAACTCCGAAAAAAAACTTTTTTGTTTAAAAATTCATCAGCAATGTAAATAACAATTACATTTGACTAACCATTTAACGACGCATAATTTGAGTTAAATTCCAATAAAGTAACAATAAGTTTAAATAATTAGAAGAGAAATTACTATTTTAGAAAGATAAAAAAAAAAGTCGCTTTATATTAATTTTATTTTGAATCTACTTCTCTTGATACTTTTAATTAAGTTATTTTATGCAAAAAAAAGAGGAAAGATATTACATCAATGGTTAATAATATCTCGATTAAATAATTAGAAACTTTTTTGTCCCTTATTGTGTAACAAAATTTTTTGTGATTTAAAATTTATCAAAAATTAATTTTTAATTATATTCATTCATATGAAATGCTCAAAAAGCTCTTGTATTTTTGATTCATTGGCGTCTGTGTCCTTTTTGAATTTCTAAATGATAAAGCAAATAATTACATTGTCAAAGAGAATTGCTACAACAAATAAATAAGTTTGAAAAGAAAAGAATCCTTACAATTTTAAACGATTACCAAGATAGTTAATGAAATGTATAATAGATTGATCGATTAATTTACTTAGCTTAATTAATTTTTTTTTTTTCTTGAAACTACTATTTAGACAAATGTGTCTCGTATAGGTTATCAAACAAAATTTACATCAAAATTTACATATTTTGGTATGAGAAGATGTAATATCTAAATAGTTATCCTTGACATGAATTCAATTTAAAAACTTTACATTGAATTCAAGCCGAAATGCTTCAGTAAAACAAAATTTTACAAAATTTGAAATTTATCAGTTAGCAATTATACAGGGAACTTATGCATTTATCAAATTCCGAGAAATTATCATTGATGTTAATTTGCTTTTTTTTTTTTGCTCAAAGTTTAACTTGAAATATTTCAGATTCACAAAAGTTTTTTAATAATTTAAAAATTCACAGAGACTTTTGCAGTATTTTTAAGTCATTAATTTTAACTCAAAGAATGAAAGCATAATAATTAAGATTTTATTTATTTTTTGATCTGTGTGCTAATTTCACAAAATTGCTACTCCTAACCATTTTTTGTTTCTTGTGCTAAATTTTTACTCGGTTTCAAATTTTTATTCAATATAAATTGTGGCAAAAGAATAAAAAAAAAAAATTGAAATTCGAGTAAAAATTTAAATTTAAAATTAACTGCAAAATATTGACATAGTGCTTTTTTTTTTTGTAATTGAAAAATAAAACAAAAAAAAAAAATTTCTTTTCCTGAACAATTTTGAAATTTTTAACAAAAATTCAAGCACTGAAAATATTTTGAAGTTTATTTACAAACAACAAAAAAAAGGAGTGAAGTGAAAATTTTTTATTAAAATTTTTACATTTTTTTTTTTTTTAAATTTTAGACTACCACTTTAATTGGATTACTGAAAACCGCTCGTCTGCTAAGATTAGTACGGGTAGCCAGGAAACTGGATCGTTATTCCGAATATGGTGCTGCTGTCTTATTACTACTTATGGCCACATTTGCATTAATTGCCCATTGGCTTGGCTGTATTTGGTATGCAATTGGAAGTGCTGAATTGCCTCATAAAGAGTTCACATGGTTACATCAGCTTGGTATATTTTATTGAAAAAAAGGAAACAAAGTCAAATAATTGTATTGGCATAAGCCGAAAAATCTTTATTAGATGAATTTCTGTTAAAATTATTAATTCTTATAAATTTTATTATCATAATACAAATGAAGTATATTTGATTTGTTAACTGTTTATTTTTAGATGAAATTTTAGGAAAGAGAGAGAGAGAGAGAGAAAAAAAAAGAGTTTTTTTTTTTTTCTTACTTCAGCATTCTTTTCATATTAGATAGAGTTTGAAATAGAATAGTTAGATGGACTGAAATATCACTATGTTCAATTTTAAATTATTTATTTTTAACATAGTGTGCAGAATTACTGTGAATAAAAGTAGTTATTCCATTTTATTTAAATGAATGATTAATTTAACATTTCAACGTTTTAATTACAGCACGTCATTTAAATGAACCATACTTATCAACGAACGGAAGTGTGCCAACTGGTGGACCGTCATTAAAATCACGTTACGTTACGTCACTTTATTTTACACTCTCAACAATCACCTCAATTGGTTTCGGCAATGTTTCTGCTACTACTGATTCTGAAAAAATTTTTACTATTATTATGATGATTTTAGGATGTTAGTTCTTTCTTTTTTCCTTTTTTTTCTCTCTTTTTTTTTTTTTTTTTTTATCTGACTTATTTGAATTAAAATTCTGAAGTATTAAAAGCAACGCAATAGTAAGTATATGAAATTTTTGAATTTAAATTTGATTATTTTTTTTTTTTTTTTCATTTAAGGATTTGATTTTTGAAATTTTAGCATTAATGTATGCATCTGTATTCGGCAATGTATCAGCAATAATACAACGCCTATATAGTGGTACAGCAAGGTATCATACGGAAATGTCTAGGTTACGGGAATTCATCCGTTTTCATCAAATTCCAAATCCTCTACGACAAAGGTTGGAGGAATATTTTCAACATGCCTGGTCTTACACCAATGGTATCGACATGAATACCGTAAGTGTACCTTTCTCTTTTTTTAAAAAAAAAAAATCTATTATTTAATTTCAGAAATTGTTGATATTGTCATATCAGTATTACATCATTCATAATAATTCTATGCTTTTTATCAGTAAAGTTTGATTTTTTTCATTTTTTTTTTTTTATTTTCTAATTCTGATAATAATTCTGAAATTATTGGCAGGTATTGAAAGGTTTCCCAGATTGCCTTCAAGCAGATATATGTTTGCATTTGAATCGAAATTTGCTCAACAATTGTCCAGCATTTGCTGGATGTTCACCTGGCTGTCTGCGAGCCTTAAGCATGAGGTTATTTTGCGCCTTATATTTCATTGATTCATTGATCAGTTCTGTGACATAGTTTGTAATTTTTCAAAATTAAAATTTGAAATATGAATAGAACAAATTAATTTACAATGATTATTCATCAAGTATAGCTGAATTGATTATATTATTATATTACTATATTTTGATATAACTAAATTATTAAAATAATATCTTCTCTGTGCATTTCTACACATAACAAAACGAAACAAATTACAGGTTTCGAACAACACATGCTCCACCAGGTGACACCCTGGTGCATCGAGGTGATGTTCTCACTGGATTAAATTTTATTGCCAGAGGTTCCGTGGAAATTCTCAAAGATGATATGGTTGTAGGTATTCTCGGTATGTTAGTTTTTAGCATTTTTTTTTTTAATAATTAGATAGCATAATTAATATATGTAATTTCTTGTTCAAATGTTTTTAGCAAATATTTAAAATGATTTAACTTCTTTTTTAAGTGTCAAATTTTAGGAAAAGATGATATCTTTGGGGAAAATCCGTTGCTACACGAAGATGTCGGCAAATCATCATGCAATGTTCGGGCCTTAACTTATTGTGATTTGCACAGGATATTACGGGATGACTTGCTTGATGTGCTTGACATTTATCCTGAATTTGCTGAAAATTTTTGTCGCAATTTAACTATTACATATAATCTAAGAGACGTTAGTTTCTTTCTTTTGCCTTTTTATTATATTTTAAATTATTTATAAAGTAGCAAAAAAGTGGGGGTAGTAATAGTATTTTCAAATATTTTTTTTTTATGACTTTATGAAAAAATATCTTTCTTAAATTAGCATTTATTTAAGTTCCTTTTTTTTTTCTTCATATTCTTTCCTTTCTTCCTGAAATTATGACATTTAACTGATTTAGGAAGCTCAGTCAATGAGGAAACGACTTGACAGACATAAACTTTTACGAATGTCATCATCGTTGGACAAAGACAAAATATCTTCAATCCAACGAGAAGGTTACAAAATATTGAGAAACTTGTGCAACTTATGTTTAAATCCTTTTATTTTGATAAATTTCATTTATTTATCTCTAAATTCCTATTAGTTAGCTGTGATTAATTTGCTAAGCATTGATTCGAAATGAAAGGAAAGAGGAAAATTCTTAAGGGATAAAAAAAAATTGAGGACAAGAATGAAATAATAGGAAAACAGAATACATAATCAAAAACAAAAGGAATTTATGAAATTTGTTTGAAAAAAAAAAAAAAAAAAAAACGCACAACATTTCTTTGTTTCTGGAACGAAGTTTTTCACAGTGAATTATTTATTATTTTAAAAAGTTTAACAAAAAGTTTTAAAAATTCACGATTCAAAAAAGTATGCCCATTTAATTAGAATGGAATTGAAATATTTTTAGGTTCGTTAGAAAAGAGGGATGATTTTGTGACCCGAACCGAGCGAACAAGTTAGTATTAGGCTTATTCTATAAAGAAAATCTAATAGTTATACTAATTTGAAACATTTCATATTTCAAATATTAGTGATTTAATAAACCAATTAGTATTGCTTAGATAACTTATTTGTTTAATTAAATTATGAAAAATTGACAAGTGGTTGTTGCTAGCATCTTAATAACTAGTGCAGATGTCTATAAATATCTCTCTTATTGTTTTATTAAATATCTTTAAACCATCAATAGTTCAGTCAATTATTTGAAGATTGAAATAGGAGTGCATTTGACGTACGATCACGTCACTATGTCAGATATTCATAAAATGACTGAACAGTCCCAGTAATTCATGAATAAATTGCTGTCTGTAATGGATATATACTTAGTTTGTTGACAGTAAGCGCTGCAATCATATCGTCGACGTGTCGAAAGGACTTCACTGACAAAGAAAGATAAGAAAGCTTATCACAAAATTGTCAACAATCCTGTGTTAGGCAATCAGTGTTTTTTCTTCTAATTTCTTGTTAATTAGCTTAAATTGTCAGAAGAACTGCAAAAGGAGAAGTGTCGCAGAATTTTCTTGCAATCTTCCTTACATTTAAAAAATGCATAAAATAAAATGAGTATTTTTGTATTAAATTTTAAGTTCTTCTCTACCTTCGATAAACTTACAAAAATTTATCAATCCGTTTAATTTATCATACATTGACAAATCAATTCTATCAATGACATTCTATACTCACCCATAAAGGCTATATTTCTTCCATATTCAGAGATTTTCTCATTTATTCATTTATCGAGATTTGATAGATTTCACTTCTTTTATCTCTTTTGTTACTTTTTTTGATGAGTGATTACTATTTCTAACCTTCAATACCCATCTATTATATTTGTTCGAATTCCGCGATTTATTGCTAAACTTACATGACAAAAAAACTTTTGATAAAGCGTTCTAACATTTTAGAAAATTAGTTATCAGAAATAACGTTCTCAAAAAATTTCCTGAAATTTCTCTTTATTCATTTCTAATTTATCAGGGAACTTCTAATTTTCAGTGAGTAATCGTTCCGAGGACGATGATATTCGTTATCAGATGTTGGAAAGGAGACTTAGTGATATTGAAAGGTGTGGATGTCATTGTTCTTTAATTTATTTATTGCTTTGAATTTTTCACTTTTTTACTTTAAAGACTTAGTTAAATTTAATTTCAAATTAAAATTTTTCCAGTCCAATAATTATTTTAATTTTTGCAGCCATCTGGAGAAAATGGAAAATAAAATCAACAGCAGCCTTGAACAAATTTTGAGGGTTTTAATTCCGGAAAATGCATTAATTAATTCATCTTCCGGTCGTTCATCAAAGGGTACCTCTGTTCGAACGATTTACTCATCTCGTAGTGCCTCAGGAATTCATCCAGTTAGGGTATCTAAATACATAACTTTTCTAATCTAATACTATGATCCTAGACCTGTCAAAAAAATTGCTACCGGAATTTCCTAATATGCTGAAATATCAAATGCATAGACGTAAATTGATTCTTTTAATTCTTCATTGCAATTTAGTTAATAGATTTAAACAGCAAATATTTTTCAAAAATTTGAAGTTTCTTTCAAATTAATGTAATTAATATACAATAGTCTTCATTGCAGTTTTTATTGGAAATATTTCATAAGAAGAATTCTGATATTATTTAGACATTAATCTTTAACGTTTAACCATTTACTTTTTTTTTATTAATTTGCATAATTTGCAGTTGGGAAATAGAAATGAAGAATTGATACCATTGAGAATGCCAACCAGTTATAGTGGAATAGATGATGTTAATAGTCCATTAATTGGTACTAGTACTACACCTCCAATACTGCTATCAACCACTTCACGCTCACTTCAACCTCGTCGTTCGGGTCATCTCTCATTGGTCTCTGCTCCATCGGGTCAATCAACACCAACCAGGTCTGAACTATCACCTGAAGATACTGATACATTGTTGTAGCAGTAACTAAGATTACGGTTTCATCCTTTATCTTCCTTTCATTTCATAAGAAATTTTTTTTTTTTTTTTTTTGTCAAATTTCTTTTTTAACATCCTCATTTACTTCCTGCTCCTTTGAAATCATCTCATTGTATGTAATAGCGAGTTTTATGCTCAATTAGCATATCATAACACAAATATTCCACCATTCATCCTTTTCAACTTATCATTTATACAGTAATAAATCAATCTTCCGATCTATCCGATTTCCTCTCTCTCTTTAAAAAAAAAAAAAAAAAAAAAAAAAAAAAAAAGGAGAATAGAAAAAAGAATCGATTCTTTCAAAATTCAAAACAAAAGTATTCACTTTTTTTTGTTGATGTGAGATGATTATTCTGAACTGAAAAGGAAAGAAAGATATTGAAATAATAAATTGCTTACAAATTATAAGTATTTGTGTTGTGGTACACAATTGATAATTCTCTTTTCTCAGGGGATCTATGTCGTCCCGGTATCCCATTATGATTTTTTACCATGCTCTTCTTTTTCATTTGTTTTATGAAATCTAAAATTTAAATTTATATTGTTCTGATGTATTCATTAATTTTGAGTGCAAATGATAGTACTATATGATAATAGATCGCTTCACTCCGGTGCCGTCTTACTTTTTTTTTTCTTTAAAAAGTTTAATTTGGATCATTGCTAAATTATTATTATAGAGAAATTGTTTGTTTGTTTGTTCGTTGGTAGTATTTCTGCGCTAAAAAACGAAATAAATAGTAAAGGAACACACATATAATCACTAAATTGATTTTAGAGAGTTTTTTTTTTTTTCAGTTAGGAATGAAATAATTTTAAATAATGCAATCCAATAACTTAAAATTTTGGAAATTGAATTCAAAACATTCAAGTTTTTTAGTGTTGAATTAGAAAATAGAAAGGAATTCTTTCACTGAAAGAAATAGCGCAAAAAAGTTGCAGTAATGCTTTTTTAGCATTTCAAATTTAAAATGATCTCGTTATTCTCTTTTTCTCCTTCCCTCGCTCTTGCTCTTTCTAGATTATCCTGAGATTTTTGTGTATTTCTAAGTATACCAACCAAACAGATGCAGTTTCTATTTATTAAATTAAGAAAAAATAAATAAAATCATACAAATCATTTTAACAAAGTTATCTGTCATAACAGTCCCATGAAGGTTTACTGGATTGAGAATAAAAAGAAGTGACTTCTATGGTAAAGCCATCTGTTAATGAATAGTTTGTGGAAAAGCTTGGATATACATAGAAATTCCAAATGATTACGTTGTTTTTTTGTTTTACCTGAAAAATTGTAAGAGTGAGTGATTTGATGTGATACTATTATTTGAAATGACATACCTCTTTTACAAATTCTTTTTTCCATCCCTTTAATAACAGATCATGCAAAAAAAAAAAAAAAAAAGAAAAAAAAAATGTTAAAAAATCGAAACGTATCCAAATCTTCTAGCAAATCATTCATTAATAAGTGGCTTTATCAATATATTCGGAAATTCATCACGATCGTTCAGGCAAGCGTAAACTTTTAAAGTTTTGCTCAAAAAGCAAACAATAATTAAGTAAATTAACCATTGCATTCAACATTTTTGCTAAACAAATTTTCTGAAAATTATGAAAACTGCAGAATATTTCGATATCATTTTACTTTAAGAAAATGATCAGAATCAAAATTACTGTCGTATTGAAATGATCAAATTTTTTTACCAGTAATAAGCTAAATGACAAAGTTCTAAAAAAAAAAAAAAATTTCAACTAGTTTCAGAATAATAAAGATGAAAAATACTACTACCACTGTAAAAAAATGGTAATGAGTTCAAATTGTGAAATGGAGAAAATGTGGAATCTTCCTGCAAACTTCATACATCACCGGATTGATATTTTATTGATCGTAATGAATTATCCCGTTTTTTCTCATTTATTCGAGATTCAAATTTTGAACCAAGCCAATAATTTTCCTGAGAATTATGAAAGCTGCAAAATATTTCAAAATTTCAATTTCAAATTGATCAGGAAAAAAAAAAAATTAAAAGGATGATCGAATTTTATGACTTTCAGGAGGGAATGAGCCCTAGACACCTCACGAATTTATTACTAATCCTTCACGAATATCCTAGATTTTATCAAATTGAAATCCTAAGATCACACAAATTTCCTTGTACCTACATGTGTGAACATACCAGAAATTTGAGCAGTTGGATAATCAGCTATAACCAAATAATTATTAAAGTCAACAATATGCATTAATTAAAAATGCTATTTCAAATTCACTCACCTCATACTGTCCAAACAAAATGTATGAGACTATATTTACCAAGTGTAGAAGATGTAACCACATTCATGATCATAGATTACTCAATTCTCATACTACTAATGACGATGATGTTACGCATCGCTCATTTGTAAGTTACAAGCCAGTGGGCCGTTAATATACATTAAACTGTCATTGCATTAAAGCTTAATTATTATTTGTATTTCGCTAAATGATGAAATCAATATAATAATTAAACCAAAACAAAACAAGGATGTATGAAGAAAACAGAAGCATAAGCATTCTTACAATAAGATTTTCTTTTTACAATTCAATATTTAAAAATGGACAATCGATGTTTGGTTTTTTTTCCTTTTTAAAATATTTTAAAGACGATATGAATTCTTAGACAACAAGTAAAACAAAGTGCCGTGCATCTAAAAAATACCATAATTTCTCACCAACAAAGAACACCTTTTTAAAAATCTGTACTTGATTATTTTAAACGCATTTATCTATTCAGCTCAACGACTGATTAAATCAACAAAAATAGTGAGCAGTTATGCTCCAAAACGAGGTAACCGTAGCAGCGGAAGCGGAATAAAGACAAGAATTGGGCTGAACTGAAACTGAAAAAAAAAGTAGTCGCTCATCTAAAAGGGTCTGCATAATAACATAGGTTCTCGCTCATTAGCAATTCACAAACTTCTGCAAGGTGCAAAAGAATATAAGATGAAATATAAAATGAAAATAAAGACTCACAAAAGACAACCACGATTAAGTTAATGAGAAAATATAAAGAGAGAGTGAGGCATATATTAATCATAAAAGCGCCTAAAGCGACTTCCTGATATTTGATAAAAAATGACCTAAAAGTAAAAGTAATTAAAGTTTCGAATATGACCTGAACTTACCGAAATTTCTAGATAGGAAAAACAAGCAAGTAAATCTCTCCGAAAACTAGATCATCATATTTAGCTATCTTTGCAAAGGAAAATTTTTAAAGATGCGAGAATTTCAACTGCTTTCATTTTCACCATCATCATCATTCTCGTCATCTTCATCATTATTTACTCCAACGATATCCTTCTTCTTCGTACTATCATCATCCTGCTTTATATTTCCATCATCACCATTACCATTATTATTACTACTCTCAGCTTCCAATCGTGCTTCTTCTTCCGCTTCAAATTTTTCCAAAGCAGCCCGTTCTTCCTCATCCAAAAACTTTGGCTCGATAATATGAGCAGCGAGATCCTTCATTAAGCCGAAAGCAAGAAAACGTTTCTTGAAAATCTTCATAAGAGGTTCATCGGGCAACACATAACGTTTATCCTGAAAAACTAATATAACATTTTTTATATTAAAACGGAAAGAATAAACGATTACCCATTTCCGATTTACGATTCAAAAAGGAAAAGAAGAAACTTCAGCGTCGGTCGCATGAAGTCGGAACTTTTGTAACTGCTTAAATGAGGGCAACATACTTTTGGATCAAGTAAATTATTGCTCCGAAAATATGCCCACATTGCTTTAATCACATCACAGCGTCGCATGTATCGCTTACCACATACTGCAGCAAGATCCTCTGTCAATGCGCAATAAACATTATATGGACCCTAAGAATAACAATAGTATGAGACTCAAAAAAGAATATCAACGTCATAAAAAATGTGAAACATATAAAAATTTTCATGAAGGAAAAAAAAATGCAAAAATATGAAAAAAAGAAAATTTGCAACTTATATATAAAATAGAAATAAAAATGAAAATCGTTAGCTATACAACTCCGCTTTAATCACCTCATCGCAAAATGTTTAATCACTCAGTGTAAAGGTTCAGTCACTAATATACATTTTGTGTTGAAACAGAAAGAATAAACGATTAACTCATTTTCGACGTTTTTGTTTTTTACGTATTACTTTATATTAATTAAATATATGTCAGAAAGAGACATATACCGTTTACTGGGAAGATATTAACAAACTTTACCAAGCAATTAAAACACTGCACTCAATTTGGTCCTAGCCTAAAATACTGCTTTATTGCATAAAAACATCTCTTAGTACACTTTAAATCATTGTGATTTTCATAAAAATATAATAAAAATATGAAGGAGATCCCTCAATACATTCCACAAATCATTTTTCATTTATAAATAGTAAACTTTAGACCTTCTTTTTGCGAGGCTTTGATCCACCTTCAATATTTCCTTTGTTCCTTTTCTTAGTAGTTTGTCTTGTTACCGCTGCTCTTCGCCTCTTTTGACCAACTTCCAGTAATTCTGCTTCTGAATCTGAAGACTTCCGCTTCCTCGTTTCCTAAAATCTTCAGTTGAATAAATCCAAGGTTCGGTCAATATACTGATAGATCTTCATTATGGAAATCTTGATAAAAGCTCACAAAAATTTTTAACCATCTGAACGTAGTTATAAGATGCAAAGCTTTCATTCAGAAGCAGTCCAGAAAAAAAAAAAAAAGAATTACAGGATGAAAACAAATATACAGACCTTAACTTTCTTTCTTGGTGCGCGGTCTGTAAAAACAACTGCATCATCTGATTCTGAATCCGATTTGTTATTTGTTTCTGCCTTCTGTTTCTCGGCACTATTTCTTTCAATTATCTTTAATAATTCTCAATGAGACAAAAAGTTACTGTAAACTGAGAAGAGAGAATTTCCAGATATCTTAGTGATATAACTTCACTGTAATAATAGCGCAAAACCATACATCCATTGTGATTTTATCGATTGCAGCTTTATGGTCTGTAAAGTCCACATCGAATGTTTCCTTCAGTTTTTCTCGAATTATTCGACTTGTCAGTTTATCCATCCCTGAAAAATCCAAACAACCTTTCTTAAGTTAAAAATCTACTACGTTTAAAAAGAAGACAGAAATTATTCCACTTTAAATTTCAAGCGGTCTTTTTGAACTTAAAAAATTCGAAATTATATGAAAAAAATGTAACGCACCAAACTGTTGTATTTGTCTTGCAACTGCATCCCGTATACGCTCTTCTGCTATCGGCAATCCGATGCTCCCCTTAACATCTACCATTCTTGCAAATGCTCGCAAATAAATTTCCGAATGTAAATGGTTGGAATCAAAATGAAAAACAAGTTCCTACAATCAGTTTTTTAAAGCAAGCATATCCAATCTCAAATAATCCATTGACATTATGACCTTTCAGAGATAAGGCAACTAAAATCAAGCAACCTGAATCAAAAAAAGGTAGCATAACAGTCATTTCACGAATTTATAACATTATCCTTAACATTAATTTGAAAACAACTAGCCAAAAGTTGAGAAAGAGCAATTTTGACATTGTCATCTTCTAATGATGTTTTTACCACTATTATCTTCTAATAATATTTTATCTCTGCATACCAATATAGAGCAACTAACTAAATCGAATAAAAGAGATAAAGACATGGAATGAACTAATAGCACATTCCTTCCTCATTTCTCATTTATACGCCTTTCATGAGAAATCACTAGCATATCTCGCAATTTTCATTATTCATAATTTTACTTAATTTCCAATTTCATTTAAAGTTTTGAATTCTGAAGTGCTATCCCAAGTCAATTTAAATCTAATTACGGTTCACTTCAAATATGCCCTCGTTTCATTGCAATGCAAGATGTCTTCAATACGTGACCTATGAATGATATAGACATGATTTGCAGATGGTGTCACGTGATACATCTGTATATGTACACGTCAGACGAAACGGGCAGGACGTCTCCTCACGTCCCCACGTATCCCTCACAGAACGTGTTAAGCAATTCACGCGGAAAGCTAGCCACACCCACAGAACAAGCCATCATTCTAGAACTACATTCAACTTTAGTAGCTTAATGTATCTAAAATGTTGAATGGCCGTACGGTAATTGATGGATGGTGAATTGCCCGTTTGTATTGCTGGATGAAAATTAGTAAGTATTATTACTTCTTTAGTGTGTAAGAAACTTCTGGGGCAATTACGGGTTATGACGTTTCCCTTACTTTCATATATAGATTAGATGCTATATCTCTATGGTATTCATCCAATATTTTTTTAGCAAAGCTTTCTACAGCTTTACAGGTTAAAAATAATGGAACTGGATATCGCCAAGCACTTTCAACAGTTATTAAATGGCAATGAAAACTTAAAATCGACAGGTCAAGCAGCTATTGAAACGTTAATGCGATGCATTGAGATTTCTAAAGGTTTCTTTTTTTTTCAGTCATTTTGTTTTAATTTGCTTTCTCTTATTCATGGATTTGCTTTATTCCTTCGAGAAGAGACAAAAATATGCTTTAAATTTTAGCAAAAACGGTAAATGAACTGACAGATGAATTGAGGAATGCAGTGGTTGCTATGTCAACAACTGACCATAGTATACCATCTATTCGAAGTGCTAGCGAATTATTTTTAAGGTTTGGTTTAACAAATGGTAATCGTAATCAGCCTTATAAAATGTTTTTCTTGAAGCTTTTCTTTAATGTGATTAACAGTGGGGATAGGATGGACATAATATGCTGTGTGCGATGCAGAATGAAAAAAATGCTTTCAGAAAGTTTACAAGTAGATTAAATCAGATATGAAATGCATTTCTTCTTATTAAATTAGCACCAGTAGTTATAGGTTTATATCACTTGCTACACCTGAAGAGAATGCACAGGAATTTAGTATTTTAATGCGTAAATACAAGGAGCGCGGAAATATTTTTATTGAGCGAGTTGAACTGAGCAAAACGCTGATAGCTTGTTTTGCAGTGCCTTTTATTCGAAACAGTATGGTAACTTTCTTATCAAATAATTTATTCTTTATCTTCCATTTACTTTAAATATGTTTTCGGATTGGTAACTATTAGTACCATCTCGTCGAAATCTTTTGTTCTGTCTTTGGTCGGGTTTAAAATGACGAAAAGTTTAAAACTCTACTATTTTTATGACTAAACTAAATCTAATGAAGGAGGAGGAAAACTTTAAAATTCTACAAGTTATTAAAATTACTACTGCTCAATATTGAAAATCTTAAATTTTTAGCGCATACTTACCCATTCATACAGTAAGGTTGTATTGGAAGTGTTGTTACATGCTAGGAGAAATGGCGTTAATGCACATGTTTTCGTTACAGAATCTTGCCCAGATAAATCAGGTAGTTTTGTTTTTTTTTTTTTTTTTTTCTAGCAATTCTTCCAGAGTTTGTAGTTTATTTTTATTCATGTTTGATGGACATTGCGTTAGCTTGCTCTTTAATCATTACAAATTGTGTGATATAAACTTCTGTCGAACTAACAGGTGATCTTCAGGTAATGTTATGATTAAAGCATTAAAAGATGCTGGAATTCACTGCACATTAATATTGGACGCCGGAGTTGGGTATACTTTAATTCATGACATTTAAATAGTTGGATATTCGTTTCTTTTGGATGTAATTTGCGTTATTCTTTTGTTAATAAATATAAACGTAGCGGTGTAACTATCAAAATATTGTCTCTTATAACTGAAAATAAAGATCAGGAATGCTGAGACTGATAATTTGATATGCAGTATTTGAGATCATAGTACTTACTATTCTTTATTCTAATTAAAACTATCATGATTTATTTTCTTGGCCCTACAGAAACTCCTTACGCTGGGTAGGAAAATTGAGTGTAGTTCATTAACAAATCTTAGAATACTATATTTTCTAAAAGTTAATGGTTCTTTATTCCAGTAGAATGTTGTAGATATATAATGGAAACAATTGATTTGGTAATGGTTGGTGCAGAAGGTGTTATGGAAACTGGTGGTATCATAAACAAAATTGGTACACATCCGTTGGCAGTATGCGCGAAAGCAATGCATAAACCATTTTTTGTTATGGCGGAAAGTATCAAATTTGTGAAGGAATATCCTTTAAATCAGAATGATATACCTATTGAATTCAAGGTTTGACTTATTTTTCTTTTTTGTTAATCATTTCCCTAGTCGTTCTAGAGAAATTTTATTGTTAATTTTTTTCATTGATTGTGTTTTTTCTTGTGAAGGAAGGCTATAAGTTATCAAATATTTGTTTAGATTTTTTTGATTTTTTCGGATTATCTATTCCGACGAAAAATGGTACAAATCTTCACCATTCGTTTAAAGTTTGAATTAAGTGTTAATGTAATCTTCAGTATGCGGCTTCAACTTTGACAAAACATAAGTTTGACGGTGATTTTTCAAGTGAGCATCCACTTGTCGACTATACTCCACCACAATATATAAATTTGCTTTTCACCAATCTTGGTATTTTGACACCTGCGGCTGTTGGTGATGAACTTATTAAACTATATGTATAATGTGGTATAATGTGGTTATTTTTATTGCCAACTAGGAAATTTTTCTCTCAATTCTTATGAGTTACAAAAGCATATCTTATCAAATTTTCTAATAGTTCTCTTGGAATAGGAGCATCGTTTTTGCTGTTAATACATTTTACGTTCCTGATCCATTTCACTCTTAATTATTCGGCATGTCAAATTCAGTGATGATTTTTTTTTCCTGATGAAAAGGAATTTTGAAATAATCACTAATTTTCATCAATAGATTTCTATCCCTTCGGTTCGATTTTAATAAAGAATTGTAATTTTGTTACTTTAGTAATTAAAGCATCGTGTTAAGTAATTGACTTGAAATGAAACAACTAAGTTAATAGCAGAAGCAGTCAAAACGGCTAAATCAAATGCAAATGTGTAAAAATCCGTTAAGCGAATGTTTTTTTTTATAATCAAATCCGATCAGAGTTTGCCTTCTAGCAATAAGTAAACCTTTTTATGAGAAAAACCGTTTATATACATAGTAAAAGAACTACTACTTAGGAAAGCCGATGATCAATGAAAAGCAATATTATGCAGGAATGTATGCAAATTGTTGTTTCATCCTTACCACTTCTTATATATGTATATTTGTGTATAGTGGTTTACGTTTTTTAAGCGTTTATACAGATCTCCTACCGTTTTTGTTTATGAGACCTGCATTTTTCATTCATAAATGCTATATTTGTTGATACAGATAAAAGAAATCCTTAAATGATTATTTTTCTAAAACATAACACTGAACAGCTCAAGTTCATCAAGCAGTATTTATCAAAATCACACATTAATGGTTTATTCGTTTAAATTGCTTATCCTGATGAAAAAGAATCATGAAATACTCACTTTAAAAAGACGCATTCGATTGTGTGTTTGGAGAGATGTTCTTAATATGTTATGAAGTAGGAAGCATAGTTCAAGCAATAGGTGATCGAAACATTCATTTTAAAAAAGCAACTTTTCTTGTTATTCACATGGTTAACTTTAATTCCTACACGGAAAAATTAATTGGACATTTGGCACGGCTGTGGTATCTTTGGAAGTGAATCTAGGCATAAGTTCGATATAACGATCAGTTGAAATGTGTTCCTTTTGCTGCACTGCATGGTTTATTCGACAGCCACAGAAAGGTGGCTGAACATTTGATCCTTGGTGCTAGTAATTTTTCGAGTCACTGCATTACTTTTATATTATTATGAAAGGAATTTTGTGATATTATGCCACGATGAAAAATTAGTGACTTAAATTGACGACCTGAAACATGGCTCAAATTACAACGTTCCCTATCGGAGTAAATGATTCGGATGTCTAGCTTTCTTAATTTACAAAAGTCAGTTTTTCCGGATAACCGTTCCTTTTTTTTATAATCAATTCTTCCATTACTCTAATCATCCTCTCTTTCCAGTTCAATCGCTTAATTTATTTCGATGTGAACCAACAATAAGGACAATTGATTGGCTTGGTGGATTTCAAAAATATAATCCTTGAATTACCAGTACTACTTTTTTCGAATTGAATTAACAGAAAACGGAAATGTTAAACTGATGTCGATTATAAAAAAAAAAGTAGCGTACCTGTTAGATGATGTGGTAGAGGTGTACTTTTCATTTTCCTTTATGAACAATCGCCAATAAACTATTAAAATGGAATACACAGTAAACATAAAACGAGAAACAAACAAATAAATAATGCAAAGAAATGAGAAACGAAACGAATGTGTTGCAAGGAATTTTAGATTAAAACTTTATCAAGTAGCAAAATATCTGAAATGACGAAAAATTTTGAATGTCAAGCTTCCTTAAAGACTGATGAGTAAACAAAACCACTGTTGTTGCTTTTTCGAAAAAAAAAGTTTAACTTGAAAGTCTTGAAGCTTAATCTAGTATGATGGAAAGTCAACAAAAAAGAATAATGAGCAAATGGTGCAATCACATTCCTTTTTTATCCACCCTAATTAATTCTTTGCTAAGGAAAAAACAATATGGTTTCTTGCATATGACTTTTAAGTGAACTAAGCCAAACTGTAACAATTCTCATGGATCTAATATACTCAGCTAACTTTTCAAATATTTTCACTCCCACGGAATTTGGAAATTTAATGATACAGTACAAAAACCGTAGAAGTTATCATTTAAAGCGTTTCAATGATTTTAAATATAAGACAAACAATTAATTTAGTCATATTAATTAAATACTTTTTAGTTCAGTTGTCGTACCTTTTTGGAAGAGTAAACTGTCAAAGCAATCTCTACAGAGTAGTCTAAATTAACGCTAATAAAAGTACCTGCAATAAGTAAGAATTTGAAATCCGTTTTGAAAATTTTTCCTGAAGAAATTCATTTACGCTTAGGATTGCTTAGATATTTAAAATCATTGAAATGCTTTAAATGATAATTTCTACGGTTTTTGTACTGTTCCAAATTCCGAGGGAGTGAAAATATTTGAAAAGTTAGCTAAGTATATTAGATCCATGAGAATTGTTATTTCTTCATCTTTTTGATTTCTCTTTTTTCTCCTTTTTGACCGCACCACAGTAACTCTTTCTCTTGTGCTGCACGCAAGTAAGTCAACAGAGGGATCGATCAATTTGCCCTCTTGCACAAAACTGACTCTTCTAGTGGTGCATGACAAATGCGCTCCTATGGAGTGTGTATAAGGACGAGACCTAGCAATTGTCACGTCTCTCTTCCACTCCTCAACCTGACAAGACCGCCCCGCTAAGACTATACATGCAAATTTTGAATGAGATAATACTTGTTTGCGTGTTATATCGTTGTTATGCAAGAATTGTGCGAGAATAAATAATACAGTATGTAGAATATTTTGTATCATTGAAACGACTGTGGATTTGCAGAAAACCTGAATTCTTTCTTCCTGTCAATTCCAGAAAAATAATTTCATATCATTTAGACAACGACGGACCTATGCTGATTTATGGGTTTATAAATGATTGTAAGTTTAGACTGCAAATGACTAAACGTATGCAACCTTTTTCTTCTCAAAATCTGAAAAAAACAAATATGAAATATTTAAAGAGACTAATTTGCATAAATTCATTTGTCATATTTATTTCATTAGAAATCAAATTATCAAAACAACAAAATGCTTCGCTTGTGCAGTTCTAAACAAAATGTTGCAGATGATTATTTACCGATGAAGAGGATAAAAATATCTCAGATTTGTTGGTATTTTTGAACTTATTCAATCAAAGCCATTTTCCAACCTGAATCTTCACTTCATATCTATTTCCAACCTGAATCTTCACTTCATATCTATTTCCAACCTGAATCTTCACTTCATATCTATTTCCAACCTGAATCTTCACTTCATATCTATTTCCAACCTGAATCTTCACTTCATATCTATTTCCAACCTGAATCTTCACTTCATATCTATTTCCAACCTGAATCTTCACTTCATATCTATTTCCAACCTGAATCTTCACTTCATATCTATTTCCAACCTGAATCTTCACTTCATATCTATTTCCAACCTGAATCTTCACTTCATATCTATTTTTTCTTTCATTCGTTACATCAATATTACTTCATTTTGTTTGCATATTAAATTTCCTTTCGACATTCTACATCATCTTTTCCCTTTTTTTTCAACTTATTTCTAAGCCAATTCTTCCATTCTCTATAGTAACAGATTTATTAATCAGCTATAGAGAATTTACTGATTTATTCGATAGCTCAAGAACTTTAAATATAAGTTGGAAAATAAGATCAATTTTAAAATTTACATTTCGAATACAATGAATAAAGAAGAGATGTAGCTGAAGGAACAATTCAGGTAAGCATTCAATTTTTTCAAATTTCCATGAAGTAATCAACTCTTCTATCAGCACGAGAAATTGATTTTATCATCTAAGAAAAGGGTAACCGTTTGAAAATAATCATTTGAAGACGAAAAAGGAACGTGCTATCATAAGAAAATAACACATTGATCCAAAGTATCACTGGAAAAATACTGATATTCCGCGAATTGTGTTCTACGGTATTAAATAAAAGGTAGAACAGAGAGAGAGAGAGAGAGAGAGAGAGAGAGAGAGAGATTTTACTGTTGAAAGAAAAGAATGAATAAATTGATCATCTTTATAATCTGTATTTTATGAATGAAGTGATATTAAACAAAATAAGAATTATTGTATCAGAAAATATAAAATGATGTAGAACAATAAATCAATAAATGGCGTTGAAATGAGTTAAGCATTTTGTGTGTTCTTTTTTTTTTTACAGTTAAAGATGAAAGCTATCATTGTGATGAATGTGATCAGCGTAATCAATGTGGTACATGATTAAGCGTATACGAACAAAGAAATGGGAATAACCGAAATGCGAATTAAACCGAAAACGAAATTCGGGAAAGCATGATGAAGAGGTAATTCCACCATATTATCTTCATAGATTGCAAATGATTATTAAATGAAATTAAACAAGATAAATCGAAGTGATTAGTCAATGACTGATAGAAAAACTACATATTTAACTGGTGGATAAATCTGTTAATGTTTCAGTTATGATTAATATGCGACAAATATCAATACAGAGAAGTAGGATTTGCTTTTTACAGAATGAATTAGTAATCTAAATGTAAAAAAAAAAAAAAAAAAAAATTAATAATTTTTTGATCAGTTTATTGTCAGTTTCATTTAAATCATTAACAGGTTTATATCATTAATAAAATAGACCTGGAATATATTCAGGTTATTGCCACAAAATGCTTTTTAATGATAGATCATTTATGCAAATCAGGTAATATAAGCTTATATCATATCATGTAAAGTTTGACTTTTTGGACAAGATAAAATTGAATATAGATGGTATAATGAAAGTTATATTTAAGAATTTTCAAAAAATAAAAAAGCAGGATATTTGAAGGATAGTGTTTGAATGAACTTTTGGATAGTCTTTTAATCATTTATTTTGATCAGTTTATTATTCTGTTTACATCGAGTCAAAATTATTTTAAAAGAAGTCACATTTAATTTTTTTTTTCAATTTTTGAAATAAATTACGTAACATATTTCAAAACACTAAAAAAAATTGAAAAATTTTAAAAAGAATTTAAGATTTCAAATCAAAAAAGTCATAGCTGTAAATTAGGAAGAAGCTTATAATGTTTAAGTGGTACATTTGTCAATTTTACAAATCAGAAAATACCGGAAGAAAAACTAACTACCATTATTGGCATCCAAAATGTGACAGCACAATTCTTTAATATGCCCAAAATAATTTTTTGCTTTTTTTTTTTCGAAAAAAATTTGAAAAAAAAAACTTAAACTTTTAAAGTATTCAAATTTTATGTGATAATTAAAATTATTTTATTTATTAAATTGTTTCATCTGTAGCTAAAATAATTACGGCAGAATAATCCAGAACTCGATGATTAATTAGGAATGTAATCAGTAGAAGACAACTGCTAAGTTGAACACTGATTAAACTCAAACATTATATGATTTCATTTTTCATTCAAAAAATATATTTTAAGAGAGGACCTCTATTTTATTATATATTTGTCATATTTATCATGATCGATCCATAGAAATATTTTTTGTCACATTTGTTAATTTTGGGCAAATAAATGTCAGGCCAGTTGCTCCATTACATTTATGCTAAAACTTTTTTTCTTTCACGACATGTGGTACTTGAATTAATTTAAGAATTTAGGGAATCAAGAATGTTAGAATTAAACAATATTAGGAACAATTGATATAGTATTTGCTGTCTTTTTATTCAAAAATTTTAAATTGCAGACATACTGATTATCTCAAATCTCTTATTAATACACCAGTTCTAATTTTAATCCACAAGTACCTGTGATTATGTATTTAAACTTAAATTTCACAGCTATTAAATTTTTAAACTTCAAGCATATGATGTTTGATTTTCATAAAAATTAAATATCACATTTAAGCTGATGAAAATCACAATTTTTAAAATGTCACCTGTAACATTATTTATTTAAGTACAATTTCTCCCAGTAGTGAATGATTATCAGATAATCACTGCTTACTACACTCATAAACTGTAACTGAAACAGTTGGCGTCATAAAATACGAACACCAACTTCAATTGTCATCCTACAGAATCCCATATTTCGCTATTTCAATTATTTCAACAGCTGGTAGTATTCCTATTGCACTTATGTGTATTACAGTACTGTGATAATTTTCTACTGCCAAAATTTCCGTTTGCAAAATTCTATGGTTTATTAAGAACATTCTCAAGGTTCATATAAACAAAACTTGCAATGAACATTACTGAACCTTTCAAAGATCGAACATGAAATTCCAAAAAAAATTTAAAACTTCTAGGAAATCTAGAAAAAGCACTAAAAGAAAGGGTCCGTAACATAGCATAACAACAGATAACAATGAATCATTGCAATGGATGCTTATGAAAAAGTCGAGGAAATAAAAGTTTAAAATATGCAAATATCATATACGTGAAAATAGCTATATCCACAGTGACATTTAAAAATATTGTACAAGAATCTTCATTCAACTAAAATATTACTCAACAGAATAAAAAGTATAAAATATTACACAATTATGATGAAAGTATGAGTGTATTGTAAGATGCAAGCATTGAGAAAACAAATCGATACTTACAATTAGAAAAATTAATATAATTTGAACTCTGAAGACAGTAAAGTGAATAGCACCAGTAAAATATAAAAAGCTAACCTGAAATCAAATTTGAGTCTTAAATTCCTAATTTTTATGCATAGCTTTTAGCAGCGACACAACAAATCATATAAATTATTAAGCCGTTTTAAATTAATTAATTTACATAGCATTTTTACGTCGCATTTCTCTTAATATACATACATTTGTTTCCTGGCACTTCCTTAAATTGAAATCGGTTATGCCTAAAGTTAACGGTTGCTGCTTTTGAAAGTAATCTAAGCCTCGGCCAATGCGATAAGTCCAACCATTGTCAAATCTGAAAGGAAAAGTGATTTCAGTTCAACAGAGATTACTTCCGGATGGTAACATGAAAATTCGAAAGTGGCTAGCTTTCATGATCTAAATTCTAAATGCCACGGAATAATCATAATGGACCATGAAAAAATGCATTAACTGAAAAATATCTTTTTCAAAATAGTCCCGTTATAACTTACAAATAAGACAACCCTTTTGCAATTAATGAAAAAAATTCGAAATACTGGGTTTTGTGCCTAAAACACACATAAAAGTACGACCTAATTTCTCGATCATGCATGGTACCGCTACATTTCACTTTCAAAACTACATTTCGTAACATAAGATCAATCCTCAGCTGCCCCAACTGTAGCCACAGCTCGTGCAAAGCAGTTTGTTCTGCCTGCGTACAAAGCACAATTTCACGAAGATTAGGTGCTCCTGATACCAACAACTCGCAAAATGCAACTAAGTTTGTAATCTAAAATGAGGAAATTTTATAATCTTTCTCTAATAACAGAGCCAAACTACCGCTTAATAAAAAAATGTTATGTTATGAGAACTACCAAGTCTAATCTCACAATTCGATTCACTACAGCATGTGATCTAAAGTCACTGAAAAGATACTTTTGTATATATAGTTAGAACGATGAAAAGCTATTTCAAAATAAAAACAAACTAAATTGTAAGCAAAGGCAGCAAATATTTCAAATTCTTGTAAACAATGTTCAAATCAAAACAACTGAGGAGAAAAAAAGTTGAAATGTTGAATAAAGTTTTGAAATTTTTGATTTTTTGAAAAAATTTTTGATAAATTTTTTGGCTATCCAATAGTAACATTTCTATAACCAAAACCTGTGATTTATTTCGCAAATACGGTTCATCAACGATAACCGACTTCAACCGCTCATCGATGCCATCACTGAAGATTGTATCATAACCAAAACCCGTAGTACCATCTTTGATTCGAAATTCCTTGACTAATTTTAAATTAAATTGCTTCCGTTCTAATAGATTGTCTGATGCTTCAGCTTCAGCGAATACAGCACCCAAATTAAAGCTACCTGAGGAAAAAATTATTGGATAAGCTGACTGCATAATATCTCTATCCTAAAAGCAGAATAACAAGAGCTGATCTCTAAAAATGGGCAATAAAAGTTCTTTTCATTATAAAATTATAAATGTATATTTACGAACTTTATAATTACGAAGACATGTAATTATAAAATGTCCACGTAACAAGCATGAAATCAGGAATTTGATAGAACATAAATGTAAGTTGACCTAAACTGATTAATAGACTAAACAAAGAAAAACAGAATACCGATAGGCTGTCGTTTTTTAGTTGTGTCATTTTCTATCTGAGCATTGCTCTCACATGATGCTTCAGATGTGCATTCAGATATTTGTTCAACATCTTTGAGATCTTCAAAAAACAATCATTTAATAATGGATAAAAAGAATTAATTCAGCCCATATCTTGTTTAGGTTTAAGATTACTAGAAATACGGTTTTATCTAACGATGAATGATAATGGGCAATAAATCAATAAAGACAATGATATATAACAAGTATGTTTAACATGAAAGTGAAAAAGTAGGTACCATTAAAGTTTTGGTCTTGTTGAGAATTTGTTTTGAAACTTTTATTGCTCAATCTTTCGTAGATGGATGAATACTCATGACATCAGAAATACTACCTTATTCAATTCACTTAACAACACCCAACTGTTCAGTTAAATTATTTTCCAAATAATCTGTTTGAAAAATTACGTCTAAATTAATTAACACTGCATAAATATATCCTAAGTCTGCTCGATACTATCATGATAAAATGAAATTCACTTAAAAGAATATCCATGCATAACATATGGACTAAAATTTCCATAAAGTTATGCTGAATGCCATGACTGTGCCTTACAGTACTCTCTTAAGGAAAATACAAATAACAAACATTAGAATAATCTAACCATTAGTAAAAGTTGTACATTGCGACTCATTACTGATACCATCAGCTATCGTTGGTCTATCTTTCCTACAATCCATAAAAACCCTCCAAAAGGGTAATCCACCACCGCGATTCCGATCATTTGAGGCGTTGCAATTTTGAAATAAATAATGTGTCTCCATGGACATAGTTTAATTATGGTTATTGTTAACTGCAAATTTTTGAAACTGTAAGAAAATAATTAAAATTATATTAATTTTGCATTTATTCAAGTCTTTTATCCTTTATCCAGTACTCTTGTCTAAATCAAAGCCTTTGTACTGCAATTGATAGAATGCAAAAGCGGTCAAATAAGAGAGGAAAAATAGAGTAAAATTCAAGAATTTAAAATTTTAAGCGGAAGGAAATTACATTCACTGATTAAAATACTTCTATGCCACCAACTAGAATACCCAAAGGATACCTTCTAACCCTACTACATCCCCGCAGACCAACCCAAGCAGGCATTTTCCAACTTATTCTCTACCAGTTAATATCTCACCCCCTCCTTCTCTAACCATATTAACAACTGTGTCGTTTTCTCCCGTCTCTTCTACCACTAACTATCTTTTTGTCTTTCTAATTGCAAATAATAATACTAATAAAGAAGCAGGTAACACTCTCCTTCCTGCCATTTTTATCTCTGCCATCAATTCATATACTCTCTCGCACATCCCTCCATCTCTCCCCCAGCAATATACATAATTCAGATCAGAAATGTTCTGCGAAATACCAGCAACAATGGCTCGGTCACTTTTTTATTTACATAGATTATGGGTGAATGTTTGCTTCTCGACATAATTTCACTTTTTCCTTTTCCAATTGAATATTTAGGTATGATTGGCACATTCTGATAATTGCAAATTTTTATATAGACAGTATCATCTATACGTGTCGTTTGACTGGATGATACGTTACGTGTACGTTGCGTCTGTTTCGTTTCTTTACTCTTAGTGTTTCTCTTTATTGCATTGTATACCGTTGATTTCAGTTTTTCATTAAAATGGAATCGGAACTGGAGAAATTGGCTGATGAAATGTGAGATTTGGTTATTTCTGTTATGTATTATTGCTTTATCAATGTATGTAAACATGCATATTAACTTTTGTTTATTTCAAACCAAACAATAGAATGTAAAAGTAGTAATTGGACCATAAAGAAAGTACAGGTATTGATTTCTTTGAACATAAGTAATGAAGGATCTTACGATAATATAACCAAGGAAATTTCAGTTATGCCAAAATGTCTTGTTTTTTTATCATCTTTTCTAAAATTTTCCTAATTGTGTGGATGCTCAAATGTGATGCTCAACGATTTAACAAATCTCAAATATATTTAAATAGTAAGACTGAAGCAACTTAGTGGAGTTTTGTGTTTTATTTAAATAGATTAACAGATGGAGGCAGGGAAGAAATGCTTTAATTAAAGAATTTACCGGGTTGTAGGAAGTTTCAAGTGTTAGAGAAAATTTAGATAAAATAAAGAAAAAACTGTTCGATATGGAACAGCATTGATGTCTGCTATGCTTTCAGGGTGTCAAAGGAACAAGTGAAGGGGGTGCTCTGTGCTGATGAATCAGGCTTAAATGTATGTAGCCGTGGAACATTGAGTAATGCACCAGGTGATGCAGCGGTTGATTTATTGAAACTTGCTAGCAATTTGGAGCCGAATTTACCTATGTCTTCCATTGTCATTGAGCTTGCAGGTTTTTAGTTCATTTTTCTTCTAATAAATGTCAAAATTATCAAGGTGAAAAAATCTATAAGGTATCACCAGTCATTGGGAGTAGCAGCATTGGTTGAAAGTTTCTCATTAGCTGTGATATTTTAATAGTTCGTATAATTGGTAATAGAAGTAAAGTTGAATATTTAAAATGATGCAATCGTGATTATTGAACAAATAATTTTGGAATATATTCCCATAATATCATTATGTAACACAGGGAAGGTGTCGATAATTTATACCCCTGATTTGATTTACAGAAATATGAAGTATATTGTTTTACCGATCTGTTTAACCAATGAGTTTCACACTATTACAAAGTCAAAAAAAATTACAGGTATTGATGGAAGTGTACTCTCCATAACAAAAGAAGGAGTTTTAACAACAGCGATACATCGCACTGATAGGAAGAGTCGTGATTTTGATTAGTTCTGATAACTTTAGTTCTGATATCCCAATAGATTGACGATTTTTGTATTTATATTTATGGAGTGTTTTAAACAGAGATACCACAGGCAATGTGAGCATTTCGATTCACTATCAAAAAACCAGTCAAAAGATGAACTCATAAATTAATGTGTTGCAAGCTTTTTACATAGGATTACTAACATGCATCATACTATTGCCAGATGTACCACTTGACTTATTAATTGCCTTTATCATTTTATTTCCACTAACTTTAAATCGTTTATATATGTTTACCCATACATCCCTACCCGAGAGTACTACTTGCTTTGTAGAGAATTTGAATCCCTTCATTCTGTTTTATTCTGAAGTCTGCATGCAATGTACCTGCTTGGAAACGCTACTCTTTTGTTACAACTCAGACTACTTTCAGATTCACTAGCTTTATTCTGAACTGTCACGCTAACATGCCGTTTTCGTGTCATAGACCGTTGGTTTTTCAATTTTTCATTTTATTTACAGAATCAAGGTGAACATTCAGAACAATAGAAAAAGACTTCACTTGTTGCCGAAATTTCCAACAACTGAAAAACAATCGGAAAAAACAGGACATCAACGCAATGAAACATTACACGAAATAGGAGACATAATTTCGGGTCGAACAAAACAAATCTCATACAAAGCAGAAGAAAATATATTTCTTGCACATTCCGTGAAGTGTAACTGCTCGTATGAAAAGAGCAATTTAAAATAGTAAAAAAAAAAGAAACATTTCATCAAGACATCTTAAAGATACTGTAAAATAATTTGAAACAAGTTATGCAGAATTCACAGACATCACTTCTATAACCCTAGCAGTAATGTCTGATATGTTTTTAAGGTCCAAGACTCAGAAGACAAGTGCATTCATTTTCCGAAATGGTGCTTACATGAAATGAAAAAACGGATATGTATCCAACGTCACAGTAGGCCATCTGCTCAAAAAACGAAATCCACGAGCACCATTAATCCTACTGTTATTAGCAAGCAAACTAGCAGTAGGACAAATCACAATTAATTTGTGGTACAACATATTACACTTTGATAACCCCGTCCCTAGTGTGGAGTCAGAGCAAAATTTTGAGTCGGGTAGCAATCAACAATTGCACAACGGCAAATGTAACAAAAAAATTCGGAAAACCATAGGTTCCTAATCGGAATGGAAAAGTTACGAAAGAGGCTTACTTTTTAGAAAACACTACTAGTTTATGTAAAGATGAGAAAGTTTCCAGTGAGGTAATCTGGCATTTAGTGAAAAACAAGGAAACAGGCTCGTTTCGCATTGTGAATGTCACTGTATCAGATCTTTCGGTAAAAAAAAAAAAAGAAAAAAAAAAAAACAGAAACATAGACTGAGTAGCAGAACTTAAAGAACAGCGTCGTCTACATTATCGGGTTTGGATGACTGACATGGTGCACTGCTTTGAGAGAATTCGATGAAGCCTCATTATTGAACACACGTTCGATTAATTCTGTTCATTAATGCTCATTGGATAAGAGGCTGGAGAAGTACGAGAAATCATGGTGCAAAAAATTTTCA
This sequence comes from Brugia malayi, assembly GCF_000002995.4. Classification (NCBI taxonomy): domain Eukaryota; kingdom Metazoa; phylum Nematoda; class Chromadorea; order Rhabditida; family Onchocercidae; genus Brugia; species Brugia malayi. The sequence continues at coordinate 11,340,218 of NW_025062475.1, forward strand.
ACATAGCTATTTCACTGCACTGACTATCTTACATGGAATGCTTAACTGCTAAACTTTAGTTGCTAATAAAAATTTGTCGCCAGCGAGAACGTCTGTATCATCAAAAAACATATTTTATTTCCTTCTTAATAATGGTCCCAACAGCCTATTTATTCGTTTAGCAAATTAAGCAATGTTTTAGATCAAAATAAATGATAATGACCGAGACTGTCAGATGAAATTCTGCTAGGTTAATGAAGAAATATATCACGATGAAACAAAGAAATAAAAACTAAAGAAACATTTCTCACATACGTACACAAACATATAATCACTGACCACCATGTGTTACATGAACAATAAACAATAAGACATTTGTTGCATAGATTATTTTTACGTAGGAAAATACATGTAAACACTTTTTCTCCATCCAATAAAATTTCAGAGGACAATAATTATTATATGTACACCAACAGTTAAAACATTCTTAGTATTGCACTCTATCTGAAGAAAAATTCCATTCCCTATTCAGCTATGTCTAATTACAGCACAAATGTTACTCAAATTGCTATTTTAAAATGATTTGATATCTCCTTGGTATCATTAAATCTGAGTACCCTACACATCCATTTAAATCATAGCCTTAAATTCTTCAGTTCGTGTAATTCCGCAAATCAACACTGTCAATTTATATCGAAAAGAAACTTCAAATAGATAAATTCTTTTCAGATTTTTTTTTGCAAAAATATTGTAATGCCACCCAATAACATTAACCAAAGTCAGTTCCCTTTTTCTGAAGAGTATTTTTAAAAAAATGTGTACAAAAAGTGGGATGATATTAGTAGTTGCTGATTCTCGACTTCGGATGCAAGAATAGAAAACAACCACTTGCATTGGAACGTTTCTTTATACTCACATTTCTTCAACTGCAAATTGAAAACTAACGTATTCGAAAATGAACAGTCGACAATTAGCAATCACCACATCAGTTAAACGAAAGAACCGTCAGAAGCATACAGAATTTACAGGAAGAAAGCGAAAGGAAGGACAACAGGAGGAGGCGAAATAAATTAAAGGATTGTAAAGTACAATTTTACAAATAACTATCAATTTAAAGTGATCTTTCTGCAGTCCTTTAACATATTAAGGAGATAACTAACTGGTAAATCAGTTTTCCTTCTATCTGAAATTTACACCGCAAAAGCTATGGCAAAAAAGGAAACTTCCTTTTTTGGAAATTCTAGAAATCATGTAAATCCAGAAAAAAATCACAATAGGTTTTGATAAATTCCTTCTTAAGGAAAATATTTATTGTCCATAGGACGTCATCTTTCCTAAATGTTGCATACGATTTATTAGCCAAACGATTTCTTCTAATTTGCAAATTATAATAACCCTTCCCAGTAAGATTTACTAAAATTAATTAAAACTGACTCAACAACAATGAGGCAACTTCATCTTTTAAATAAATGGACAATTTACAAAGCGCATACGAACAAAAAAAAAAAAAAAGAAAAAAGGAAAAAGAAAGAAAAAAAAGCTAACAAGCATCCGAAATTGGGAGGAAGCAAATAAACAACGAAATTTCGAATAAAACCAACAAAAAAGAGAAAACAGGCACTCACTTTTCAGGTTCCAACACTTCCTTAATCTTTCTCTCTCCCTTTCTTCGTCATTTGAGCTTTTCTCTTTAATTCCCACTCGTTATGACTACAAGTTTGTCTGAGATACGGCAAAAACAAAAATTCCTGAAGGCATTTTCTCCGCTCAGTTCTGTTGCATTTGTGGTGCTGGTGCTTGTGAGGGTGGCGGTGGAGGTGGTGGAGGCGGTGGTGGTTGACTGGTGTAAATAACTTGACCGGATGTTTGGTTTGTTGGTACTGCACCAGCAGCAGCAGTAGCGGCAGCAACATTTGCAGCATCTGTATGCATAGCAGCTAATTCTGGAACAAAATTTTGCAGTGGTGTTGCAGATGTCACCACGGTACCAATCATATTCGGATCTGTCGTTGCCTGTAAACAAACAAATCTTTTTTCTATAAATTTCCGAAAATGAAAAAAATTTAACATTCCATAAACCAGTGAATTGTGTAAATTTTTTTCTTTTTTGCAATCAATTCTGAGCATCTATTATTGCTTAACTACCTACTAAACTATTAAACGAATACAATAAAATGCATCTTATCAATCATTCGTGGATTTCAAACATAAAATTTCCTGATGCTTATTTTTCTAGGGATTCTGTTGCAGTGATATTGTCTATGATCGTTTTAATAGGTAAGGAATTTGATTTCAAAAACTTTCCTTTATAAGTAATAATACTAACTTATGCAAATGTGGACAAACTACCTGGACACCATATGGCCATGGATAGAGAGGAACTGTATATGCTTGCATAGCAACCTGAGGAATTGCCGTACCAGCAGGAGCCTGATTAGCTGTCATACTTGTACCCGGTCCAATGTTTGTCAATTCAGCTGATGGATGTAGTATTGCATTAGCACCTTGAAGTGATAAATTTTGCATTTGAGCAGCAAGATTCCCCATAGGAGCATCGCCATAACCTGTAACTTACTTAGCAAATATGAATGAAGTAATTCTTGATTGAGTACTACCATCAAGTTCATTTTTTTCGACACTCAAATGCACGTTTCGCGATGTATATTATTATGTAGCATAAATTATTTTCTAAATAATATAAATCAAAAAAATTAATTTCAAATTTCTACCTGAGAAAACATGATACTGAGGATGTGGACTGTAGACATAAGGCGATGGTGGTGTTAGCAGGTACTGATAATTCGGATTGCTACGAATATATTGACCACTTTGATCATACGGTGGTGTTGCAAAACATGGTTGCTAAAAGGTGAATTTTTTGCAAAAAAATATGACATTTTTAAATGTGTTCCTAACATGATTTCAAAACGGAATGAACTGAGACTTACTGTAATCTCAAGATGTGTAAGACTACTATATAATCCTGGAACACTTTGTAAAGGTCGACTTTTGGTCTTCTTATTGCTATCTGCATATTTCACCATCAATGGTAAATTGCAACCCGGAATTATTTTTTTCCCATTCATCTCCTGTAAAGTAACAATGAAACATTTTATCATTAGAAGTATTTCAGTGTGACTGAATCAATTGACTGCTTAATTGTTGAATAATTACTTTAATAATTTTTGCGCACAATTCCTCGTTATCCATTCGAGCGAATCCGACACATCTGCTTGAGCCATCACCATTCTTCAATACCCTAGTACTGATTGTTGAACCATAACTTTCCAGCAGCTTTTGCAAATCTCTTTCCGTATAATTCGGTGGCAAATTTGCCAAGTACAAATTTGTCGGATCTTGTTCCTGTTGCTGAAAGAGGCTATTTTGGTTGTTTGGACTCAGCGCCTGCAATGAAAATTCGCCCGTTAAAGTTCCTCAAAGCAACGTTAAAAAAATTAAATTCTCCCGAAATAGCTGCTGTAAAGATTTTTTAAAACACTGGTAAATTACAACAAATGAAAAAAAAAAAAAGAAAAAAAAAAAGATTGAATGTTACAACTCTTCCCTCTCGTCTAATTCTCGCTTCATCCATCTCTTTGCCTACTTTTCCTCTGGATAATAACCTACCATCCTTAATTTTTGATAAAACTGGAAAAAATTGACCATCACATTTCACCTAAAAAAACTTCCCCCAATTTTTGTCTCCTCCTGAGAATGGAGTGGAGAACAATAGAGAGGTAGGAAAATGTAATTTTATGTTACAACTTGAAACTTTTCAGCATTAATTTCTCAAATGACAATTATCATTCGAGTTTCAGTACGAAAATTTTCAAACAAAAATCTAAAATATATACATATATACTACATCTGAAAATATTTATTTATAACTTCACGTTACATACCCTTACTATTACACATTTAAAAATATTTCGCCCGCAGTTAATAATTACCTTAGCCATTTGCGCTCGCACCTTCCCTTCTTGATTCAAACCTTCAACGGCACGCAGTGCATCAGCTGCTTCTTCGAAATCAACGAATCCATAACGTTTACATTGACCAGTTGCCTTATCCTTTAATAAAAGCTCCCACAATTTTCAATCTTCCAATTTCAACAATTTAAATAAGCTATTGTCAGTGAAATATAAAGTCTTGAGGAAACAAATAACTGAAGATTATATTTATAAAATGTTACCATAATTGCTTTTGTTGATGCTATTCGACCAAATTTTGCGCACATATCTCTTAAATCCTCATCAGTTGTGTTTTGTTCAAGTCCACGAATGTAAACATTCGTCTAAACGAAAACAAATACAACAAATTTTCTTTCTTTCACTTCATCTTTTACAAAGATGAAAGAAAGAAACCTTTTACAAAGGTCTCTTTTCTTTTTAGACTTCTTATCAAAAATTTTTCAAACGATATCCATCACATTTCTTTCCAAATGTATTAGAGTATAAGAAAAAAAAAACTAAATGTTCGCTTAACTAACCAAGCTTAATGATGGAACTGGTGAACCAGTGCTGTTCCTACGAGTACTTATACCCGAACTCCTTAGACCATTGCGTGACTGTGTTCCTTCATTTGTGCTTCCATACCCATTGCACATATTTTGTTGCTATAACGAAAAGCACAACAAATTTTCATTTGCGTAATGAAAAAAAAAAAGAAAACCACAACCTAATAAAAAAAAAATTCTTTTCTATGAAATTGCATTTCTTCCACCTTTGAATAGGCTAAAGTCAAGACCTTTTCTATTGCCTTTTTTTTTTCCATAAATTTAATTCACACAGCATAGATAATGTAATGATGAATCAGAGATTTTATTTTCAATGTATCAAAAATTGAAGCAATCAATATAAAAAATCTTAATAAAAGTGTGGTAAAAATAATTAAAACTGTCCACCGAAAATAGCTGCTTAATTGTAAAATTTGAGTTTAAAACAGGAAACTAAGTTCCAGTTAATAAGAGTGTTCACGAAAGGATTGAAAATTTACAAAAGATCCATGAAAATGCTGAGGTCGAGTGAAATTTTGCCCCGTGTATACATTGATGTGAGCATTCGACCGATATGGCGAAGGTGTATGTCCAAGTACAGCTGATGATATTCCTGCCGATCTGAAGCCCACAAAACATTGCATAATCAAAAAAAAAATGGAGTCATCATGATAATTATAATCGTCCAAATTAATTTTAAATCAGTATATTTTGTAAAGTATCACTTTATTTTAATAGAACATAATAAAAGGTATTAAATTAAAATATTACGATAATTACTTACCCCATATATAATGTATTTGAAGATTCGAAGGTTACTGTGTCGACAGTTGTTATTATTGTTGTTGGTAATAACAGAATGTGTACAGTGATATTTAAATAACAATTATATCTACACCAGCAAGCATCCGTAATAGATGTACGACAATAACGCCTTTGTAGTCCTTATTCCAAATGCTTCCCGTTGTTGTTGTTGTTGTTATCGCTATTGCTCCTATTACTGCTACTGCTACTACTATTGCTGCTGCTGCTGTTATTGTTGATGTTGTTGTACCTGTTCTTAACTTGCCCAGGATGCTGCACACAGACTGCAAGAATCATTATTACGCCTATGATTTACGTATTTCCGTAATAAAATAACATCCATTCCATCTTCCTTCTTTTTCGCCTCCAAAATAATAAAATTAAAAATCTGAATCACTTGCTAAATAACAACTCTTTCTCTTTTTTTTTTTTTTTTTGACCGACAAACAAGCTATATGAGAATAGCATAAGCAAAACAGTTGAAGAAATAAAAAATAAAATGCAGCCGTATCGTTTTTTATCCCTCTAAAAGATTACACTGCAATTATGTCAAGATCTCTCGAGATGGTTAATCTTTCATTAATAAAGGAGCCAGATTTTTTTGTTAATTACATATTGAAATGTATTCATCAATTGAAAAGATTCCTCAGGTTTCTCCTATCACTACCTATTATTCCCTAAAGTCGTTATAGCTAACATTTCCAACCAATCCAAGCAGTGGTTACCTTTCCCATTTTCGCCAGCGTTCCATCTTTTATTCATTTAACTAATCTATCATTCACTCAACAATCTTTTTCTAAATAATTCATTGAAAATGAATGTTCCCAAGGTATCTCAATAAAATTTACTTTCGATTCTCTCTCTCTCTCTCTCTCTCTCTCTATTTCCCAGCAATACCTTCTTTCAAATCAAACTTAAAATCCTCGCACCATTTCAAATGTCTTCTCTTCTTTCCTCTCCCTACCATCTCTCCCTTTCTTTACAGCTTTGGATAGCATTTCTAGCAATTAAGGAGAAGAGAGAGAGAGAGAGAGGAACAGAGAGAGCGAGAGAGAAGTAACCCTCTACTTAAAGTGATATAAATCTCAATGAATATTCTGAATAATTACAAGAAATGAAAACATTTGTTGCTATTACATGAATATGAATTATCGAAAAATCGTCTAATTACTTAAATTATTTCAATTATGCTAATTAACTTTAACTAATAATAAGATTAAATTGTTCTCTTCAAGTGATCAAGTAACATTAAAGCTTAATTGATTACATATTTAACAATCCCATGAAAAATAACTCAAAGGTAAAATGAGAATATAAAATACAAAGTCCACTTCCATCATACATTTATTGTTTACTGATAATCCTTATCATTATCCTTGGCTGTTATCTTCGTAAGAACTACAGATATGGTACGAAAACAGTACGGTCAAGTAAATATTTGGTATCATTTTTCACCTCTAACTTCCCTCCTTAGTATTATAAACAATAACCCTTAATTCATTTATAACTTCACTATCCTCCAATACAGAAAATCACGAATGTATGTATACCATTAAGATATGAAAAATCAATCACGAATAATGATAAAAGCATTTTATAGTTTTATGTACAATGCTAGCAATCTTGCCGGACTACCATAAACGCTAAATCGAAAACATTTCCGTCTCTCCTTATTGTCTCATCAAAAAAAGGCGATGGATGATATGATACTGTCAACTTATACATCCCATCAAATCTTTTCACAACAGTTTTTTCTGTTTAGCCATTACAATGCAATATTCCTAGTATAAGGATAGTAGCGCCCTTCACTACTAACAACTACAATACAATATCTTTAGCATTTAGGACAATAACGCCCTTTGTTAACAGATTGACAAAGGATTAACAGATTCCCACTTGATATATACGAGATGAAGATAAAAGAGAACCAGTTAATATTCTCTCGGATGGAATGGAGTACATAAAGGGTGATAACATACAGATTAAAGTGTTCTTCTGTATGCCCAAAATATTACGAAACAAATGAAACACACTTTTCTTCCTTCCTTCCCTCCTTTCTTTCCCTCTCCCTCTCTCTCTCTCTCTCTCCAAAAAAAGATACAGAAGTGAAGAGTGTCAAATCGTCAAAAAATCAACAAAACTAATGGACAAAAAGTTAAAAAAAAAAATGAACTGTCAACACTACAAAGAAGAAGAAGAAGAAGAAGGAGAAGGAAGAGGAAGAGAAGTGATGTGACAAAGTGGGCATTTGTCGTATTTGCGCTTCCATCCTTTTGCTTATGTGTGGACAATACTCTATGCTAATTCATCTATACAAATATATATCTTTCTGTTTGCATTACTTGTTTGTAGACATAATTTTTGAATAGAAAAGCCTACTCATGTTAGAAGAAGCAATAATGGCCATTTGGGTTTGTCAAAGTTTGTGATATGATGGGACGATGAGGTGTGATTCATGAAGTTATGATAAACGTTAATGAATGAATGAGTGGAACTTATTTGTTGATGATAATATTGCACTGATCGTATTCGAAATGATTTAGTGAAGAATCTGTATATTTTCTTTCATTCAAAATCAGAAAGGAATTGGATAAAAAACCATAAATTTTAGGAAATTAAATTCAGAAATTAAGAAATAACCTAAAAAACTGTATGGATTTGTAGTGATGTAAGAAAAAAAGTTAAAGTTAATCCGATTTATATTTGAAGTATTGATAAGAATGAAGAAGGTAAACAAATTCATAGCAAATGCAATAAACAACAATTGATATAACTGAAGTAGCTGAATGCATAGATGGATAGGGAAATGAGATTTCGATTGGAATCAATGGAAAGGAGTTTTGGATTTAGAAAACAGATGTCATTAAGCCTGCATGCCTCTATGTTTTATATATGCATGAGATTAAAGAGAATGCAGCTGCAGCAAGCATTTCATGTGCATGCAAAAAGTATACGCATATATTAATGTAATTAGTCATCGTAACTGTAGCAGTGATTAAAATAACAATAGTCATGAATAATAATATGTCACTGATTATGTGTTATTAATAGTGATAGACACTATTATAATTTTTGTAAAGAGAATTATCAGTTGCTAAAATGATAACTTTATCAATTGTAATTGTTAATGTTTAGCAAAAACTACTATTACAGCTGTAAGAAAAATCAACTGTAAACAAAATTTGGTAAATGAATAGACCGAATCCTGATCTCGATTTTAGATGTGATCAAAGTGTTAAAACCAATCTATTTTACGAATTAAATTTCATTCATATCTATTCACATACACTAACAAAAATTTCAACTCGAAAAAGTTAGACGTGAAAATTATATGATAAGATCCTTTAAAAAAATCTATCCTAAATGATGACAATTTAAAAAAAAAAAATTGACATTTTCGAAATTTTAATACTTCATTTTTTGCATATTTGAAAGATGATTGAAAACTAAAATTTAACTGAAAAAAAGACAATGCAAAAAATTTTCTAAAGCAAATTATTGTTAGCCAATTCTCTTTCTCTATGACATATACATATATGAATATGAATAGTTGATTCGAGTTAGTTTGATAATTTTCTATCATGAACATTATCATTCCTTACATGATAAAACTACAGATGATGATAACATGTCATCAATACGTTGATGACATGTCCTCTTGGTCTACTATCTTTTCACTAATTTTGCGCCAACAATGACATTTGCAAACGGCGACGTCAAACAATTTCAAGAATGCGAACAAATTGCGATAGCTTGGAATGTTATCATAAGCTTTACAACATATTACTGCTCTTATTCTTTCTATTATCACTCTATCAACTCACTTAGTCTTTCCTTTCACTGATATCATTAATCATAAAAATTTGATAAAATATTTTCATCGTTCTGCTCTCAATTGTACGATATTATCATTTGTTAGAATGAGAAAGTAGAATTTATTCACGCCATAGTATTACTATTAATATTATTATCCATTCATTATTTTCTCTTTCCCTATTCGATGCAAATAACATTTGTATTACAATTAAGTAATGTCAAGCTGTAATATATTATTACTTTTTGGTGAAAACAATCCTCCCGCCAGTTTTTTAGGCGCTTATAATTTTCAAACATTTTGCAAAAATTTTGATCGAATAGTATGAAATAATTTCATAAGGTTAATTTTTAGGAAGTTCTCGAAGAATGAGTCGAGACTTCTCGGTTCATTCTTCTACCCGTTTAATTGCTAAATATATTCAACTATGAAGTTTCAACAATTAACTATATCATTAGATTAAATTAACCAATACTAAAATATCAGCATATGTTTAGCTATATAGCTGAGTTTTAACAAGCTGATAAAGATAAGGAAGTGAACAACCAATGTTATCACTAAATTTTTAATTCTATTTTAGGGAAATAAATTAAAAATGAAAAAAAAAAAGAGCAAAAAAACGGAATCTCAGCAAATAAGAAGAAAAAAAAAGCAAAACAAAATAAAATAAATCACGAAATTCCGTCTTCCATCCAAACAGTTCACATTCTCTAGATTCCATCAGATCTTCCCAATCATCACCCAACCCTACTCTCTCCCTCTCTCTCCCCCTATTCTTAGCCACTGGAACTGCTCTTGCAACTCCCTGCTCCCCTGAATCTGATAAACAATGTCAGGGAATGAATGAACTCATTTCCAAAGACTTCCATGTATCATATATATATATATATATATACACACACACACACACACACACACACACACACACACACACACACACACACACATACACACACACACACACACACACACACACACACACACACACACACACACACACACACACACACACACACACACACACACACACACACACACACACACACACACCACACACACACACACACACACACACACACACACACACACACACACACACACACACACACACACACACACACACACACACACACACACACACACACACACACACATACATACACACATACACACATACACACACACACACACACACATATACATACATATACTCCATAATATATTACTTTGAGGAATTACCGTATAAACAAGTTGGAGAGAGTAATTCAATTATTCGGTAGTTTTTCATTTCCAATATTTTAACTTACAAACAGTTAACTTCATTCATTTTATTCCATTAAATGATAAGAGAGCGACATGAAAGGATGATATCTTAGACTGATAACAATGATAATAAGTACGAGTGAAGAGACAATGCTGGTAGTGTGTGATAGAGAGACAAGTAAAAGAAAACAAAAGGAACTTTTCATCAAAATGATAGGGAAAAGAAATGAAGGGGAAGAGAGGAAGAGGAAGAAGAAGAATTTATAGCATACAGTTCAGTTCATAGAATGACCTTTTTTTCTCTTTGGGATGCTGATATGCTAACAATTTAAAAATGACCTCTCATTGTTATTGCCATCAACAATATCGTCACCGTCACTGTCATCATCATCATCATCATCATCATCACTTATCATCATTATTATCATCATCATAAACTCTAACTTCTTCAATACACTATCAAGCATCTAATTGCTAACAAGTGACAAAATGATAAGATAGAGGAAAGTAAATGGTAAAAGATTAAAAAAAGGGCATATATTGAACGAACTGTTTCAAAAAGAAGGAAAGAAAAGAAAAAGAGTGCAAAGTGGTGACGATTGCATTGAGTGAAAAGGAATGTTGAATTGGTGGCGCTAGTGGATGGCGGTAATGGTAGCGATAGCGGTGGCAGTGGCGGTATACATTTGGTTCTGTTATCGAAACTAATACATTTTTGCCATCTCAGCCAAAATTCTCCACCCTTTCTAGCTACTCCGTTCATTTCTTTCCTTTCCTTTCTTCCTTCACTTCCTTCCTTCCTTCCTTCCTCCATCCGTTCCTTCCTTCTTTCCTTCCTTCCTTCCTTCCTTCCTACCTTCCTCCATCCGTTCCTTCCTTCTTTCCTTCCTTCCTTCCTTCCTTCCTACCTTCCTCCATCCGTTCCTTCCTTCTTTCCTTCCTTCCTTCCTTCCTTCCTACCTTCCTCCATCCGTTCCTTCCTTCATTCCTACCTTCCCACCTTCCTCCATCCGTTCCTTCCTTCTTTCCTTCCTTCCTACCTTCCTTCCTTCCTTCCTTCGTTCATTCACTCATTCACTCATTCATTCATTCATTCATTCATTCATTCATTCATTCATTCACTCATTCATTCATTCATTCATTCATTCATTCATTTATCCAACCTTCCTTCTCTCACATTTCCTTTACACTAAAAAGTTTAGGAAAATATCTCTCATTTTAACCAAGCATTATTTCATTCCATCTTAATATCATTCAATTTTTCATCCTTTGTTTCTGTATTTCCTCCAAAACTTCTCTCTTTCTCTTGTTTTATTTCAATAGAACTTTCTCTCTCTCTCTCTCTCCTCTTTAATCAAAAGGAACACAACGATAAACATTTATGAGGAATATTATGATTTTAGTTTAAAAGAGAATGAAATCACTTTGCAATGCTTTCAATATCATCACTATCTCGGGGAAACTACCCGAGAATAACACTTCATCGATGCTTAACCATCAGGGAGAGATTATTATTATTATTGAATGTGATGCTAAAAGAATTGGCAATTTTTCTTTCATCTATCACAAAGATGACAGAAAGATTTCAAAATAGCAATTCATATGACATAAATCTTTTACACAATGAAATTTCCAGTGAACAATTTATTGTTTCATTGTCATAAAAATACCAAATAATGAAGTATATCAATTATTGATTGACTTCTGAAAGCGCTGTTTTCATTAAACATCAAATTATCGAAGTCCACAGTGTCCTCCCTCTCTCTCTCTCTCTCTCTTTCTTCTCTTCTCTTCCTTTCTTATGTACTATATGTCTTGCTGTTCGTCTATTTATGCCCTAATCAATAAATCATTGTAACTGTCTCAAATTTCCGCCTTTTTACTTCGACCAGAAAATGATAAATTGCGCCCGTTGAACGGAAATTAGAGGAAGAAAGAGAGAAAAAAAAAAGGAAACGAAACAGACAATCATTTCATCAGATAGTATCGATGAGAAATGTTGAAGTTAGCAGGAGAGACTGGGAAGGATACAGAGTGGACGTGCACAGAGGGAGAGAGAGGTCAGAGGTGATAATGTGATATGATATGTGATAAGTATGACAGTAAGTGAGATTGGAACGGATGAGTGACGACAAATGTATTAAATCAATCGATTGAACTTTCCTTATGATGCCACTTGACAAGTTCCTTTTCCCGCTTCTGCTTTTACTCCTAATGCTAATTATAATGGATACCATTCATAATTCTCGTCAACACATATACACACGCACACACACATACATACATACATACATGCACACATACATACACACACATACATACATACATATACACATACTATTTATATTGTACTCTTGCCCTCTTTTCTCTGTGGCGCAATTGTCATCGCATCACTTTATCGCGTACTTTTATTCTCAATCAATGCTGCTATTGCTGTCGTCATCACTGTCTAGCAGTGTTATCGCCGTCATCGTTATTCGATGTGAAAGCTATACTCTTACTATTATTGCCACTACCTTGTCTTGATCCATTATTGTCACTTCAAATGTCACCATCATTTGGTCATTTATTGCTATTATCAATACACAACTACTATTCCTGTACGATCATCATCACTATCATCGATGTCAGTAAAAACTAGGACATCGTTATAATCATTAATATTAATGTTACACAGTAAAGCACTAATGATAATCACTTTAACAAGTATCACTTGCTGTACTTACTGAGAAAATTGAAAAGATTCCTATAAAAGTTTCGTTAAAGTTTTTTAATTATTACTAAAGTTTGTGTTATGAGCGAAAAGCTCCTGAAATGATGTATAGAAGATTTAAAGTGTGATTCAATCTTTGTATGAATCTAAAAATACATTATAAAACTATTAAAAGAGATTTTACAAAAGTCTTATATTCAAAATTACATTTCATACTAACGAAATATTAGCATAATCATCCCTAACGATCATTGACACATTTTTTGACGTGACCTGAACACGTATGAAAATAACTACAACAGATATTGTCACGTTTATAGTAATAATTATTATAATAAAAATGATAAAAATGATGAGAAATGTAGTCGTAACTTTCACAATCATTTAAATTACCTATGAAATAAATGTTTCGTTTTCTCTCAAATCAGTTTTATAATTGCATGGAAAAAAAAAAGAAAAAAGACTAAAAATTTGTATAATTCATCTAAATTTCTTCCCCTCTCTCTCTCTCTCTCTAATAATTCGCAGAGAATTTGATTGATAAATACGCCCGTTAACTTATCAATTTCACATAAAATTAGTAATATTGTTTCGGATTTTGTGTAAGTGATGAAAATGTAACGATCGCATAACGTTTTAATTTTTCATTCATAAGTTCACTTTCTATTCACAACGATTAAAAAAGACTGAAATTCTTCTCATAACAAAGACATGGAAGAAAGACAAATTGAAAAGTTGAAACCATCAAAGATCATCGAGAACAAAGAGAATAAACTGAAGAAAAGAGATTGGAGAGATCTTTGTATGTGTATGTCTGGGTGTGCATGTATAGAATGTGAACGTGTCTGTGGATGTGTAGGTGCGTATGACTATCATATACGTCTGTTACGTATATGTTGAACGTATATGCTTGCGTAAGTACGTGTGTGTGTGTGTATATGCATGTATGTGTCTGTATATGTATGTGTGTATGTTTGTTAATAAACATAAAGGCATATCAATTTCTGTCGGTGGTTGCAATTAGAGAAATGGAAAAGTGAAAGATTAGAAGTATCCATCACACATATAAACCAATTTTTTTCATCCTTTCGTCTTTTCTCTCTCAAAAAAAAAAAGAAAAAAAAAATTTGAAAGACAAGCAATGCTGTCTTATTGAATTAAAAATCCCTCAAAACTTATTCTACTGCGATTATTTTCAAATGAAAAACAGCAAAGAAACTACTCCTATCATTACTAACTACTATCAATAATATAATCATCAATCGGTCAATCGAACTGTCACAATTATTTGAGCAAAAATTTAAAAGTATTAAAATGGAATGAAATTCTCGTACTTTTCATCTCTTTCATTCTCTTTTCCACTCTTCCACCACTCTCTCTATTATTACAATTATTGCTGTAAATTTCTCTGAATCTATTACTATATCATAAAGGAAAAAAAAAAAATTGAAAATTCTCCTAATTTAATTTATTCAAACATTAAAAATGATATGTAATATGTATTTTTACAATCGTTAAAATATTAATTAAAAAAAAAGGAAAAAATTTTGGTTAAACTAACCACAAAGATAGAAAAACACAAAGGTAAAAGAAATAGTAAATTGCTTTTATCATAAAAATCGGATGAACATTTCCGGACAACCGATGGAATAAACGAACGGAACGCAATGAATGGAATAAACGAACGGAACGCAATGAATGGAAATAAACGAACGGAACGCAATGAATGGAATAAACGAACGGAACGCAATGAATGGAATAAACGAACGGAACGCAATGAATGGAATAAACGAACGGAACGCAATGAATGGAATAAACGAACGGAACGCAATGAATGGAATAAACGAACGGAACGCAATGAACACTTTGTAAATATTTCGCCTTTTCAAAGCATTTTAATTTTAGTAGAGCTTCTCTGATTATCAATATCATCTTTCCGCCCAATCTTCAATTTACTACTACTTTCACTCTCATTTCCAGACATTCATGTTGCATACATACACACACACACACACACATACATACACGCATATACACACACGTGCATACATGCTTATACACGCTCACACACACACACACACACACACACACACACACACACACACACGTGTATACATGCTTAATGCTTATACACACACACACACACACACACATACATACACGCATATACACACACGTGCATACATGCTTATACACGCTCACACACACACACACACACATACACACACACATACATACACGTAGAGAAATGGATAATAACTACTAGCATTGCAGAATGAACAAAGATACTAAATTAATAATTAATTATGTGCATGCATTCATCAATTCATCGTGCACTACTAGCATAAATTAAATTTTGTGTTAAATTTTGTTTTACATTTGGGTAGAATACACCAAATAATGGGTAAAATAAGGGGATAGTATAATGGTCAGTGATAATTTAATTTTCATTTTTTTTTTCCAATCAATTATTGACAGATCAATCAAAAGATCAATCATTTAATACACTCTTAGATACGCTAAAATACGCTGAAAAAGTGACACTCCAAAATTGAACTTATTATTTACATAAACAAAAGGAAAAAAAAAAAAAAAAAACTAAGTCTTTAAGTAAGATAAAATGAAAAGTTCGGTTGTGATGGATTAGAATTGAAAAGACTTATTGATTTAATATTATTTAATCATTTCAAAAATTTTATTACAAAAATAAAAAATTCTCACTTAGTAAATTTTCTAAATTATGAATAAAACTCTCATCAAATTCTAAATATTTCAGTTTCAGTTTTACGACTTAAAATTCAGATTTAAAATTAAGGTAAGAGAAACAAAAAGCAAAATAAATTCCATAATGAAGTGATGAAAGAGGGAAAAAGTTTATAATTTTTGATGAATCAAAAGATAAAATTGAAATAAATGATATAATCCTACTTCAATTAAAGTAGCTGATGAGTTCGATTGAAATGATCATAATTTTAAATGATTAAAATTGCAGTGAAATCTTATCAGATCAATCTTATCAGGAAATTTTTGCAGAAAATAAAGCGCAAAAAAAAAGACAACAAAGACTGATGAAGAAAACGATGGAAAAAAAAGTAATAATTTAAAAGTGTGCTATTAATTCTAAGACTTAAAAAAACAGTTTTTTTTTTTCTTTTGTACTCAAAAAAATGGGTAAAAATAGAAAAAAAAAAAAAAAAAAACGTGAAAAAATTCAAATTTAATTGAAACAGTTAATTTAAACTGTTTTGACTTTATAATTTTCTTTCATTCTTTCGTTTTTTTTTTTTTGTCTCTTCAAAAAACCAACTTACTTTTTCTTATAATATTTTTCCAACATTAAAATTCGTTTATTAATTTGTAAAAAAATGAAATTAAAAATATGAAATTTACAAATATTTGTTTATAATGATAGCTAAAGAAAGACAAAAGTATATTTTTAAGAATATTTTAATTTCATTTCTAGCATTTTTTCTCTCTTTTTTTTGTTGAATATTAAAGTGACAATTTTTCATCAATCAAATTACTAATTTTGCAAGAATCAATTTTCATTTCATTGACAAAAATTGAAGGATTAAAAAAAAAAAAAAAAAAAAAAAAAAACTGAGAGGCAAAAAAAATCTCTTTGCCAACGATAACTGAAAAAGAATGAAATTTAATTTTCTGAGAAAGCAATGTCAAATCCAAATATTCTAAGTAGAAAATCAACTCTTTTATCATAAGTCTGTTTTTTGTTTTATTTTTGTTTTTGTTTTTTTTTTTTTTTTTTTTTTTTGTCATTTGTTTACTGAAAAAAATTAAGGATGTTTACTTTAAATAATTAATTCGTTATAAAATGATTCCAATGATATTTTTATTATCAATGATTAGATTTTTCTAGTTGATAAGAAAGTCAAAGTATAAAATTAGACATGATGAAATCATCAAATGATAAAATATTGTAGACTAAATAAAATCAATTTTAGATGAAATTTAAAGATAATTAATGAGATTGTAATCATTGGACAAAAATTAGAGTTAGCAAAATTGAAATTACGAAAATTTTTATTGCATTTCTCTTTTACTTTTAACATTTTTTTTTCTTTTTTTTTTTTAAAAAAAGCTATCTGTGAAATTATGAATTAACATCGTTATTATCTACCAAAATTTAATCTTTTACTTTCTTTCCCAACCATTTATCATTCTTATCTCATATCATATCATATCATATCATCACAATTAGTCTAAATCTATCACAATAATTATTCTAATTAACAATAACGATTTAGTCTTTCTTTTTCCTTTTCTCTCTTTTTACCAAGAAGATAAAATGAATGGGCGCTCTTTTACCTCTTCCCTCTTCCGCATCTCACTCACCTTTTCCCCCACCTCTCAATTTCTCATTATCTTTTCACACTAACACATTGCGCCTTTCTAACTGCGCCTTTCTAACTTTACATAGCCTATAAAATGAACAAAAATGAAAATATTCCGAGTGAATTCAATTGTATGTTATACTTCCCTCTTAGAATCCTCAATTCTCATTCTCTACCTTTCGTCCTATTTAACTGAACTGTTCTACTATCTATCACAGTTCCAAATCTCCTTTCACTACTTTTTCAAATGTAAATATCGGAAGAGCGAGAGAGAGAGAGAGGGACAGAGAGAGGGGAAAAGAAGAAAAGAGAGAGAGAAATGAAAAAAACAAGGTAGACAGCGGGATATGTTTAAGAATTTCCGTTCCGTTCTCGATAATACCATCACCGCCAACAATAGCAGTAGTCATTGCACCATTCAACAACGTTTTCTTTGCTTACTTTTACAAAAGACATAAAATAATTCGACAAAATCCAACAAAATTTAAAAAAAAAAGATTCTTTTTTTTTTTTTTTCAGAAATTTCCATTCATTCAACTAAATTATTCTCTTCTCTGCTAAATTTTCTTTCTTTTATTTTAAGGGATAATGTAATGTTATTCATTTATATGTTTCTATTATTCTATGCAATCATTAATTATTAAAAAAAAAAAAGGATTGAAAATATATAACTTTTAATTAAAAAATAGAAAAATCTTATTTTTTCAGAAAAATTTTTTTTTTTTTTTTTTAAAATTCAGTTAAGCATTTTTTTATAAAATATATGCTGCAGTAGTAAATAAGTATAATAAGATATATTTAATTGGTATATGTATTTAAGATATTTAATTACTATACATATATGTTTAAAGTAAGAATAGAAATGTTAATAAATATAAATAATTATGCAGCTTTCTTTTTCCCTTTTTTCCTTTTAGTATTTAATTATTGTGATATGATCAAAAAGTTCCGCAAATGGAAGATATAGCAAGATGACACGGATGCTGTGACAATGACAGTGACAGTGACAGTGACGTAATCTATTCCATGTATAGGTCAGAAGATTCCCATAGCAGTAAACAGTAGGTTTCCTTTATTACATCTTTACCCATAAAAGATAAAAGTTACCGATTAATGGTTAATTGAATGAACCCACCTGCTACTCTTCCTTAATATTTATTATCTCTAAGTGATTACTATTGCAAGCAAACAATTTTATTTTATGAATAATAAGAATTTAGCGTATTTTTCCTTCGTAATTTTAAAGCTTAAATTTCATTTGGAACACTTTGTTTACATAATCGCTCTAGTAATTAATGTGTGATAGTAGTAGTAGAAATAGTAGTAATGACTATAGTAATAATAATAGTAGTAGTAATTAATAATTAATAGTAGTACTAATAAATAATGATAATAATAAAAAAAAAAAAAAAAAAAAAAAAAAAAAAAAAAAAAAAAAAAAAAAAATAATAATAGTAGTATAATAATATGATAATAATAATTAATAGTAGTACTAATAAATAATGATAATAATAATTAATAGTAGTACTAATAAATAATGATAATAATAATTAATAGTAGTACTAATAAATAATAATAATAATTAATAGTAGTACTAATAAATAATAATAATAATAATTAACAATAATAATAGTAATAGTAGTGGTGAAAAACCTATTAATTTAATGAATAGCTATAAAAAGTGCATTAATCAGATTAAAGTATAAGAATTTGAAATGGTAGAATGAATAAACCATTTTTTAAATATCATTTGCTAAAAAAAAATAAACAAATAAATCAAAAAATATGAAGGGAAGGCAGCATACAGGAGAAATGTTAAATGAAACGTATAATTTAATTGTACGAAAAGGAATCGAGTGGAATTGAATCGAATCGAAAAATGATATTCTTTTCAAATATAGGAAAATCTATTTTAATTTTGAAGTGGTTATTAGTTAGTTAAATCTATATATATTGATTAAATTCACTGATACAATTTGAAAATTTAATAGTTCTTAGTAAGAACAAAAAAACATTACTGAAAGTTTCAACTTATTCGAATATTAATCAAAAGTATTTATAAATATATGTGACATTCATGCATAAAACATACATACATACAAAACACACACATATGACTATTTTTATTAATTATTTATTCCAATTAATTGGAAAAGACAATGAATGAAATTTTATGTTTATTTATAACTGTAAACTGAGGAAACATAGGAAAGTGTCATTGGCCATTTGGCAGTAATTGAAAGGATGAAAATATGGAAGCCAATTTGTGTTGAAAGGAATTTTTTGCAAGCTTAAAAAAAAAGAGAGAGAGAGAGAGAGAAGGCTAATGGAAGAAGAAATATTTTTTCTATCCTATACATTTGTGTTATTTTATGTAATTAATGAGAAATATAAAGGTAAAATGATGAGAAGCTAAAATGGATGATAAATTGAAGGAAAAAAAAATTAGAGAAAATAAGAGGAAAGAACAACAAATTATTAAACTTTATGCAAAATTTTCATTTATTTCATCTAAAATGAAAAAAAAAATGTATTATAGTACGCTATAATATAATAATAATATAAATATAATATAATTATAATATAATACAATATAATGAAATTATAATATAATAATAATATAAATATAATATAATTATAATATAATGCAATACAATGAAATTATAATATAACATAATAATAATATAAATATAATATAACGTAATAATGCAACATAAATATATTTTCAAGTTAATTTTGATTTAAAAATATTTTTTTTCAAAGACGTTAAAAAAATTTGAAAAGCTGAAATATTAGGTTAATGAAGAAAATACTAACTGTCTGTCGAATGGCGTTAATGTCATTTAAAGCGCTCCTGGCTGAAGAAGAAGGAAGATGGAATGAAAGAAATGGAAAGGAATAAAAAGCTCAGATAATCATCGAATTGCTTCAATTGCTTACAATGATAAATGCATCACCGACAGAAAGTTAAAAAAAAAAGAAACGAAAAGACTCGAAACAGCGAGCAATTTCCATTTTTTTAAAATTTATTCAGTGCAATTTATATGTTAGCATATAAATAAATATACATTTACTTACACGCAAACACACGTACATCCATACGTACGTAGATACACACACGTACACCTAAACGTACGTAGATACACACACGTACACATACATGCATGCATGTAATATTTTGTGAAATTTTCACTGAATTAGTGTTTAATTTTTAATTTTTGATACTTGATCTTTTTCTTTTATCATTTTGGAGATTTGATTTCAATTCCAATTTTATTAACAAAATTTTATGGGAAAAAAAGTTTACAAGATCAAAGAGATAGCTTAAATGAGAAATGAGTGGAAGACAAGAAATGGAAGAAGAAAGTAATACAAATATTTTAAAATTGAAATAAATAAATATGAAACCTAAGGAAAGTGAAAATTAGTGATAATTTTTTGATTGGTATTTAAAAATGATAGCATTTAGCTGTTGAAAAAATAATGAGAGAAAATACCATTGATTAACTTTAAGCTTAAAACTTCCGTTTTCTTTTTATATTAATGATTCAAACATTTCAAATATAAGCGCAATCTATCTTGCAAACATTCCAAAGAAGTGATTCTATACGGAATTTAATTTTTGATGCACATCGACTGATTAAACGGACTTTAATTTCTAACTAAAATCAAAACGATAAAAAACTATCCGCACTAACTGATAAGTAAACAAATGGATTATATCATTGATGACTGATATCATTCATTATCAGTCCTGTTTGGATGAATCTATGCTTGGCCAAATTAAACCATTTCTGTATTTGTGTGAAATAATTGAATATTTTAAGTAATTATTGAAATATGTTTTCAAATTGTTTAACTCATTTGATTGAAAAAATATATTGTTCAATTGAAAATTCATGATTTTTTTGGATTCAGTCTTCAGATTCAAATTTTGAATTCAAATTCATTGTTATATTTTGTTATCAATACAATACCAAATTACTTAATTATTATAGGTATAATCTTTTATCATTGTTTTTATCCACTTTGCAATAATTAATGGCAAACAATAATTCAACAGTCATCCATTCATTTACTTATCCTTGAAAAAAAAAAAAAAAAAAAACAAATATTTGAAAAATGTTATTTAAGTAATCAGTTAATCTTCAAGAGTTTTATCTATTTAACGTTATCCATTAATTGTCTCTTTTCTCTTTAAGCAGAAATATACTTTCAAACAAAATTGACTCATTTCCTCTTCCACAGAAAAGTAATTTTTATAATAAACGAATTTCTCGTCTACTTTCATCACCATCAAACATACATTTATGAAAATTTTCATAAACAAAACCCTGTTTTCAATCTAAAAGTAACTTTTATTTTCTTTCTTTCTATCCCTTTCTCTCTCTCTCTCTCTCTCTTGCTATTCTCTTTCATCTTAAAAAGAGACTGATGCTAGGATGATAATTGCTAATTATTTGTGATCATCGTTATACGAAAGAATTTGATGCATCCAATCATCGAATAAAATTTTTCAATTGGCGAAAAGTAAACTTTCGAAAAATGATCTTTTGTAAATAATTCAGTGAAGCTGATGAAAATTTATACAAATTTATTTCTGTACCTTTAAAAATAAAAATGAAAAAAAATTGAAAGTACTGAAAGCTAATTTAACTCATTTCAAAACCTGTTTTAATCCTTTATATATCCCATTTCTGTGAACCAGCATAACACTCAAAAATTTAGACGTAAGTCTCGAGATCGAGACATTTTGCATGTGATAACAACAGTGTTGTATGATTATTTCTTATCATTGAAGAATGCATAGATCCTTTCAAAAGATTACAGTTTAATTAATTATTTTTAAAATTAATCTTCCACTGCTTATTCCTTGTGCCATTAAGTATTACTACAAATGTTTTAAGTGCGAAAAGATTCTAGAATAGCTACTTGTGTTAAATAATAAACTTTGGATCGCTTTTAAAGATTTAAAAAAAAAAAAAAAAAAATGACATGTCGAATTAGCACTAAATGGTACTTAATTGATCAATGACATTGATTGTGTTTAAAAATGCTTTAACTAACTTTCAAATATGAATATGAATTCATTAAATGCTAACGAAATATCGTGAGTCAAATATAAACAGCCTAAAAACTATTACCTCAAATGATTGAACTGTCGATGAGTCATAAAATTTTTCATCAAATTATTCGATTATATTATTATATCGTATCTTCCAGAATAATAATTTTAATATTTACATTCCAAAATTAATTTTATGTCCAATTTTTTTCTTTTTTTTTTTTTCATTATTTCATAACGTTTTACTTGGATGACGTCTGTTCCGTTAAACTTTTTCAAACGGATGAAAGAAAAAAAAATGCGACTTAATCACTAAATTGTCTCGTCTGGTCTCGCCTGGTCTCGTCTCGTCTCGTCTGGTCTGGTCTGGTCTCGTCTCATCAATTTAAAAGCACTTCATCATCACATCAGTTACAATAATCAATGAACGATTCTCTCATTTTTTTTCTTTCATTTGCAAAAGAAAACGTATCAAAATGTTTTATTGACGTAACGTGCATGCATTATTACGCTGCACGTAACGTGAGTCGTTCTATTCTCTTCATATCATGCATGACATTAATGCAATGTTTTATATTGCATGCAGTGCAGTTCATTCTTTTTTTTTTTTTTTTTCTTTTCTCATTGTAAGCAATCAACAAAATTAATCGAATATAATTTCAAAAATTAAACATTATGTCATCATCTGAAATTATTTTATCAGATTTTGTTTCAGCTCTCCTTGAATTCACACTGTACAGTTTTCCTTTTTTTTTTTTTTCTTTAACTTTACGAAAGTATTTAACTAAAAAGTAAATATTAAAAGTAATAGCAATGAGATTGTCTTTTATTGTCTGTGTAACCGAAAAATACATAAATCCTTCAGGAAAAAAAAAAAAAAAAAATGGAACTCTTAATATCATTGTCACACACACACACACACAAAACGTTTCATTTGAACAACCCAAGCGTGATAATGGAAATTTGAACAAGTAAACCTGTTTAGTTCCGGATTTATCATCCGTCATCGTTTTCTTTCTTTGCTTTTTTTTTTTCTGCCCATTCATTCTTTCAATACAAACTTTCCTCTTTCTGTTGTTTTCTTAACAGTTACAAAAAAAGAAGAAGAAGAAGGTACTAATTGCAAAATTTATTTTTAAATATAAAAAAAAAAAAAAAACGAATGAAATTCCAACTCTATTTTTCTTATTATTTTCATTTCATCAAAACAAAAAAATTTTCTTTAAAAAAAAAAAAAAGGAAATAAGATTGAAATATATGACTTAGATGAAAGGAATGAACCGAAACACAAATATTCTTTACAACAAAAAAAAAAAAACAAAAATCATTTTTTTATTCAAATTTTGTGCTCTATTCAATCAACCAAAAACTTTTTTCTTTTTCTTTCTCTGAAAACTATTTGCTCTGTAATAGAAGAGACTAATAAATTTGAAAATGAATTATTTCATTTGAATTTCTTAATAATGAATTTATGTTCTTCTAAGCCTCGGAGATTAATTCGAATGAGGAAAGTTTTGCTTGGAAAAGGGAAGAAGAAATAGATGGAATATTTGATCTTCTTGCAATTTGGAAAGTGCTGAAAGTTTAAATAGCATCAATTATGATCAAAACGAGAGTTTTGCCATAGTGAGAAAATCTCGGTCGAACACCGCGAATTATCAAATGATTAACAATTAATAATAAATTGTTCTACGAATGTATATCAAATGATCAGAAAATATTAGACAAATTATTTGTAATATGCAAAGTTTATTATTTGGATTAATTAAATAGGAAGTGCATAAGTAAATTATCAGTAAATTTACTCAAGTAGACGATCTGTTGAAACATATATTTGTTTGTTTGTTTGTTTACATAAATAATCTCGATCGATTTGTTAAATGAATTTTATAATAATAATCTTATTTATTTTTAATATGCAAAATTTATTATTTGGATTAATTAAATAGTAAGTGCATATGAAGTTCAAAAATCGTTTCATTTTCTTTAATCGCTTCATTTGTATTTAAAATTCACAAAGCTTAAAATTAAAATTTCAGATTATCTTTATTGAGAAAATATTTCTTTCAATGGATTATTTCTTTTAAAAAATAAAAAAATGGAAATATCTCATTCAATTCATTTGTACTTTTTCTTTTTCGTTTGCTGACGCTGTTGAGAAGTTTTAGTTTTTGTCTGACTGACAATGAAATCTTTCTCATTGTTGATTGGTTGACATAAAATGAATAGTCGAGAATAAACATTTTATTGATTGATGTTATAAGGATTACATAAGAGTTAAGAGATATTATCAAAATAGTAAGTATCACAAGTAGTTTTATTTTAGGGAAATATCACTGAGATTGATTGCAGCAGGTTGTTGTTTAATTAAAAATTGATAGAGTGTTGAGGAAGTGATGAACTGAATCGAAGCTTATTGTCACTAAAGATTACAGTAGGCATTTGCTTACAACAAAGCGTAATGACAAAGGAAAATTGTCACCATCGGATGGTGAACATTCACTGCGATTGATATTAAATTTAGCTTTTTATAATAAAAAAAGTAAGTTGAACAAAGAACGTACAAACCTTTTAACTGTCAAAAATGTGACCGAAAAATGATTAACAATAAAAATAAAAGTAATTTAAATTTACAATATATCAAGCAATCTTTGTTAAAAAACAGTTTGTAATATTTAGCACAACATGTTCAATGCATGTAAGCTTAGTTATAATTGAAAGATTGAATGTTGAATTCAAATATAAAATT
Source organism: Brugia malayi (assembly GCF_000002995.4). Taxonomy (NCBI): domain Eukaryota; kingdom Metazoa; phylum Nematoda; class Chromadorea; order Rhabditida; family Onchocercidae; genus Brugia; species Brugia malayi. The sequence continues at coordinate 11,365,452 of NW_025062475.1, forward strand.
GAAATTGATTTCTATTTGTTTACGAAAAATTCAAATAAGACAATGTTTTAGTCTATGAATTAAAAAAGAAAAAAATGTAGAATTCAATACAAAAATTAATTCAAATATATCATAAAATTATTTCGGTTTTTCTAATTGAAATAAATAGTTTTATTAAAAAAAGCAAAACAATTAATATTTGAATAATTTTATTTTTGATTCTTACAAAAACTCTTCCACTGCTTTATTATTATCATTTCATTTAGCTTTCTTTAACTTTCTTACTCCCTTGACATTTAGATGTGAGCAGAAAAGAAAACCTTTAAAAAGTTGGAGAGATGACTGAAAAAGAACGCAAATAAAATAAACAAATAAATAAATAAACAACCAAACTGTTTTAGAAGGAGCTGTATGATAAAGCATATATGACAGAATAAGAAATTTCAAGAAACAAAGAAAGTCAAATATAAATGTAAGCAGAAAAAAAAAAAAACCTTTGAAAAGTTGGAAACTGAAAAAGAATTCTTGAAAATGATGACAAAAATTTAAACGAAATATAAAAAATGGTAGGAGTCATTTATCAATTCGATAACATTTAATGAATTGTGATTTAATAATAATTCGAAATTTTTAAAAAAAAGGAGAAAAAATAGAAACGATGTAGGAATTGAATTGCAATTTGTATTTGCAATTTCATTTCTTCAAATTGATTGGAATAAGATAAACAATTTTATAAACAATTTCAATATAGAAAAAAAAAAAAATTATAAATTAATGAAGAAGAATTAGAATATCAGCTAGTTATACCATCAATGAATTAATCTGTTCATTCTTAATTATTTAATATAAAAAGAAATCGTTTTAACTTCTGTCACTCTAATAATTCTTTGTCCGACATTTTACCAAAATGGAATTAATTGATAATATAGAAAAGAAAAAAGCAGAAATTAAGAATTTATTGTGTTGGAATAAAATTTAAAACTATAAGATTCAAATTTGATATTTTTTTTTTTTTTTTTTTTTTGGGGAGAAAAGAAATTGAAAAAGTTACTTTCTTTATTCAAAATTAACCAAAGGTAATTAAATATTATAAGATAACAATTTTCCTGATATTCAATATATTTACATGCATTTATTTATTGTTTCATTTGTTAATAATTTTTCTTTTTTATCAACGCTCGATGCTGATAAAGGGAAGGAATTTGCTTATCAGTGATATGTCAATAAAGATTTTGATTATATCATCCGTTTTTGTTGAAACTGTCACAAATAAAAAGGGTCAAACTTCGTATGCTCAATTTATTAATTCAAATAAATTAAATGAATGTCAAAGAAATCGCATCCATTTCCTACTAATCCGATTATACGTTGTGGCATAATCGGATGACATTTCCGATGTCTACTAAACATACACATCAATGTCATGCAATTTGTATGAATCTAATCCGATTCCATGAGGTATATATTTAAACCGGAATTGAAAGTATATATTGAAACAAGTCAAAAATAACAATGTAATGCGGAAAAAAAAAAACAAACTTCGATTTTAATAAATTTTTTACTTCAATTTTAACATTTAAACAGCATCTCAAGTTTAATAATTGAAATAGTCTGATCATATGACAAATGTTTTCGCACTTAATTCGATCAAATAACTCATTAATTACTGGAAAAGTATGCATAAATTGTGCTAAAAAGTTCAATTCATTTTTACTAAATTAACAAAAATGCTTTCCAATAATCAGATAAACTGTAAAAGATGAGATAATAATGTTGGAGGAAGATAACTTTAACATTATGGCATTTCGTTTTCTAAGTCCAAATCAAATTCGTTAATCAAATTACTGATTTAAAAAAAAAAAAAAAAGCAGATGAACAATTTCATGTGCAAATGTTAATGATAAAAGTAAAGTAAGGATTATTTGAGTAACTTCCATACGGACATTAGATAGTTGTTCAAGTAGAGATAATCGTAGTTTTTGGTTAACTTTTAACTGATAACTGCTCGATTCAAATTTTTGCTCTTATATAAATGGAAGTTTTATCAAAAAGTATAAAGTAGCTTCACACCAATCGATTGTTAAAGATCATTCAGGTTGAGACAACCGTACTTCGCCGTTAATTCCAAACTTCAAATTTTAGCATTTCGAGAACTTTATGTAATCCGATTCAGCGAAAAATTCTTTGATAGTCTTCAGCGCATCTCGAAAATTTTTCCCACTCTTAGATATTTTTCTTTGCTTCAGAGAAATCTTTCAAACTCGTCCAGTTTATTGAAGACTAACATTTCTCCATTCACTGATAGTGTCATTATAATGTTGAGGGCTAGCTAATCAGTTTTAAAACCATAAAATTCGAAAACAGATGTACGGAAAACTACCAAATCTATAGTTGTGTAGTGATATTACACCTTTACCTGCCCCAGCACAACGGGAAGTGTAATGACAACAATTCATCGTGACGAATCATTGAGGGATAATTAGTTTGAGACAATTAAGGTAATATTTAAATACACAAACGGGTAAATCGTATGTGAAGATATGGGAAGTTTTTCTCTCAGTATCTGCTATCAAGTAATTCATCACACATTTTTTTGGACTTGACTATATTCACCTTTTACAAATGTGGAATTGTTATGTAAGCCTTTGTTCAGTGCGTTTTGTAGGTAAAGCAAAAAACACAAAAGATAAAGACTACAATTTATTAATAAGATTACTAATTGTTGGTATTTATTAGTTCAGCAGCAAAAATATATCGTCACAGTCGACGAATTAATCACATATTATGAAATCTAACTTTGATAATTTCTACTCAAAACGTTCCCATGAAAAGTAAGTAAGAATTAATTTACGAATAATAAATTATGACACAACGGAAACTACGAGAATTCATGAATTATCAATGCAGGAGATCGAAATAATAAATATTATCCTTTTCATCCTTCCTTTTAACTATATTTAACATAGAAAGAAGTGGATATTAGGGTCTGACGATGGACTATCTAGTACGCATGATTAGCAACATAGAGATTTTGTGCTGCTGCACCAGAACCTGCACCTCCGGCATATTTACCCAATTGTGCGAGCGAATTTGCCTGTGCACGTTTCAAGAATGCTTCTTTGGCAGCTTGAATGTTTTCCAATTTACCACCCCAGGCTGCAAGAGCTGATGCTTGCAATGCTCGACCGTAACTGAAGGTCAAAGCCCACGGCTTTTTACCCTGAAAACAAAAAGAATAGATGACTAACTCTTCTGTCTGTAAATTGCACAATACAAGGTAGACTGGATTACAATCACATCTATGTCAAATTTTCTAGAAGTTCAAATGGTCATCTAAATAAAAATTCCACAACATCGAAATAATCGCACTCATCTCCGATTGGTGCGAACTGATGACCCATTTTTACATATGGTCACAAACCATATCTTCTCTCAGTTAATAACAGAATTATATTAGCAGCAACTTTCATTTCACTCTAAAAAATCATTAGAGAAAATAAAAATATACTGGAAACTGATTGATCGCATTCAAATTAAGTGTCGCATCTTCCTCAGACTGACCGCCCGAAAGGAAGACGATACCCGGTACAGCCACTGGAACCGTGCGCTGAAGAGCAGTAACGGTGGCTCGTGCAATATCTTCATGTGAACATTGTCCCTTGTATTGCATACCTGAAAAATACACTCTTGACTAATTCATTCTACTTTAGTGATCATTCTCTAGTGGAAAATTTCATTTTACTTACATTATTTTTACTGCTACATTTATTAGTCGTAGTATTATGTCTTGTTTTCTTGTAATAAATTTCAAATAATCTACCTGGCATACACATATTTGGTTTCAGTAATGTCCCCTCCAAGTAAACATGATGATCAATCAGCGCCTTGTACGTATATGACAGGACAAGTTCTGTGACCTTCTGACATCGATGAAGATCATGTTCACCATCGGGCAAAGTTTCGGGTTCTACAATTGGTACCAAACCATGCTGCTGGCAGATTGAAGCATAACGAGCCAAAACCTATAAAAGTGAATTTGAGAAACAGAAAAAAAAAAGCTTAGTAAAAAAAACCAAATTTGCAGTGAAATATATCGCAAAAACCGTATGTTCTACGGATAGCACAAAAAACTGTTTAAAAAAAGAAAAAAAAACAGTATCTTTGTTTTCCGGCATATAATTTGAATAATTCATTAGCGAAGATAAGGAAATGAAAAACAAAACCCAGATGATTAAAAATGCCTACTTCAGCAATTTCAACCAGAGCCATATGGCTAGGTGTTGTTGCACCAATTTTATGCACGCAGCGCCATTTAGCAAACTGTGCACCATCCTAAAACTAATTGATTTTCTTCGAATTAATGCCAATCATATATTTCACAATCCTTGTTAACTCTCTATATTTAAAAAGGATTGAGGTAAATAGCAGATTAAATGTGGTGACGTATAACGAGCCATCACCTATAAAACTGAATTTGAAAAACAGGAAAAAAATAGACTTAGAAAAAATCTAGAATTGCAGCAAAATTTGTCGAAAAAAAAAATTCTCTCTATCAATTGAAAGAGCTTTATATAATATAAAAATGACCTTCTTGTACTGGGCACATCGGTTGTTCAAATCATCTAAGCCTTGCGTGGTACCTTCACCAACAGTGCCTGCCATTGGAATAACACCTTTATCAACCTAAACAAGATACAATTAATCAAAAGATCGCTATGATCATTAAATTCTTACTTAAGTGAACTAAACTGAATAATTCCAATATGGTACAGCAACGGACTAATACAGACTTATCTGACTGCATATATTAATAGGGAAAATGGACGCCATATATAATCAATTACTAATTTTTCAAAACACGCCCATTAAGTCATTACATTCAATTAAATTGTTTATTTCTATCATTAATAGGAGTGAAACAGTACTAAAAATTTTCCGTAACTATCTCGAATATCCAATATTCCCTTATTTTAAAAAAGAAAAAAGTTAACTTACTTTGATGCCTGGGAGAATACCCTTCTTTTGTAGGACTTGAACAAATGGTGTACCATCATCTGCTTTCTGGTAGAATGTCTCATGAAACATAATAACACCAGAAATATACTTACTCATTTCATCACCAGCTGTGAAAAGAAGCTGAAAGATTTCCTTCTCATTTTAGAAATAGTTTCCATACCTCAAAAAAAAAAAAAATTTAACATGTAACATGACTCTAATGTCACAGGCACATACATTAAACCTATAAATTTTTTAAAAATAAATCAAGAAATAGACCTGACGATACAAACGTCGATTTTCTTCAACATTTTCAAGCCCAATTGGCTTCAGTTTTTTGTCCATGCTTCCTTAAATAGATGATAAATTTGAAAAGAGATCTTTCTTGTCTCTTTTACCTTTATCGCATAGCCAGTCCTGCATCTTTTCTTTCACTCTATTCTGGAAAGCGAAAATAGCAAAACCAATGCTTTCCATATTAGCGCTTACCCACCACTGTTTTTATTGTTAATGATATCAAAAAAAAAAAAAAAAAAAAAAAGAGAGAAAAAGATGAACTTTTTACATACCAGTACTCTCATCCGCAGCAAGAATACCTTTACCAGGTGTTACAATTTGATTAGCGATTTGTCGCAATTCATCCTTCTGCGCATCTGTTAGAAACTGAGAGTAGGAAGTCATTTTCTGTAATAACAAATACCGATTATATCCTATGTTTTCACACAATAATACAACGCAAGCTTATATGAAATTCATTGCAGAAATTTGTAAAAACACATTTATCATAATTTTTATGATATCAAATTACTAAAGAAAATTGGGCAACCAAAAAATACGGTCAAGTGTCGAAATCAGGTGAAAATTTTAGAAATAGTCTGCCTTACCACCAGTTAAAATCAAGCAAACAAAAATATATATATTAAGAAAACAGCATAAAGAAATTTGCTTCCAACAAAATATAATTTGCTTTTAAGCAAATTCAAATTAAAATCTTTCCATTCACAAACATACAAATGATTTTTTAAAAAGCAAAATGTTCTAATAACTGATAAGCACAAATATATAGTGTAAACAGCTGCAATATGAGATCTTTAGAGAAGCAAATAAGACTAAGGCTGTATGCGAGAAAAAGATAACGAATGAAATGAGAGAAATGAAAGCAAACTTAAGTATTAATGCAAAAGAAAGAAAAAATAACAGCCAGCTACATAATACAATTATGCAAATATATGACATGCATAATATAAAATAAACTATGGACAAAAAAGTTGTCTATCCTTATTTTCTGATATGAAAATGAAGGCAATGCCCAAGATATGCTGATAGTTATCAAAATAACAAATAGTAAAGAACATACAAACGGATTGGGCAGAAAGAAATATAAGAGTTAACCTGCAAATGGCTAATAACGAATTAATGTGGTTTCGAGCTATAGTAACAATAATATAAATATAACATTTCTTTAACAGCTGACCAAACACAAGAAATTCGGAATTTATAGCGAAGTTTGGTGGAACAAAACTATAAGCTAACTTCATCACTTAGCCAAACAAGGTTAACATACATCGTTCAGTAAACCGGCAATAACCTAGTTAACATTATCATTTCAAAGAGACTAACCCTGCTAAGCTACATTAATAACAGATGAAAAAAAAAGAAGAAAAGCAGACAAAAAAAAACTTAAGAAAAATCTTTCTTTTAACTCACAACAGCTGTGCTCGTATCCCTCTCAGGTATTCGGATTGCTGACATAAGAATTTTTATCATTTTCTTTCCTTATCACTCATACAAAGTTATCTATACTATAATATAAGCAAAGAAATGGAGAGTATTACAAAATGATGCATACAACTAGAATAAATGAAATGAAAATAAATTGCTATAAAAAAAAGAATCCCCAAAATCATATAACAAAAACCGAGTTGAAAAACGATCAACGATTGTAGGAGAATTGTGAAAACCTATCCATTTCCCATTCTTTACAATAATCAGTATCAAACTAATCTAAATATTAGTTAAATACTAAAAAAGAAAAAAATTTGTTGTTACAATTATGTAAAAATTTGATTGCATACATTTATATAACGGAATGATATAACAAATGGAAGAACAAACACAGCAACTGATAAGATAACTGGCTACTATTTTAAAAAAAAAGCATAAATGAGTGGTATTATATAAGTTTATATAAGATCTAAATAAGTCTAACATATATCTCTCAGTCATAACTGTAAGAGAGATTGAAGTATTTTTATCAAACTGCTACAATAATCATCTTTAGCAGTGAAAGAAAAGTACTAGAAGTATATCTACTTACGTTATCTTTTCAAACTAAAACTTTCAGTTTTCTTTAATCATTGTCCTTGCTGCATATGCAGTAAGTGCTGTAGTATCATTATCACCATCATTATTATCATCAGCATCATCACCATTACCATCATTATCTTCCTCATTATTATCATCAATCATCATTATCATTATTCTTATCACAATTATCACAAAATTACAGATCGATGAGATAGAGGAAACCGATAGAAAGATGACAAATTTCTGTTGAAAAGTTCTAAAATTGACATAAAATGCGAATAAATGAAATTATTTAAATCTAAGAATAAAAAATCGGAAATGAAATTATTTAAATCTAAGAATAAAAAATCGGAAATGATATAATTTGAAGTAAATCAATAACGCGAAATTCTTATTATGCCTTACAAATTATTAGAAGATATTCATTACGAGCAACAACTGAAAAGACTGGAAAAGGAAAAGTTGAATGGAACCGAAGTAAACAATTTCAAGGAATATAAAGAGAAAAACATATTATGATCAATTTAATTATAAAATACTTTGCTTTAATTCTTAATTATAATTATAGAAATAGAGAAATGGTTACTAAGGAGAGGGAGAAAAAAGGGCAAAAAATAGAACAGAATATTATGGAACTGAAAAAAAAAAAAACAACAACAATAGGATTTCAACAAATTTAACATTTCTAACAGTGAATGCAAAAAAAAAAAAAAAAAAAAAAAAAAAAAAATAATCAGCAAAAAAAATACAAAATGAAAACTAAAAAGAAAAAAAAAATTGAAGTAATAATGAAAAAAAGAATAAATAATGTTTAAAAAAAAGCTTAAACAATTCGTAATATTTAAGTAAATTCTAATTAATAATATATACTCGAATTTTTAATATTCTTATCTGATATACAAGTGAAAAAAATGCATAAATGATAAAAAATAATAAATAAATATTCAATATACATACATATATCATATGCAAAATTATAAGTTTTTATAATATTAATTATAATATCAAAATTATCAAAAGAAAAAGATTTTTTTAAATGAATCCAAAAGGTGACAAAGAAAGTTTTGCCTTGATGACAAGAAAGTTTTGCCTTGATGACAAGAAAGTTTTGCCTTGATGACAAGAAAGTTTTGCCTTGATGACAAGAAAGTTTTGCCTTGATGACGTATCACACACACATATCCAACCCTTCAACTAATCTCCACAACAACAAAACTTCCCACATTCTCCTCCCTTCCTCATATTACCTTATATTCTCACTTAAATAGCCTTCTTCTCTGACTAATGCCCATATATGTACAAAAATATACACACACACACATACATACACACACACATATATACATACACGCACATACACATACACGCACATACATATACACGCACATACACATACACATGCACACGTTGCGAACACCCAACTACCTCGTATTAAACGTCTATACGCAAACGAGCAACAACAACACACACAACAGCAATAGTTGTTAACGATTCCGTATGGGTAGTTATAGATGTACGAGAGAGAGAGGGAGAGAGAGAGGGAGGGAGGGATTGATTTTCTCTTTAAGTTAAGGAAGGGAAGAGTAGGAGAGGGAAGTTTAGAGATAAGTAAGGAGAATAGTACAAGATGAAGGATATTAGTCATATCATATACATATATATACAAACAATATGGGAAAGAGAAAGAGAAGATATGATAGAGAACGGAGAGTGACACTGTAATATTAGGGCAAAAAAAAAAGATTGATAACCAGTTTGAACTTTTGCGGGAAAAAAAATGAAAGAAG